>NC_066516.1:8408090-8490590 GCF_024679095.1 Eriocheir sinensis
GCTCACTTTTTACAGGGCGTTCTACTGTCTGTCGACTGTGTCTGTCCAGGCAGCATCTCGAGACAAGACTAATAATAATAATAATAATAGATGGAAGAAGGCCAGAATAATAATAATAGAGCTTTCTAATCACCAGGCAGCATAATAGACAAGACTGCAGGAGCAAGAAGAATAAGATGGAAGCAGGTCAGAATAAAATAATAGAGCTTTCTCGCACTGTTGCCTCCTTAATTCATCCAGGCTAACGTTGCAATAATAATAAACCCTTCTCCAATTGCAATAATAATAATACAATAACGCAACGGGAGGATGCTAGTGGCACCGCCCATGATGGCTTCACCGTCGTGAATGGAGGAGCCAAGCCAGCCAGACAAGCGATTTAATAATAATAATAATAATAATAAACAGGTTTGCCATTCTGGAGGAGGAGGACGAGCAGGAGCACCTTCCTGGTGGGTGACTCCATGATTCGCCAGCAGGTCGTTGAGTTCTGCGGCAAGGTTCTCGTCGAAGACGGATAATAATAATAATATCCTGGTGCTGATCGACGAATAACTGCTGCTCTTGAGGAGATCTCCCCAGGCTAATGATTCACTGTTTGTTATTCACACAGGTACGAACGACGTCACCACGAGGTCTGAGGAACTCCTAATAGTACCGTAGGCTCATCCAGCAGTATAAGACTAAATCTAACATTTTGATTATAGGAGTTCTACCATACTTGGGACATATATTTTTCAGTAAGGCCTTCAGCCTAAACATATATACAGACTCTTTGTAGGAGCTTGACGTGGAGTTCCTAAACGCATGGGACAATTTCTATGGACAAAATGAGCTATTTCACAGGGACGGATTGCACCTTTCTCCCATATATATATATATATATATATATATATATATATATATATATATATATATATATATATATATATATATATATATATATATATATATATATATATATATATATATATATATATATATATATATATATATATATATATATATATATATATATATATATATATATATATATATATATATATATATATATATATATATATATATATATATATATATATATATATATATATATATATATATATATATATATATATATATATATATATATATATAAAAAAGATGTGAAAAATCAGTAATATTAACAAAGTTCTCTAAGGCAACGAACAGCCTGTTTAATGAGTGGAAACAAATTTGCAGAAATGATTGGTGCACTTTGCGCCGTGACACACTGCCGCCGCGCCGCGCGGGGCAGAGAACAAACATAAAATTCGACATTGGCACGATGACGCATCGCAGCCTTTACTTGTGTTGGAAGGATTTCCATTGTTAGGTTTGGTCTGCCTCTCTTAATGTAAAGAAATATCCAGAAAATATTGGATATTCAAGGAAAGGTGAGCGGCTTCCGGTCTTACCTGCATGTCATTTAATTACAATCGTTGCACGGGTACAAACCGGAAGGGCTGGATCAGGTCAGTGGGTCAACTTTTGGAAGTTTCCAACATGCCGCGATTTCGACAGTTTAAATCATTAACATTTCTGTTAATTTTTTCCTGATTTCTTCTTGTATCTCATAATTTTATTCATGGTTTTATTGTCTCCACTCATTGCTTAGTCATTAGCCTTCAGCGGTCACGGGAAGGATTCACGTCTGGCTTACACACACACACACACACACACACACACACACACACACACACACACACACACACACACACACACACACACACACACACACACACACACACACACACACACACACACACACACACACACACACATGACGTCAGCCATTCGCAAGGTGACATCACAGCGTGGAATTGTGAATGAGTGAAGCGAGTGAATGGGAGGGAGTGCGAGAAAGGGGGGGGGTGAGAAAGAAGAAGAAGAAGAAGAAGGAAAAGAAAAAGAAAAAAGAAGAAGAAGAAGGAAAAGAAAAGAAAGAAGAAGAAGAAGAAGAAGAAGAAGAAAAAGAAAAAGAAAAAGAAGAAGAAGAAGAAGAAGAAGAAGATAATATAATAATAATAATGATAATTATAATACAAACTAATAAAATACTCCAGCACTCACACACACACACACACACACACACACACACACACCACAGACAGCACCAGACTTCACCAGTAAAATCTGAACTTAATTTTTGGACCGATCTGCTTTCTGGGTCTCCTTACACATTAGTAACTCTTCTTTTACATTATGATCCATGTTTTGTTTTGTTTAATATACAGATTAATTTCTAATCCTTAAATATCTCTCCTGTATTTTTTTAATAATGAATCGTTTGCATTACTTTCCATTTGTATAGTTTGATTCTAGTGTCCCGCTCTTTCATCTCTTCATTTACGTTTTTTTTTTTCTATTTCCTGACAACAATTTTCTTATCGAGTGCCGCCAATTTACTTCGGCTACTTCTTTTATACGACGATTATATCTTGCCATAAATCTTTCGTCTGACTCAAATCGTTAAAGCCGTTCTATTACTTCTTGAATCTAATTTCAGTGTTTAAATCGTCAACTTTCACGGTATTCATCACTGCGCTTATTTATGCCTCGTGCTTCTTTAACTTTTCGCACGTTTTATTCTCGTTTTATTTTGTCTGAAGCGTTTGCGTATGCTCTTTGTCACCCTCCGTTTATTAAGTGCTTCCTCTGTGTAAGTAAGTCTCCGGTGTTTGCTTTGTTCACACTAATCATCTTGCATGCCGATTTTCGTGAACCTAAATATTACATGTCTCCTCTGTTTTTCATCAACTACCATAATTGTTTGACACCACTACCGCCAATTTTAGTAGCGTCTCCTTATTAATGACAAATAAAACACCCAAATGACTCAAACGACCGTGACTAATAAAAAACGGAGGACGAAACTGGTTGATATCTAGAAAGTTTCCCATCCTTGTGTGTACTCTGTTCACTTCATTACACAAATCCACGCTAATTCATGCTATGCTGCCAATATCACTAACGACACACACACACACACACACAGACGATACTATAATCTGCCCACGCACAAACACACCCACACACGCATTCCCTTGCCCAATCCCACCTGCTGGAAAACTACCCACCAGTGCACCATTTCCGCAGGTCACTGATATTTCCCGGGTAACGCCGTCGCTGAACAAAGATTACTGGGATGATCCGTGCTTCCCCTACCGTCCTTTCCTCCCCTAATTCATTCCCTCCCTCGCTCTTGCTCTCTTGCTACACCTCTCGCGCACCCCCCCTGCCCCCACTATCTTGCTCCGGCTGTCCTTCCTACCTCACCCCCCTTCTCCTCGCCTCCGCTCCTCCGCCTACGCATGAGATAACGTTGCTTCTCTGCCGCGGCCGGTCTTCCCCACTCCCGCAGAAGGCAGCGCTGGGAACACTCCAGTATCGGTCTGGGAAAGTGGTTCCCTTACGACACGTCGGCTTCTCGTTTCTCCTCTTTCTGTTTAAGTTTTCGGAATCCGGCTGCATGGGATGTCCACGCCGCGTTGCTCGACTGTTCACAGTTATTTTCAGTCACTGCGATTGGTGGTTTGGATGATTATGTTGTTCTTGTTGTTGTTCCTGTAGTAGTAGTCGTAGTATTATTATTAATAGTAGTAGTAGTAGTGGAAGGAGGAGGAGGAGAGAGAGAGAGAGAGAGAGTGTGTCATCCCCCGACTAGACGCGGCGACGCCAAAACAGGTCGAGCCGTTTAAAGATCGTTGTTTTTGTTGTTGTTGTTGTTGTTGTTGCTGTTGTTGTTGTTGTTGTTGTTGTTGTTGTTGTAGTTTACGATGATGATGATGAGATGATGTCTAACGTCTCGGGGTGTGGAGTAACGCCGAGCATGAAACAGCCTCCTACTCCCCCTTCTCCTCCCCCTCACCCCCTCTCCGCACCTTTGTTGACGCAGTAGAGAGGGGGGGGGGAGGGGGAGGTACAGATAACGCCTTCCTCTCGGGCGGCGTTATCAGGGCCAGACGTCACGCGCACCGGCCCGCTAAGCCCCAGCAGCGTCATCGGGGGGCGATGTAAACAACACATTACACGAGGTACTGCCGTTGGTAAACAAGGCGTCCGCCTGTTCCTCTGATGTCACGCCCGAAAAAAATGAATACGTTATCTGGTGTTGGTATGTACAAAGATGCCTTCGTCTTTAACGTGAGTATGTGGCTGACGAAATGCGATCCGCTGCTCTCATGCACCGAGGCCACTAGTCGTTATGGTCTTCTGTAGCACAGCGAGCGCCTCTTTTTTTTTTTTTTACAGCTAAGGAGACAGCTCAAGGCGCAAAGAAAAAAAAAAGAAAAAAAGGCCCGCTACTCACTGCTCCCGAACAGAGGTTAAAGGAGTGTCCAAAATCAGAGGTCAATTTCGGGAGGAGAGGTGTCCTTATACCCTCCTCTTGAAAGAGTTCAAGTCGTAGGTAGGAGGAAATACAGATGAAGGAAGATTGTTCCAGAGTTTACCAGCGTGAGGGATGAAAGAGTGAAGAAGCTGGTTAACTCTTGCATAAGGGGTTTGGACAGTATAGGGATGAGCATGAGTAGAAAGTCGTGTGCAGCGGAGCCGCGGGAGGAGTGGAGGCATGTAGTTAGCAAGTTCAGAAGAGCAGTGAGCATGAAAATATCGATAGAAGATAGAAAGAGAGGCAACATGGCGGCGAAATTTGAGAGGTAGAAGACTATCAGTATGAGGAAGAGAGTCTTTGATTCCACTCTGTCAAGGGGAGCTGTGTGAGTGGACCCCCCCTACACATGAGATGCATACTCCATACGAGGGCGGACAAGGCCCCTGTAAATGGGCAGCAACTGTGCGGGGGAGAAGAACTGGCGGAGACGGTACAGAACGCCCAGCCTCGAGGAAGCTGATTTAGTAAGAGATGAGATATGAAGTTTCCAAATGAGATTTTGAGTTAAGGATAGACCGAGGATGTTTAGTGTTGAGGAAGGTGATAGCTGAGTGTTGTCAAAGAATAGGGGATAGTTGTTTGGAAGATTGTGTCGAGTGGATAGGTGGAGAAACTGTGTTTTTGAGGCGTTGAAGGACACCAGGTTCCTCTTGCCCCAATCGGAAATAATAGTAAGGTCTGCGGCTAAGCGTTCTGTTGCCTCCAGCCTTGAATCGTTAAGTTCCTGTAGGGTGGGTCTTCTATTAAAAGAAGTTGAGTGATGCAGAGTGGAATCATCGGCGTAGGAATGGATAGGGCAGTTCGTTTTGGAAAGAAGATCATCAATGAACAACAGAAAGAGAGTGGGAGATAGGACAGAACCCTGTGAGACACCACTGTTAATAGGTTTAGGGGAAGAACAGTGACCGTCTACCACAGCAGAAATAGAACGGTCAGAAAGGAAACTGGAGATAAAGGTACAGAGAGAAGGGTAGAAACCGTAGGAGGGTAGTTTGGAAAGCAAAGATTTGTGCCAGACCCTATCAAAAGCTTTTGATATGTCCAGCGCAATAGCAAAGGTTTCACCGAAACGGCTAAGAGAGGATGACCAAGAGTCAGTTAGGAAGGCAAGGAGATCACCAGTAGAACGCCCCTTGCGGAACCCATACTGGCGATAAGATAGGTCAGAAGTGGAAAGGTGCTTTTGAATCTTCCGGTTAAGGATTGATTCAAAAGCTTTAGATAGACAAGAAAGTAAAGCTATAGGACGGTAGTTTGAGGGATTGGAACGGTCACCCTTCTTAGGTACAGGCTGTGTGAAGGCATACTTCCAGCAGGAAGGAAAGGTAGATGTTGACAAGCAGAGGCGAAAGAGTTTGACCAGGTAGGGTGACAGCACGGAGGCACAGTTTTTAAGGACAATAGGAGGCACTCCATCAGGTCCATAAGCCTTCTGAGGATTGAGGCCAGAGAGGGCATAGAAAACATCATTAGGAAGAATCTTTATAAGAGGCATAAAAGAGTCAGAGGGGGGAACGGATGAAGGAAAAATTAAACTCCTGCTGCACACAAACGTCAAGCAATGAAAGGCTGAATGGAATGATGATACTCGCGTCCTGATGGCAGTAAGATTAACGCGGCGTTTAACTTTTGAATACAGTATAGACAATTCATATTCGTTAATTTGATATGTGTGTGTGTGTGTGTGTGTGTGTGTGTGTGTGTGTGTGTGTGTGTGTGCGTGTGTGCGCGCGCGCGCGCGCGCGCAAGTGCGAATGCATACATACATTGTTTTTATTTATTTAATTAATTAGTTTCTTCATGTATATATATCTGTGTACGAGAGCTTTTCAGTCACACCACACGGGATAAACATTTTGTGAATGAAAATAAAAACAAATATGACGGACCGATTGTCTTATCTGAACGGAAAAAAGAAAAGTTTGAAATATCACTTTACGTAAGAGAAGAAAAAAAAAATATATAATATCAATACTTAAACTTCAAATGTTATTCCAACTCCGCCGCCAAGATGCCTCAGAATAACTTACCCATAAATTAAACATCAGAGAAGCCAAAACTGTAACTGAATTTGTGGCAAGTGCTTGAAATCATACCTGGACTGGTGATGTATCAATCTACTGTGGTCCTTAATGTTTCGCTTGATGATAAACAAAGGTAAGAGCCCAACTCATAAGGATATTAGGAAGCAGCAAGATCGGAGAATTCCTTTAGGTCACTTCGATCAAAATTATGTAGTTCACAATTCTCGTCGAGCGTCCTGCAGCGTCCTGGCAAATAGATAACAAACTGACCCACCACTCGCATCCACCCTGCATGCCTTAATCCCCGGTATGGGAGTAAGTGTTCCTCATTATTTTTCGAAGCTGTATCATTTCTAACCACAATAGGCGAAGTATACAAAGATGTTTGCTAACGTTCAATTCAGATGATCTTGCGGGACGACAAAAATGGAAAGAAAATATATAAAAAAAGTTCTTGAGTTGTGAAGGCGATGAATGTTGAAATATTTTCTCCTCATTTGTTTATTTCACTCACTCTCCGAGCTCGTGCAATATGCTTTAAAGGTCAGTACTATGGCCTAAGCCTCACACGCATGCTGGCACTGTTTAAGTGGGAGGCTACACTCACCGAATAATTCACGGTGCAGCAGATCCTGGGCCCACATTCTCAAACTTTTCGGGGCTTACACACTCATATTTGGTAAGGCCTTCGTGGAAGATGTGAATATTTCCATGGGTAGCTTTATGAGCCTAGTGGTAGTGTGACAAGACTTCTATACCCTAAACGTGAAACACCACTCATGAGACAAACTAATCTCTTTTGTGACCTTTGGAAACACTTGTTGTGAGAGCCGAGAGCGTCTGAGAATGCGGGTCTTGAACTTTATCATTGGCTTCTCCGAACATATGCAACAGCGCGGGATCACCATTTGAGTAATTAATAGGAATGCTCTAGTTTCTCGTTCTGGTACGCGTAACACAACACATGAAGCTGTACTGTTTGCAACTTTACGCTACTTTTAGGCATCATCATCATCATCACCAGCATTTATTTGTCCACTGTATAAAAAAAGCCAATCCTAACTTCCTCACACTCCCTGTCTGATCCATCCACCATCTGGCTCTGGCAAAGGCATTAACTTCATCTTCACCTGCTATTTTGTCGGCTCTGGATTCTACAGTTCCTAGGATGCCGCTCTCACACTCCTCCGTTGTCGATAAAACGTTAAAATGTTAAAGTCGAGCATGATCATATCCGTTAGCAGCTATTCGGACATGTGTTGTGTTTGAACACTGGCAAAACAAATCCGTAGACTTTTTGGAGACCGGATATCTCGACCACGTTTACTTATACAGCGCCTGCCTGGGAATGATCAGATAACATTAGGAGTTGCCTTCCTTCAGTAGCCAAGCATGGGCTCACAAGGCCTACCACTCCTCCGGTAAAGAATAAATTACTGACCGTTGGGAAAGTAGAGGAAGCGGCTGATTTGTTGCTAAAAATAAAAAAAAGTCAGAATTTCGTGGAGTTCTGAAAATAATGAACTAATGCTGCCTGCGGAATGTTTTTTGTTTGCAGGAAGGTACAACTAAAGGAGACATTTCTCATCGTAGCCAAACAATGAATGAACAGGAGAGAGAGAGAGAGAGAGAGAGAGAGAGAGAGAGAGAGAGAGAGAGAGAGAGAGAGAGAGAGAGAGAGAGAGAGAGAGAGAGAGAGAGAGAGAGAGAGAACAAGGAGGCAAGATACGGAATGCAGTACTGAACGTGAATGAGAAAAAAGCAAAAAATAGTGAAAAATGAAATGAGATAAAAGAGAAGCAAAGAATAGAAAAAAAAATAAACGTGATGAAGCAAAATAAAAGAAAGTATAAAATGGAGAAAGAAAGGATCGTATAAAATAAAGACGATAAAAGAAGGGAATAAAAGAAACGAAGGAAAGAGGAAGGAGGTGTATAAATAGACACAGAGAAACAAAGGAAAATAAAGTGCACGCAGTAGGAGCTTGATCCTAACCCACCTAACGAAATCAAACCAATCTTAAAATTAACCCACCCGACATGCAGCTAACCTAACACGAACAACGAGGCAAGGTGAAGAGTGAAGAATAGCAATGTTAATGAGTATACGAAGCCACATAAACACCTCATACAATGCGCTTAAAACGCAAATCCCTGCTTCATCATTAAGAAATAAAACAAAATATTATGTAGTTTTAAATTTGAATCATGAAGGAGATTACTACTACTACTACTACTACTACTACTTATACTACTACATGAACCCCATGGACCCTTATATGCACGGGTTCGAAGTAACGGCCAGACTTTACACCTGAGCCTTCTAATCGCCGCGCGTGTATCTGCAGAGCCTGCCAGGAACGAAGAATGTTGACAGTGAGGATCCATGCGAGTCCCGCCATGCCATTTCTTCACTCACCCAAAGAATATTATGAAAGCTTCCTTAACTTAAAGCCTAGGGGGAAACTGTGTAGTCATCCTCGCGGCACTACTGCATACACGAAAAAAGAAAAGACAGAAACCTATGGCGATGAAAGGACGGCAGTTCAAGCTATAATATGACAGTTATTTCGTCTACTCTCCCGTTCCTTCCCTGTGACTTGCCGCCCTTCCCAGAACCCAGAAAGTGGCCCAATTATCCAGGCGAGGAAACACGCGTGAATGCGACACGCTTCTTACCTAAAAATAGGGTCAATAAATTAACTCGCTGTTTCCTGCCGGTGCCATGTGTTCCCCGAAGGACGCCCCCGTGGCCCGCTACCTGCAGAGGAAGAACATACGCAACGCAATGATGACAGGAGAAAAAAAGTAACCGTGGGTGACCTCATTGCATAAACCAGCCGACAGAAGACCCCCAAGGAAGCCTAAATCGGGATCCGGAAACGGGACGCCCCGGAAGCTGATATGAAGTTGAGTGGGTGTTACTTTCATTGAGCGGGGTTAAGAAAGGCGGGGGTGAGGTCTGCATGTAGTGTTAAGTATGTAGTCTCGCCTTTGTCTCTTAAGAAATGCATAGCTTCTTCCCCGAATCGCCTCCTCCGACATACTGAAGCAAGGCGTTTGTTTGAGCCTCCCCGCGCTGGGTAATCCCGCTCGAGGCTCCTCCCACTTGCCTTCCCTCATTGGCTGCTCTCAGACACACCTCCAAAGCCTCTTGCGTCCATTGGTCACTATTCGCCGAAGAAACGCCCTCCACCTCCCAAGTGGCTTTTGGCAGAAATCGGCGTTCCCTGATTGGCCAATAGGTGGGTGTGGGGTGACTCATCGAGGAGGCTTCACCGTTGGGTTTGTGACGTCAAAGAAAGGAGACCGATAGGCAGCGCCACCTAGAGGAACTAATAACAGGTGCTATGTATGGCCTGAGGGTCCGACACCAACAAACCTCTTGGCTGGGGTTCAATAAACAATGTGTGTACTACTAACCTCCCCCCCCCTCCTACGCCTGCTTCTCATCTCCCTCCTGCAAACCTCACTTCCTTCTTTCCTCAATCCTCCTCCTCGTTGGTGGCCTTGACTGCTACACCTGTCCTCCCGCACCTGCCACCCAGCACACCTGTGCCTGCTGTTCCTCGTTCCTGAAACTTTTGTAAGGCCACTCGTCTGCCGCTACACCTGTGCGGCCGCTTTCTTTCTAAACAAATCCTTGGGAAAGAGTTACTGGCAACAAACACTGATAAGGGAAGGGTTTGTTTATTTGTTTACCTTAATGTACACACACACACACACACACACACACACACACACACACAGACTTAATATCACATAATTATAAAGAATCTTCATGGCATCATCTTTATTAAACATTATACTCCCAGCAACATGAACATCATCATCACTTTCGTCACCTTCATGAGGCCTCTTACCCCACTCCGTATCCCCCGTGCTACGCTCTTCCCTCCACCCTTGACCTCCACTATAGCAGCGTCCCTCCCACACGAACCCCCCTCCCCCCGGGCCACGTGCTCCCGCCTAACGTGCCGCTAAATGACTACCAGGTATCGCGCCAGCACGGACAGGTTGGTTGGTATAAAACGACTGAGCGGGGCTCTGATAGCCAGACCCTCGCCCGCCACCCGCAGCTCAGCACCTCTGCCGCCAGCCGGCTAGTGAGTGAGCTCGTTGGCTGCCCGTGTTTGTGCGTATATAGCTGAGAGCCACAACGCCTCTGTTTTGTTTATCTGTGGACACACAGTCAAGGCCCTTCATACTTGTGCTAGGGGCACAAAGCACCAGACGTGCAGCAAGAGGCGTCCCTCAGTCGAAGGGCGTGAGGCAGGCCCTCGCCTGTAGGAGCAACGATAGTTCCCGAGAAGAGTGAGTCACCGAGTGAGTCAAGCGACGGCAGCAGCAGCAGCACTCTAGCAGTGAACACCCCGCACCACCGCCGCTCGGAGCACACTACCTTGGCGGCGCGCCTCCAACCCGCACGCGCCACTCCGCCGCTCAGCCACCAGCGCCACCCTAACAGAGCCGGACATTGCTCACATTGTGACCGTGCAAGCAGCCAGTCATGTCTTGGAGTCCGGACACACTCGTGTGGGACCTGAGCTCCCTGGTCAGTCCAGGGCTCGAGTCATTCAGTCCGCAGACCTTCGGCGGACAACAAGCACCTCCCCAGCAGCAGCAGCAGCAGCAGTTCCCGTATCCTCAGCAGTCACAGCATCAGATGTTTGGCGCGCCTCAGCAGGCGGGGTGCACTAAGCCCTACCTGGACGTGGCGTTCAGCGATTACGGTCTATTGTCCCCAGGCGGCGAGTCGGGGTACAGCAGCGCCTGCAGTGTGGGTCAGGCCTCGCCCATGAGCCGCAACGTTGGAGGCTCCCCGGCCCCTCCCCGGCCCACGTCGCGCACCACCCCAGCCCTCGATGGGACCATGGAGACCAGCTACATCACATCTGCCTCAAACACACTCAACAACTATGGAGCCGTCGGCTACGAAGCCTTCGATAATCAGAACAATGCCTATGATGCCCTCAACTCCAGCTTCGACACCACCTACGAGAGAGGACTGGACACAAGCTACGGGTCCCCCGCGCCTGGCTACTCATCGCCCTTCATCGAGCCCTCGTGTGACTCCCCGTACAGCCTGCCGCCCCCCTGCAGCTACGAGCCTCCACAGCAGCCAGAGCAGCAGGACAGTCAGCAGGAAAAGCAGTTCAGAGCTCCCCCCGGTAAGTTACTTCACATATTTTGTTTGTTTACTCCAACCCTGAGAGAGGGGGTCAGTGGCACTGAGGGAAGGTTAGGGTGACAGGACTGGTCTTCCGGCTCACCTGGCAGGAAAGGTTACCTAACGATCATCTACAAAAGATTATGAAATGTCGGTAATCGTACGGTTAACTTAAAAAAGAAAATATTACAGTAATTCCCCAGCCGGTTTCCCCTCCCTTTCCCTCTCCTGCACCCTCTTCAGTTACGGTCTAGCTTCATGACGCTCGCCTTGTTTCTGGGACCACACCTCTATTCCCAAAGGTACACTGTGGCCCGCGCTAATCTCCGCATCGCACCTGCATAGTATAATTGTGACCACCCTCCCATTAGTCCCGTAACCCATTCCCTCCTGGATACCACCTAACCACCCGTCCGTTCCTCCGCTTCCCTCTCACCTAAAAAAAAAAGTGGCCTCACGAGAATCACTTATTTTCCTGTGGGTTCGTCGCTTTGTCTTGGAGGTCAAATCATCTTCGGGCCGCGCTGTTGTCGGGGGTAAAGAGATGATGAGTCCTGACCGCAGACGTCCTCCTCCTCCTCCTCCTCCACCTCCTTCCTCCTCCTTCCCCTGACCCTATCACCGGACGATACATTCTGGGAAGTCGCTAAGATCTTACGTAATTATGCGGTAACCAGCTCTCTCTCGCACCGCCGCCTCGAATTGAACTTTTTGTTGGTGCCGATGAACGCAAAAGTAGAATTTATCAATAGACTTTTACATTTGTTTAGACGTGACGATGAGAATTAAGTTTCCGAGAGATGGAGAATAGAACGCGAGGGGTAGATCTCTATACATTTAATTGCACGAGAAAGGGAGGGGAAATAATGCTAAGGGTAACAAGATGGGAATGCATTAACTGAAGACACGATGCAGGAAGCCTATTGAAGCAGAGACGAGGAGTATAGTATAAGACATTTTAATAGAGCTTTCTTATGTTGTTATATTGAGGTGTCTGTCCTTCTTATTCTCTCTCTCTCTCTCTCTCTCTCTCTCTCTCTCTCTCTCTCTCTCTCTCTCTCTCTCTCTCTCTCTCTCTCTCTCTCTCTCTCTCTCTCTCAAAACGCACCCTCAGGCAATTTTAGTCATTCATTCGAGGGTGGGTGCAGCAAGGCGCTCTCTCTCTCTCTCTCTCTCTCTCTCTCTCTCTCTCTCTCTCTCTCTCTCTCTCAGATATATTCCTCTTCTCTTAACCGTTAAACAAGAAATACCGACAAAAAAACGCCATTTCTCCCTTCATCTTCACTCCATCCTTCCTTCCTCCTCCTCCTTCTCCTCTTCCTCCTCTTCTCCCACCTCCCCGAGCCTCCCTTCTCCCTCTTTTTCCAGCCTCCCGCCCGTCCCACTAACACTGAATGAGACAGTCAACTTATCAAAACCACCTCTGATTGCTGGGTCTCGCTAGTTGATGGGAGGCGGAGGAGATGAGGGAAGGTGGCAGGGAAGGGAGGGGAGGGAGGGAGGCCTTGATGGACGAGAAATGGTCAAGGTTCTCTCAATAGCAAAGGGCAGGGCAGCGCAAAACTCTCTCTCTCTCTCTCTCTCTCTCTCTCTCTCTCTCTCTCTCTCTCTCTCTCTCTCTCTCTCACTCACACACACACACACACACACACACACACACACACACGCACACACACACACACTTCATAAGGTCTGCAGTAACCCATGACGGTGAAGGTGAAGAGAGACTGCAAACGCATTCAATTCAAACACACACACACTCTCTCTCACACACACACAAACACACACACACACACACACACACACACACACACACACACACACACACACACACACACACACATGCCACGACGTAAATAGCTCTCTCGTTTTACCCTGGCGACAGAAATAGCCGCATATTTCTCGGTCAAGTGACAGACACGACATAAATACACCTTTGGCATTCGGTCCCGGCGCGTAGCAGCCCTTGGGAGAGGCGATAACGCAGTAACACGGTTGGATGCAGCAGTTCAGCTCATGCGTAATAGACACACACACACACACACACTCACATACGGCACTCTTATCGTAAAAATCTCCATGCTGGGAATCGTCAGTATATATTGCAAGCTCACACTGAATCTTCCTCACGTTTACACTCGCATGCCGGTCGTGCTTGCCTGACAGATACACATTAACATGCCACACTCGGCTAATTCCGTCCCAGGCATGACTGTATAGGGCGGGCACGCGGGTCACCTGCCAGGGCACTAATAGAGAGGAGACCCGACCAGCCAGCACGAGTCTCACCCTCACACCCAAACAACCAGAGAGACGCCTACCATTCGTTTCTCTCCCTCTTCTTTTTCGGTCATCTCTTGTTCCTATTCACACATGTATTGGCAATAAGAGCGATACATCCACGCCGCTGTTCTCAGGTCTTTGCAGTCACCTTCCTTCCCTCTGTCAGGCTAACGGTTAATTTGGAGTGACTTAACTTGAATGAAATTAAATTGATATACTTTTACTGACTGTTTATTGGCATTTAACTAACCTGTGCCTTTCCTCTTCCTCAGATCCGCGCCGGTGGACAGCTGAGGACATTGAATCTTGGGTCAGCTGGGCCAGAAGGGAGTTTGACCTGTCACCAACCCTCAGCCCCGCCCTGCTGCCTTCCTCAGGTAAGTTGAGCTTCTCACATCATGGCAAATCTTAAGATGATGTTAAAGTTTGTTGTCAGGTATGTCAGCTTACGACAAAGACCATACTAACGTTCCCCGTCTTCTCATCTTCCAGGCTATGAACTGTGCAGTCTGACAAGAAATGAAATTCAGCGCAAGGTCGGCAACAACTCTGGCCGCAAATTGGCTCAGCACCTCGACATCCTGCTGGGGTATTTGGGCTCCAGCCTGCCTAAGGACGAGCTGCAGGAATTCCTGGAGCCTGAGTCTGACCGACAGGATGATCAGATTGAGGGTGACCCCTACATGATCCTGGGAGACCTCTGCCGAAAGTTGTCAGCGCAGGGCTCCGGCCAGATCCAGCTGTGGCAGTTCCTCCTGGAGCTGCTCTCAGAACCCGCCAACGCCGCCGTCATCACCTGGGACGGCACAACCGGGGAGTTCAAGATCCTGGACCCTGACGAGGTGGCGCGGCGCTGGGGCGAGAGGAAGTCCAAGCCTAACATGAATTACGACAAGCTCTCCCGCGCCCTCCGGTACTACTACGACAGGAATCTCATGACCAAAGTACACGGCAAGCGTTATGCTTACAAGTTTGACTTCCGTGCACTGGAGCAGCTGCAGCAGGCGCAACAAAGCGACCCACAATCCCGCCCTACCCCAGACATGGGCTCCATCACTGCCCTCTTCAGCAGTGCCTCAGTATCCACCCCACCACACTACTGGCCCTCTTCCAGCAACCCAGGCACGCCCTCGCCCGGCCCTGCATGGATGTAGGCGGCTCCGTGCCGTAGGAGGACGTGATCTCAGGTGACGGGGTTGCGCGCCGCCCCCGAGAGAGCCCCGGTGAGGCGTAAAGACCATTTCTATGTACCTGTGGGAGCTTCTTACCTCCTGTGATACCGCTGCATGACCACAGGTGGAGTCTCCCCTCCTGCCCAGCCCCGACACGCCCCGCCCCGCCCTGCTGCCCGGCGTGGTGCCCTGGTCGGGCCCGCCTGGTGATTAGGCACCAGGCAACTTCAGGTCAAAATTAGGTCCCTAAAGTGGGTCTCAGCTTCTGTGATCTCCGGTTCGATAGGTTCCTGGCGGGGCCTCTCACCCCAGCCTTTCTCACCTTTGCCCATCTCACCCCGCCCCCCATTTCACTCCAGCCCCGCCGCTCTGTACAAACTCATGCTGTTGTATATACTACTGTGATAATATTTATATATTTAAGCCTTTTTTAAAGTATTCAAATTTTGTACAATAAAGAACTATAGTTAATGATAACTCTTTTGCTTTGGTTCCCTTTTGTAAGTCAGAGAAATATGTACAAAAATAGGTAACGAGAAAACGAGGGTGGTCTCGCTCTCCTTGACACTCAAGAAGGAAAACACACACACACACACACACACACACACAGAAATACCGGAATCTGTACCACGGAATTCCCCGCGGCGTTACGGTGTGTGGGGTGCGCCGCGGCCCGCCACGCCTCCCTTCCACGCAGCGGACGCAGCGGCAGCAGCACCAGCAATACTAACAAGGACAAGGGCAGCAACAGTAATACTAATCAAATAGCCATACAGATAATAGTAATAAAAACAATGACAATAGGAAGTCACAACCACATTATTTGCTCTTCCTGCCTGAAAAACACTGTAATCATCGAACATCAGGGCATCAGCAGGAACGTTTTCAAAACAAACAAACAAAAATAGGCAAATAACTGTAAGTGATAAGCGAGAAGGTGGTAAAAAAAAAAAAAAACTAAGAATTGTGAGTGTAGGAATTAAGATAAAAAACAATCGAGTGTCAACCCAAAACAAAGAAATAAACAAAAAATAAAAAAAATAAAAATAGACAAAATAACGATATATAAATGGTACGCACAAGGGTAATAAAAAACTTCAGAATTGTGAGTACAGAAATTACGAAAAAAAAAAAAAACTAGTGACAGCCCAGACATTATGCAGGAAAAGAAGGGGAAAGGAAGGGAAGGGAAGGGGAACTGAGGAGAAGAGAACGGATATAAGGTGAATGAAGGGGAGGAGAGGGGGAAAAGAAACTGATGGGGAGAGAAAAGATAAGAGAGAAGCACAATACCACGACAAGAGAGTGGCAGCCCAGACATTGTACAGGAGGAGAAGGGGAAAGGAAGGGAAGGAAAGGGGAACTGAGGAGGAGAAAAAGGATATAAGGTAAATGAAGGGGAGGAGAGGGGGAAAAGAAACTGATGGGGAGAGAAAAGATAATGAAAGTAGTTGGAAAGTTTCGTTTAGTCGGTGCAAGATCTGTGGTCATATAGCCGGAGAGAGACAGAAGGGGAAGGGAGCAGATCCCAGGAGACGGGACACAACCTCCGATTAATACCTGGTACCCATTCACTGCTGGGTGGACAGGGGCGTAGGGTATCGGAAAAGCCGCCCAAATTTTTCCACTCCGCCCGGGAATCGAACCCGGGCTCTCTCGGTTGTGAGCCGAGTGTACAACATTGCACCACGAAGCCCCCAAGGAAGCACATGACAAGGACCAGAGATTCAGTTCGTGCATTTGTCGGAGCAGGATGGAGTACACTAACATCGCACTGAGGTTGGTAAAGGATATAAGGTGACTGAAGGGGAGGAGAGAGGGGGAAAAAGAAATTGATGTGGAGAGAGAAGATAAGAGAAGCACATGATAAGGACCAGAGATTCAGTTCGAGTGTTTGCCGGAGCAGGATGGAGTACGGACTGAGGTTGGTTCCGCTTCCCCTTCTAACAACAACTATTCCCATGGGCCGCAAAGGAGATCAGTCGGGTTCTAATGAGTGTTGTTTTAAAATTTAAGTTCATAACACAGAGGAAGGGTCACAATATATACCACCAGGGCCATAAAAGTACCCGAATGGATATACCCAGAAATCCTACGAAAGCCTTGTCAAATATGTGTGCCGGGGAGCCGAAATGGTTAAGAATATGACCCTGACAAAGGTGGAGTACGTTGGGAAAGGCCTTTGTCGTTTAGCGGACTATGGCAATGACGACCTATGATGATGGTATAATAAAATGCAAGACAAATTAAATAGCATTACTTTATTTTTGCTATTTTGTTATATATGCTATCTATCTATATCAGTCTATCTATCCATCTACACATCTCCTTTTAGCTCTCTATTTTCCTGTCTATTTATCTATCTACCTATACACCTATCTATCTATCTAAGTATCTATCCATCTATCATATATCTATCTACCTATCTATATATTAACAGAAGCTTGGGAGTATGTCTAACTATCGCCAATGCTAAGTACTAGAAAAAATAAGTTTCTCATACCAAGGTTCTTTACTACATGTCTTCCTGGGCCACAGTTGTTACGAGTCGGTACAATTTTATTTTTATCTTTTATAATAGCAGGCGGAATGCGAAACAACTAGGTGTGACACTGTGAACGAGTACCAGGAACGGGTCACGTCGCCTCCCTGCCCGATTGCCGCCTTGGTGATTCAGTTCGACACCAGAAGCGTTGAGGAGCCGAGCAGGATGACATGCACAAGAAATAGGTAACAGGATAATTGAAGAATAGGGCCGAAAGTTATAATAAAAAATTGGTAACAAACAAGATGTACTTCTACTACAATTACTACTACTACTACTACAACTACTACTAAAATATATGCTATTGGTGCGGTTTAAATGTCAGTGAGGCGTGTTCCTGGAGGCAGCGTGGCCGCCCAGAGGAAGAGAAGACGCAAAACACATCTTTGCTACTGTCAATGGTGAGGCCTCAAAAATCAATCACAATAATAATAATAATAATAATAATAATAATAATGATAATAACAAATACATTACTACTCCTGAACCAATTACCGGAACCTTTATTATCATTATCCGTCACACACACTCCTTCTGATATATATATTAAATGTACTAAAACGTGTGTGTGTGTGTGTGTGTGTGTGTGTGTGTGTGTGTGTGTGTGTGTGTGTGTGTGTGTGTGTTGGTGCGTCAGTCTGCCCCCTCCCTTTCCCCTCCCCCCGCCCCCCCCTATCCGCAGCGGTAGCAAAGTAAACAACCTGTGACGTCATACATGTGAAGGAGGAGGAGGAGGAGGAGGAGAAAAAGGAGACAAAGAAGCAGTAGAAGAAAAATAAAAAAAGAAGGAAAAGGAAAAACGAGGAGGAAGAAGAAGTACAATATTAATAACACTGCAAAATAAACGAATGTGTAAAAGATAGAAGAAAAAAAAAAGAATGCTATGAGAAAGGAGGAAGAGGAGGAGGAAGGAGATGAAAAGGAGAAGGAGGAGGAGGAGGAGGAGGAGGAGGAGAGGAGAAGGTTGCATGGGAAGGATGGGTGACTGTCTCTCTCATGAAGGAAGGAAATGTCTGCCAAAGTTCTTAGATTCCTCCTCCTGCTTCTGCTTCAGCTTCTCGTCCTGCTGTGGCTGTTAATCTTCCTCCTCCTCCTCCTCCTCCTTGTGCATCTTAATCAATTTATGTTCTTAGCAGCATTCAGCATTTTTGTTTTCTCTTCTCTTTAGAACATTAGATGAAGAACGCAAGGAGTCTGCAAGAGGCCGGTTGGTTACACTTTGATGATGTTAGCGCCATAATTTTTTAGGACCTGTAATTGATTCAGGTGCCTTACTAACGGGTTACCTTTAATAAAATTTACCAGTATTTCTAGTCGGGGAAAACGGTGGCTTCACCTCAGAAAAAAAATCAACCTTGTACTTGAGCTGCCCACCTGGCCTGTCTTATACCCGTCACACACAGCCGAATTTGAATCCGAATCATTTCCGAATGGCGTTCGGTTTGCATTCACTTTGCATTCGGGCACCGATTCGGGCTGTTCGGTATGTGTTCGTCTGATTCGAAAACGATTCTGGAAAGTTGACCGAATATTTCATTCGACATGAAACTTTCGGACAGGAGTCGGAAAGGAAAAAAGTTAGGAATCGAGGCGGTTTGCGTTCGATATGCATTCGGAATGCGTTCGAAATCACTTCAGGGTGTTCGGGTTGCAGTCTATTTGGACTCGGAACCGAAAATTTGAATTTTGACCGTTAAAAATGTCAAAAAATCGGTTTCGAGTCGGGATGGACTCAGAATGGAATCGATATGTATTCGGAATGCATGCGATTTACATTCGGAATGACTGTTGCGAATTCAAACAGAATACATCCCGAATCAAAACCGATATTTTACAGCTGCTCCGAATGCATATCGAATGCGTCCCGAATGAATATCGAACTCTCCGAATGCGCTTCGAGTGTGTTCAAAACGCGCTCCGAATAGATTCCGAATTCATCTGGAACGCATATTAACTACCCATGGTCGACATTCGGTTTCGATTCGGTATGGATTCGGTATGGATTCAGTTTGGAATCGGTTTTTATTCGGTTTGCATTCGGAAAGCATAAAAATAATCCGTTAAATTTTGAATTTCGGAATTCGAGGTAAGTTCGGAATGCATTCGGTTTTCATTTGGTTTGGTGTTGGAGTGCATCCGGTTTGCATCCGAAAATAGGTTCCTAATGTAATACGAATGCGGTCCGACAAAAAAATTGACCTTGAAAAGTTGCCTGAAACGTACCTGAATCGACTCCGAATGTGATTCAGGCTGGGTTCGGAAGCAATTCGGCTATGTGTGACCGGGGCATTACTGAAAACGTTTACATTTCCCCATTAATGAAGAAATGTGTCTTCAATAACTTTTGAATATGACATAAAACAGTTGATGTAGCGGAAGTTCTTGACGATTACTGCTCTACGCCGATCTGTACAATAATTTTAGCATAGCACAGTTTACACAACGTAATTACCATTTGTGGAGGTTTTAGTGAGTGCTCTGCTTTGCGATGCTCACAGAAATTCCCCCCAGGCTTGTTTTGGAGGGTAGGGGGCGCTGGAGTGGCAGAGGGGGTGGACCAGCAGTTGTAAAGAAATACCGATGTAGCTAAAATTGGAGACGGACGGATGGATTGGCAGAGTCAGGAAAGTACAGAAGCAGACGGACTAACAGCCTATACATGCACGCCCCCGAGTTTTCTAATGTCATTCACGTCTTCGTAAATACACTAAAAACCATGCACAAGTGGAGGCACAGGCCGAGTGGTTAGCGTATAGAAAAAGAAATATAACCATTGGCGTCACTAATGGGATGAGTCAAGACATAGCACCGGTGTCATCGCGAAAGCCTGCCCAGCCAATGCGCTTTATCATTATTATTTATTATTATTGCTATTATTATTATTTTACGATGCAGGAGACAGAGTAAGGGTCGAAAAATACTGACAATTAATGGTGCAACTCTCTTTCTCTTTGGTTATCCTCCTTGTCCTCCTCCTCTTCATCATCATCATCATCCGCACCCAAGAAGGCTACTCATACAAACAGAACAAAAGAAGATGCTAAGAATGACGTTACCAGGTTTAGTTCCAGAGGCGTCGTGCTACTCCCGCTTTGGAACAGTATAAAAGTCGCAGGCAGGAGGATAACACAGGACATACTAACAGAGGGAAGGCTGCTCTTCAGTTTGCCATGCAGTGAAAGGGATGACATCGTGGTGACAGGTTAACTCTTGCATTAGGGAGTTGGAAGGCATGGAAAATTTTGCCGATAAAAGATACCAAGGGAAGTAACATTGCATCAGAGTTTATAAGGAGGGAGACAGAGATAGCCAGACATGGACGAACATTTACCGAGAACTGCATGTCAACATTCTCAAACACAAGATGGGAGAGATTTCTGCAGAGAGAGAGAGAGAGAGAGAGAGAGAGAGAGAGAGAGAGAGAGAGAGAGAGAGAGAGAGAGAGAGAGAGAGAGAGAGAGAGAGAGAGAGAGAGAGAGAGAGAGAGAGAGAGAGAGAGAGAGAGAGAGAGAGAGAGAGAGAGAGAGAGAGAGAGAGAGAGAGAGAGAGAGAGAGAGAGAGAGAGAGAGAGAGAGAGAGAGAGAGAGAGAGAGAGAGAGAGAGAGAGAGAGAGAGAGAGAGAGAGAGAGAGAGAGAGAGAGGATAACGCGGCTCGTAACCCTGTCAATCTTTCCCCACCAGAAAAGTTACGCAAGAAGAGGCAGAAAAACGTGGTTGGTCTTCGTGCAACGGTTTGTAATTTTCGCAACATCCTTTGTGAGGTAAAAAGAAAAAAAAAAAAGTTGCGCGTACCCTAATAATGAAGTCTGGCGGCGATGTCCTTATGACGAAATAACACATTATATGAATTAGTATCTTTAAAGGAAATTTTTCTCCTGATGCAACCTAGACTAGACTGGACTACCGTTACTCAGCTTCATCATAATAATAGTGAAAAAAAAGGAGGTTGAGAGAGAGAGAGAGAGAGAGAGAGAGAGAGAGAGAGAGAGAGAGAGAGAGAGAGAGAGAGAGAGAGAGAGAGCATATTATGGAGAGCAATGAGAAGGGCAGAGGAAGGGAGTGGCCGAACAACCGCTCCCAGATTCTTCCCAGCACCGGGGCGAGTCGTGTCCTTATGGGGTCGAAGTCGAAGGAGGATTTACGGACTGGATTGATTTATGGAACAGGAGAAGGATAGGTGGCATTGAGGACTCAGGTAGAGGGGAGAAGAACGAGGGGACGAGGGGAAGACAGAAGATCAGGTGGAGAAATTGAATCGAGAGACAAGAGGCAGTTATTGGGTCTGGATGAAGAGGATACAGAGGACTGAAGCTAATGGCGACAACATAATATGAGAGGCCGACGCCAGATAGGAGTGAAAGAAGGGGGTAGGGGCTTGGGCGTGTGGGTGGTGGAGGGGGTTAGGGGTGAGAGAAGGGGGTAAGGACTTGGGAGTGTTGGTGGAGGGGGTCAGGGAGAGGGGGTGAGGGGGGAGGAGGGGGTTAGGGGTGAGAGAAGGGGATTGGGGCTAGGGGGTGTGGGTGGAGGAAGGGGTTAGGGGTGAGAGAAGGGGATTGGGGCTAGGGGGTGTGGGTGGAGGAAGGGGTTAGGGGTAAGAGAAGGGGGCAGGGGCTTGGGCGCGTAGGTGGGACGGAACACTAATTCGTCTCGACAAGCGGCCAAACGCGAAAACCATGTAAATTTATCCCTAAGTGACAAGCCGCCGTGGGTCCTGTTTGACTGGTGCCCCCCCCCCCCTCCTCACCTCTCTTCCGGTAACAGTGTAAAAAAAAGAACGGTGCGTCGAGGTCCTGAAGCCGCGGCCTGTTTTATTGGCGCCGCCCACCCCCAGCCACGAGTATGCAGGTGTGTCCAACAAAGATTTCCTCGTGAAGGAGTGCTCGGTGCATTGACCACTTCTCTGTTTCCGCCACTTGCACCGACCGTGGCGCAAGATCTGTGCAAACCAAGGAGAATATTGTCTCCTTGGTGCGAACCCATCCAACGTTTCCGAGTAACGACCTCGGGAACGGCACGGTTGACATCCTTCTGTTCAGGCGGCTGACGGCATTACTGAGGGTGATAATTGGGCAGCCTCAGAGGAGAAAGAGGAAGAGGAAGTGGATGATGATAATGATGATGATGATGATGATGATGATGAGAAGGAGGAGGAGGATAACCAAAACGCAACTGAAAAGAAATGACAGTGAAAATTTTAATAAGCCTCACACAAAAACATAAGAACATGAGAACGTAAGGAGTCAGCAAGAGGCCGACACAACTTTTAATTGATCATTTCTTTCCTATTTTCCTGCTTCACATAACTAATGCTGACTCTATGGAATCGGGGCCATGCTATGCGACGCGGGTATTTCCCTTCGAAGATGAATCCTTTTACGACCAATTAGTTATGCCATCCACGTACCGCGTCTTCGTTCGGTGAATATCCCTCGTGTTTCCTCCGATCTCTTCCCTGAACGCTAATGAGGTAGTGTGTTGTGCCATACTCAGGAACACAACAACGCTTTCGCCTCTTGCATCAACTATTTTCAGAGTCCAAAAAGGAGATTAATCGGGTTCTAATGAGTCTTTCTTTAGGTTCATGACACAGAAGAAGGGTCAGACTACCGCCAGGGTTATAAAACTACCCCTGGTTATGATCAAAACTCCTATGAAAGCCTTGTAAAATGTGTAGCTATTTGGGCACCGAAATGTTTAATAATATGGCCCTGCACAGTGTTTATCTCGCTGTGGTAACTCTTTTGTCCACTCATCTATACTCTCTTTTATAGGAACAGTGATAAGCGGGCTTTTTTTTCTCAGTTATTTTTTTTGCCCTTAAACGTCACCGTACTGAAAGGGTTATAAACTGCTTCCTTTGCTTTAAAAAAAAATGTTAAACTGCCAGGTAAGATCCAATTCCATATACCTCAGAAAAAAAGACAAGAAATAAACACCATTACACACTGGATCACCACCTTAGATTTATCACTTTTCTGCGTAACGATTCAGTTTTTCATTATAACTTTTCTCAAGGGATTACGACTTCACCTTCTTTACGAGGCGAGTATCAAGACACCTCTCCACTCGAAACTGACCTCTCCTCTTGCCTCTCGTTCTTTCTCCTTTCGTCGAAGCAGCGTATGGCGAGCTCCTTTGTTGCTGTTTTATATTTTTTTTTACCCTTGAGCTGCCTCCTTTACTGTAAAAAAAACTAAATCAGGAAGGCCACTCTGCATCAAGCCATATAATCACTAGAGAGATGGAACACGGTGACCAGGAAAGTTTAGCTATCAGGCAGAATGGTCGACGTCAAGGGCGGCGATGACCTTGGTGAGAATAGGCCAATTAGGAGAGGTGGTCGGAGCGGGTGTCTGTGGTTCACGCCGCAACAAGTCGTCCTCCTCTGTGTCGCGGGTCGCCTATCACGCTGGGAGGCCTTTGTAGAGAGGAATGGGCGGCCGGGAAGATCAGGTGGTTGGGGGGAGGCGAGGAGGAGTTGTTGAAATATCCATCGTCTTTTTTGATCCATACGAAACTCCCATTGACTTATTTTTTTTTCTTCTCTGAACAAGCCGTGTGTGATACATTGCCTTACCTTCACGACACTTTTCATTAACTGGAATTATCTTTCTTGTATAGTTTAATAGTTGCTGTTTCTCTATCTCTCCTATCTATCATTCTGTTTGTCTATCTATCCATCTACCTATCTATCTATCTATCTACCAACATAATCACAATCTATTATTCCACATTTCTCCCTTTTCCTCATAAAAAATACCTCGTGGAATTATTGTGCACGTAGAGTTTAATGGTTGCTGTGTTCTCTATCTCTCTTATCTATCTATCTTTCTATTTGTCCATCTATCGATCTACCTATCTATCTATCTACCAACATAACCACACTTTAAATATTTCATCTTTTTCTTTTCCCGTTTCCTCATAAAAAATAGGTCGTAAAATCCTCTGCATCAAGTACTCCATTACAACCTTTTTCCTTCATCACCATTTCTTTTTTCATCCTTTTTCTCCCTTCCCTTTCTCCCTTTCATAGCCCCAAAGACTCCTCCCCTTCCCTTACCTCCCCAAACCTGCCTAACTATAAGTCCCATAACCCTTCCTCTAGCATCCCCACCCTCCCTTCCATAACCTTCCCCTTCCCTTAGCTCCAATACACCTCCTCACCCCTTGGCCTCCCTTTGCCCCCTTTCCCCTCCACTTCCCTTCTCCCCTCCCCCGCTTTCCCCTCCGGCTAAGTCTCAGGGCTAACTCAAGGTCTCCCAGTGATGCATTCTTCAACTTCCGCCCTCGCGATGCCCTCCTCCCATCCCCTCCCTCTCCCTCAATCCCCCTCCTCTTCCTCCACATCGCGCCTTCCTCACTCTTCCCCGCCCGCCTCACTGTCGCCTACGCCAGCCCCCATCACCCCAGCATCGAGTTACTCACACCCCCATTCCCCTCTTCCCCTCCCCATCCCTAATTTTTCCCATCCCTTCCTTCTTCCTTCCTCCTCTGCCTCCGTCAACGTCACTGCAACCTCCTACTTCTCCTCCTCCTCCTCCTCCTCCTTCTCCCGTCCCTTCTTCTTCTCCACCTCAGTCTCCTCTTCCTCCTCTTCTTCTTCTTTCCCATCCAGCGCCGGCGGAGGAGACAAAGAAAGGAGGAAGGACGTTGGAAGGAGCGGAATAAGAGGTTGGAAGTGGAGAGAAGGAAAGGAGAAGTATGGGATATTTGCTTTCATCTCTCTCTCTCTCTCTCTCTCTCTCTCAAATTAAAGCTACAATTGTTCTATTTATTGTCTTCACTTCCAATGAGTAATCTTTTTTTTTTTTCTTTTGCTCGTTTTCTTCTCCCAAACCTCCTTCCTTCTCCGTTTCTTCTCTGTTCTTCCCTCTTCTCTCATCTTTCTCTCCTTCCTCCCTCTTTCCTTACTTTCCTTTCGTTTTTCCTTTTTTTTTCTTTTTTTTTTACTCTTATCCTTCATTTTCTTCTCTTAAACTTCCTTCTCTCACCGTCTCTTCTCTTGTTCCTCCTTTGATGATGATGATGAGGAGGAGGACGGGGAGGAGGGTGCGGAGGACAGACAAAGAGAATGGAAAGCGGATTAATTCGAACCCAACGAAAGTGTCTTCTCTTGGTGTGCCGAGTGAAGGTAAATAACCCGTAATTACGTGATAAGCGGCAGGTGAGAGGACGTGCGAGCGACCAATTGCCGCACCGACATAAAGAAAGAAAGCGGGAAAAACATGAAAGGTTATTAAGCGAAATTGAAACGTTATGTAACACAGAAACATATATCAATGATGGTGGTAGACTTGTAATAGTAATGGTAGTAGTAGTGGTATTATTATTATTATTATTATTATTATTATTATTATTATTATTATTATTATTATTATTATTATTATTATTATTAGTAGTAGTAGTAGTAGTAGTAGTAGTAGTAGTAGTAGTAGTAGTAGTAGTAGTAGTAGCTGTAGTTGTTGTAGTAGTAGTAACAGCAACAAAACGATAATATCAACAATAGCATTAATAATATCACTACAACTACAACTACTACTACTACTACTACTACTACTACTACTACTACTACTACTACTACTACTACTACTTTCACTACTGCAAAAACAACAACAACGACACCATCAACAATAATAATAACAACAACAATAGTAACCCGACAATTAACGAAGATGATGATGATGAAGAGGAGGAGGAGGAGGAGGAGGAGGAAGAAGATGAGGAGGAGGAGGGCAGGTACTCAGATGAACTCTTTTAATCAAGACACAGGTAATCGTCTCCTGCTTCCTTTTCCTTGTCTTCCACTTCCTCTTTTTTTTTTCTTCCTGACTCTTCTCCACTCCCTCAATGACGTCCACTTTTTCTCCATCTCTTCGTCTTTCTCCTCCATTTTTTTCCCCTATTTCCATCTTTTATAATTGTTTTTTTCTTTCTCTTCTTGTTCTTTCTTCCTCGTTCTCGTTCTCCCCGTTCTCGTCCTCCTCTTCCTGCTTCTCCTCCTCCTCCTCCTCCTCCTCCTCCTCCTCGTCCTTCTTTTTTCTTCTTCTTCCTCCTCTTATTCTTTAATTCTCTCCTTCAAGTGCACCCAGATTCCTTATCATGTTTCTCTCTCTCTCTCTCTCTCTCTCTCTCTCTCTCTCTCTCTCTCTCTCTCTCTCTCTCTCTCTCTCTCTCTCTCTCATAATCCTATCCGCCTCTCTCACTTTCACTAAATGGTTGACACGTGGCTGACTTCCTCCTTCCCTCCCCTTCCTCCTCCCCTCCCCTACCCCTCCCCTCCCCCCCCTACCCCTCCCCATCCTCCCACCTTCCCCCTCCTCTCCCCACTGGGTTATGAAGAAGGAGTCGCCGGAAGTGTGTGTGTGTGTGTGTGTGTGTGTGTGTGTGTGTGTGTGTGTGTGTGTGTGTGTGTGTGTGTGTGTGAGAGAGAGAGAGAGAGAGAGAGAGAGAGAGAGAGAGAGAGAGAGAGAGAGAGAGAGAGAGAGAGAGAGAGAGAGAGAGAGAGAGAGAGAGAGAGAGACACAAACGAACAAACAAACAAACAAAGATACAGGAAAACCAGAGGAGGAAGGATAAGAGAGAGAGAGAAAGAGATAGGGAGGAAGGAAGGAAGAAAGAAGTAAAGATGGGGAGGGGGAGAGATAAGGGAGGATTGGAGGTATGAGGGAGGAGATGAGAGGCATGAGTGGGAGCGAGGGAGAGGGTGAGGAGAGGGATGCTGGGGCTCTGGTGTTGTGGTGATAAGATTGGAGGACACGGACGGTTCTGAGAAACGGAAGGGGTGGAGGAGGTGCTGGTGGCAGGGGGGGGAGGGACTGAGAGGAGGACCCACGACGATAAGGAGACAAGACACAAGAATAGGAGATATGACTTGAGCATCAGCGAACCTTTGCTAACAACGACAACATTGACAACAGTAATACCACCACCACTACCACCACCACCAACAACAACAAGAAACATAAACAAAATATAAAGCTACAAAAAAAAAACATCAACAACGAGAATGACGAAAACGACGACGACAACAATGAAATAAGGACACTATTGCTGATATTATTGTGTCTATTGATGATATTGTTGCTGTACTTGTTGATGTCGCGAGGAAAATATTAATAATAAAAATAATGCTGGTAAAGACAGTAGCACCAATAAATAAACGCCAACAAACACACCACCACCGCCACTAACACCGGCCGTCCCCGCGCCAACACCTTCTCGGCGCTGAGTGTTGAAAGAGGTCGCGGGATTACCATATGACACAAAATTTCCAGGTGCAGCGTGCAGGTGCAGGCCAGGCAAGCAGAGGGAGAGGACGGCAGGGAGGCGGGGGAAGGGAAAGGAAGGGGAAGGATGGCAGTGATGACTATCTGATGATTAATCTCATTTATCATATACACAAACGTGATTTGCATTATTCATGAATCAATATTATATTTTTTGACAAATTATTTTTCTGAAGATCCCAAGTTTTAGTATAGTTCCCAGTTCTATCCCTCTAAAGCTTATATTTATGAGTTTCACGCACACACACACACACACACACACACACACACACACACTTACGCCTTATCGCCGCTTCTCAGAACACCTAGCAGTGTACAAGAGATAGGAGAAAAACACTTGTATTTACACGAACATTTAGAGAGAGAGAGAGAGAGAGAGAGAGAGAGAGAGAGAGAGAGAGAGAGAGAGAGAGAGAGAGAGAGAGAGAGAGAGAGAGAGAGAGAGAGAGAGAGAGAGAGAGAGAGAGAGAGAGAGAGAGAGAGAGAGAGAGAGAGAGAGAGAGAGAGAGAGAGAGAGAGAGCGAGAGAGAGAGAGAGAGAGAGAGAGAGAGAGAGAGAGAGAGAGAGAGAGAGAGAGAGAGAGAGAGAGAGAGAGAGAGAGAGAGAGAGAGAGAAGATGTATTCACAGATATTTAACTAAGGTGCTATCCCTGACGCAGGACCCACATCAGCATCCGGTTGCCACAGTTTAGAGAGAGAGAGAGAGAGAGAGAGAGAGAGAGAGAGAGAGAGAGAGAGAGAGAGAGAGAGAGAGAGAGAGAGAGAGAGAGAGAGAGAGAGAGAGAGAGAGAGAGAGAGAGAGAGAGAGAGAGAGAGAGAGAGAGAGAGAGAGAGAGAAAAGAGGATTACAACTGAGTCTCCCTAATTAAAATGAAGTAACAAGTGGACGGCAGAATGGCATACACAGGACAGTTGAGAAGAAATGGAAGTCCTTCCCTCTGCCAGTGCTTCACACGGGCAACAGGAAAAAGTTGGAGAAATACTCAATGTTGACAAAATATGTGTGAAATCTTTCTCAGGACACTAAAAGTATATGCGACACACAAAAAAATAGAACAAGGATATCCGGGGCTGCATTACGAGAAAGTGAGTACAGGACGTGACGAAAGTACTTGCTCCTCCATGTAACTCCTCACTCCAAGTTTGCCTACTCCGTACAGATCTTCAACCAACCCTTGTAACTTTAGCGACTTCGATCATAAGGAGCACCGGTACAGATCTTCAACCAACCCTTGTAACTTTAGCGACTTCGATCATAAGGAGCACCGGTGTGTGTGTGTGTGTGTGTGGGGGGGGGGGTAGCATGGGCCAAGCAGGAGGAGAGTATCGAGACATGCACCTCTCCTCCCGAAAGTGACCTCTCTTTTGGCCACTCTTCTAAACTCTTTTATAGGGGCAGTGACTAGCGGGCTTTTATTTTTCATTATTTTTGTTTTGCCAATGAACTGCTTCCTTTACTGTTATAAGAAGAAAAAAAATCATATGTATATCACGGCAGTCACTTTGAAAGAGAATTAGCCCGTGTCACTAATAGGCAGAGGTCAACCACTGGAGAGCCACCGGTGATATGACTTGAACATTAAAAAACACATACATACATACATACATACACACACACTTATTTACATACATACATACATACATAAGAACATAAGAACATAAGAACGTAAGGAGTTTGCAAGAGGCCGGTTGGCCTATACAAGGCAGCTCCTGTACACTCAACCTCACCTTACCACACCATCCATGGATTTATCTAACCTCTTCTTGAATGTATCTACGGTATTGGCACCAACAACATGGCCCCCAAGCCTGTTCCATTCGTCCACCACTCTATTGGTGAACCAATTCTTGCCTATGTCTTTGTTGAATCTGAATTTGTCTAATTTAAAACCATTGCTACGCGTCCTACCTGGCTCTTTTACAATCAAAATCTTATTGACATCCCCTTTATTAAAGCCCTTCATCCATTTATTGACTTCGATCAAGTCTCCTCGCAACCTTCGCCTTTCTAGCAAGTGTAGATTTAACTGCTTCAGCCTGTCTTCATAAGCTAAGTTTCTCACCCCCTGAATCATCTTTGTCATCCTCCTCTGTACAGATTTTAACATCTTGATATCCATTCTATAGTAGGGGGATACATACACACATACATACGAATACTGAAAGACTCAATACTTTCTTCTTTCAGCTTTTCGTCGTGACTTTGATGGGGGAGAAGATTTCGATGAGCCCTTCCGTGTGAGCTCTGGGGTCAGATGTATATCATGCGGAACAACATAGCAAGGAAGAGAGAAGCCATGGTTGAGAAGACATGATATAATTATATAGAACACACATACACACACACACACACACACACACACACACACACACACACACACACACACACACACACACACACACACACATACACACACACACACCTTGTAATTTGATGCCGACCACCTCTTTGATCTCTTCATTCTTCGCTTCCCTTTTCTCCTTCCTTATTCAGCTTACCTTCATTTCCTCCTCCTCCTCCTTCCACTGACTGACTTAGTGACGCCGTTAAAAAGTTGTGACCAAGATTAGAGGCAGATTAGTGTCCAGGTAACAACGACAGACCACCGAGACTCACCTTCCATGCACTCACTCTCTCTCTCTCTCTCTCTCTCTCTCTCTCTCTCTCTCTCTCTCTCTCACACACACAGGTAATGGCTGCCCTTCGGAACACCTGCGGCGCCGGTTTCTCGCTGGCCTCCCACGCCGCGCCCTGACGCCCCTCGCCCACTCTCGTGTCACCTGAATTACCTCCAATTAAGAGGGTGAGCCTCAGCGGCAGCGATAACCCACCGATACTAGAGTGCCCTCCCTCCTTCCCTCCTCCTCTCCTTCGTTCGTTCCCACACCCTCTTGTTCTTCCTCCCTCCCTCTCTGTCTGCCACTAGTGTCTTCCTCCTTCCTCTCCTACATTACCACCCTTCCTTCTGTCCTTTATCCCACCTCTTTGTTCTTATTTTGTGTCTCTTAATATTGTTGCATTGGAAGGACTTCGCGCCCGTTTTTCCACTTATTTGATTTGTCTTATATCCATAATTTTTCCATTGTTCACTATTGGTCCTTTTTTCTGGTGTCTTTTGTTCTTGTTCTTCATTTTCTTCTTTGTTATCACATCGAACGTGTCACTGTTTGCCTACTATCCTTGTTTTCCCTCCTATCTCTCTCTCTCTCTCTCTCTCTCTCTCTCTCTCTCTCTCTCTCTCTCTCTCTCTCTCTCTCTCTCTCTCTCTTACTATTCTGGTCCCACTTTTTCCTCTGTTCTTACATATCAATTCTTTACCACTTTCTCTACCTTCTTTTCTTCTTTCTTTTTACCAGACCAACATTTATCAGGTCACTCGTTCTTGATCTTCAGGCTAACACACAATGAAATTAAAGAAATAGGTGTAAATAAAAAAATAAAAAAAAGGTGAGACAAGGTTTGATAGTGCTGGGTTCTGGTGAAGATGCAATAACATGGATTCCCCGAAAAAAGAGGATAGTGCAGGGGAGAGTGATGGGGGAGAGGGAGAGGGGAAGGGGATGGTGACAGTAGTGGTGGATGCTGAGGCGCCAGAGAGAGAGAATGGTGGAGGAAATGGGGAAGGGATGGGGGAGAGGAGGCGACTTGAAAAAGGATAGGGGAGGGGAGAGTGAAATGGAATGGGGTGAGAAGGGGAAGTAGTGGCGGTGACAGTAGTGGTGATGGGAAAGGGGAATGATGGTGAAGGTGGGGAGTGGATGGGAAGAGGAGGTGACTGGAAAACGGATAGGGGAGGGAAGGGTAATGGGGGAGGGGAGGGGAAGGTAAAGTAGTTGACAGTAGTAGTGCTGAGGAAGGGAAAGAGTGGAGATGGGGAGGGGATGGGGGAGAAAAGAGACGACTGGAAAAAGGACAGAGGAAGGGAGAGTGAGGAAGGGAAGGGAGGGAAGGGTGAGTAGTGATGCTGATAGAATAGTAGTGGTGGTGGAAGGAGAGGGAGAGGAGATGGAGAGATGGGGAGGGGACAGGGAGAGAAGAGGCGTCTGGAAACTGGATAGGGGAGGGGGGGGGAGATTGATGGGGGAGGGGGGAAAGGGGAAGGATGGAGGAGATGGGGAGGAGCTGGAGAGAGGAAGAGGAGGCTGAGGCTGTGAGGATGGTATCTGGAAACATCTGGCAACACGAATGTCAGATTAGCCTTCCAGAACGAGTCTCTCTTTGGCGCCCCACGTGACAACTCAGTTAATGAGGGAAGTGTAGATGGGGTGCAGGGAAGGGGAGGGGGGAGGGGCTGGGGGGCGTAATGGATGAAGGGAGGGGTGGGTGAAGGGGAGGGTGGTTGTGGTGGTGCATTGTGGGTGGTTTGACAGAGTGGGAGGTAGAGAATGTTGGAGAAGTGGGTGGGTGGGATGTGTGGGTGGTGGTGGTGGTGGTGGTGGTGGTTTGTATTGATGGTGTAGATGATACTGATTTAGTCATGGTGATAATACGGCACTCGATCAACTAACTAGGCAATTTAACATCCATGACGAACAAAGACTCTTCTAAACGCTTTTCCAATAGGGGCAGTGATTAGCGGGGGGGGTTTTTTTCGTTTTTTTTTCCCCTTGAACTGCTTCCTTTACTGTAAGACAAGATAAGATAAAAAAAAAGTATTAATATAATGAGAGGCAACAAAATACATACATACACAAATCACATTAAATTCTTCGTCATTCCTTTCTGCTTTTTTTTTTTTTGTGCTGCATGATTGAGAATACTACTGTTTTTCTTTTTAGTCTCATTGTTGCTGTTGTATTTTTTGTTTATTTGCTGTTGTTATAGGTATTGTTCTGGATATACTTGTTGTTGTTGATATTGTTCACCTGTGTCTCAGTGTACACCTGCTTAGCCAACTAATTAACCAACACCTGTAAACGCGGCCTCTATAGATGATCTACCCTCACAATTCCCTTCATCTTTTCATCATCATTATTATCATCACTATCAATACTACCATTACCATTATTACGTTTATCATCCATCATCACCAACATCCTCTTCATCACCATCATCACCATACATACAAGCTCACCATTAATTTTCGTCACTCACAGCTCACTCCCGACACCATCATCAACCTCTGACCACTCCTTGACTCCTTCCTCACACGGGCCCATAACTCCCTCCTTCTCCCTCTCCCTCCCTCCCTCCCACACCCTTAACGCAGCGGACAGCGGCAAACTACAATCACGCCCGCGATATATTTCTCTCCCCGGCAGGAGGTGATGGGACAGGGCGGGGGGAGGGGGAGAGAAGGAGGAAGGGCAGGGAGGGATAAAGGGAGGAAGAGTGAGTGGCTGGGAGAGAGAGGGAGGGAAGGGAAGGGGGTGGGAGAAATAGGACCATGAAGGACCACACGCCAGGGACCAAAGCTGGACCACGGGAGGCTCCAAAGACCACACATGGACCGCGTACACACACACTCCCTGGGCCACACACACACACACACACACACACACACACACGTCACCGTACATAATGCATGCGCGTCGGCCTAACACTGATGGTTATCCTGAAGGGCCGTCTGGTTAATCTTTCAGGCGAGGAAGTGACGACCTTGGCGGCGGCGGTGGTGGTAGAGCGGCGGCGGCGGGGGTAGTGGTGGTGGTAATAGTAATGAAAATGGTGTGTGGGCGGAGGAGAGGGAGAGTGGAAGGAGAGGACTGGAAGGAAAAGGCGGTAGAGGTGGTGGTGTTGGATGTGGCGTGAGGGACGGGGCAGGGCTAGGACGGGGGGCTAGTCATTGTAGTGGTGGTATTTTGTAATGAGGCATGGAGTGTGGGTAGGGTGGGGGAGCGAGGGGAAAGGGTAAGGGCATGCATAGAGGGTTGGTAGGAAGAGGAGCAGAAGGAGGGAACGAGGAGGAGGCTGCGGTGGGGTGTATACAATGAATGGCGGCGGTCGGTGGGTCTTGTTGCGGGCTCGTAAAATGAACTCTATAAGCTTACAACAACGTGTCTGAGCAAAGCCATTAGCGAGCCATAAACGTCGCCGTCTCTGCTGCTTGAATGTGTGTATAGAGGGGAAGAAAGGAGGAGGAGGAGAGGATGGGGGCGGGGCGGGGGTTTGGTGGGGCGTCAACCTAATCTAACCTAACCTTACCTAACCTAACTTACTCATTCTACCTCCATGGGCGTCAATCTGCTCCCGAGTGTCTTAACTCCTATTGTCAGTTCTCCGCCGAAACAGTGAGGAAGGCAAGACGAGGGGTTGGCAGAGGGAGGGAGAGACGAGGAGATCTGGAGACATGACAGGAGACGGCTGCGAGAGAGAGAGAGAGAGAGAGAGAGAGAGAGAGAGAGAGAGAGAGAGAGAGAGAGAGAGAGAGAGAGAGAGAGAGAGAGAGAGAGAGAGAGAGAGAGAGAGAGAGAGAGAGAGAGAGAGAGAGAGAGAGAGAGAGAGAGAGAGAGAGAGAGAGAGAGAGAGAGAGATAACAAACCGAGGAAATAAGAAAAATAGCATGATAATTGTCACTGAAAATGAAGTAAGCGTAAAATTATCGAAGAATCCCAATCGACTCACCCGCTCCCACCACCGCCACCGCCAGGGGACACACGACGCACTCACGCACGAACAGACACACCCACTCATTGAATTTTAGGCCTTTTTAGTATTTACACGAAGTCATTATACGTACTGAAAGAAGGTCCCGGATGCAGTAGCGACACACACAAACACACACACACACACACACACACACACACACACACACACACACACACACACACACACACACACACACACACTGTCTTGTTATCTTTTTTTTATGATTGAGAGTTATTATAGTATCATCACTGCCGCTTCATTCACCCTCTCCTCCTCCTCCTCCTCCTCCTCCTCCTCCTCTTCCTCCTACTCCTCCTCCTCCCTTCGCCTGGTCTTGTGATGGTCGCCTTTCTGTTTATCATCATATTATCAACCTCATGTTTCCAGGTTCGTCACGGTGAGCTCTGCGGTGGTCCTGAGAGGCGGAGGGAAGGAGGGACGGAGGGAGGGAGGGAGGGAGGGAGGGACCGAGGGAGAGGAGGAGGGAGGGTTGGAGAAAGGAAAGAAGAGAAGAGGAGGAGATGGAGGAGGGGAAGTGACAGGTATAGCTATTGGTAGGGAGAGTAAGATGAGAGGGAGAGAGAGAGAGAAAAAAAAAAAGGAATGATTTATCAGGTCTTGCGTGTAGACAGGAATTTGTATGTTTTTTTTGGGGGGGAGGTGGGGTGGGGGAGGGACAAACAAAATATCCAACTAACCAAACAAATAACTAACAAACTACATTCATAACAAACAATCAAACGAACTCAATTAAACAAACAAACACAACACAACAGCCCCCCCTACTCATTCCCTTGAAATATTTACACGAGGAAAACAAAAGACTGACAAAAAATAATGCTCCCTTGAAACACATACACACAAAAAAGAAGAGATTAAATTTATGACAACCCCGCCTCCACAGCCTCATCGGAGCATCAATCACGGAGAATAAATATTATCTGACCCCACAATCGGCACCTGAGAAGCGACACCTCACCTGGGAAACACACCTGCAATCAACCACTCCGTAAAGGTCAAACTACCTTTCCGCGTGTCCGAGGGTTGCGGGGAGAGGAGGAAGATCACCTGGCATGCAGCGGCCCGGGAGTAATTGCCTTGTTAGTGGGTGGTTCAGTGGGGGGTGAGGAGAGGCGTGGGGAGGCGTGGGGAGGGGGGACTAGAGGAGGGGAAGGTGGCGTGTTGGTATAGGCCACCCGACGTAGGAGAGGTGGCATGGGGTGGAAAGGGAAGATACGGAGGAGTGTGGTAAGTGGTTTGCTAGTATAGTATAATCTAATGTAGTATATAGGTCATTAGGAAAAGTGGTAAGGAAGAGGAAGGGATGCGTGGAGGAGACAAGGTGAGGACATACTTTAAGAGGAGAGATCGAGTACTACGTGAGGTGTTCTTTGTCAGTGACGCATTGAGGCCTCCAAGTACTGCTGGTTCTAGAGATTGGTTTGCTTGCTTGTGGTAGTGATGTGTCCAAGCCCTGTGCCCTGAAAACTCGAGACCAGTAACTAAAGACCATATTTTTAAACGCGCCGGCTCCTCAGTTCGCCTGTTTGAAAAGCCTTTCGTGTCAGCTGCTGGGATTCTCATGGAGTGTTTAGTGATCCCGGTGATAGTTCTACACGGCCTATGGATTTTGAACGGGTAATATACCGCACGAAAACCCGGTTCCTGTTCTCAGTGGGCTTGTTAATATACGTAATGGGAGCCCGCCGTCCCATACCACCTGCAGGGATCAAACACTTCAGAAGTCAAGATAAAATGGAATACAGATAGATACATTTAGCTTCCCGTTGGCTAAAGATAAAATGCAGTGAAAGGTGCAATAAGTTTCCTTCTGGCTACTTCAGTGTGTAAGTCAGTTGGTCTCTTTTGTTCGAAGGTAGAGGAAACAGACGAAGGTAAAGGTAAAGTTGAGGTCGATACGTCTAAGAATATGGATTTAAGTTTCCTCAGCCACCAGCCACTCCCCTCCCCCCTCCCCACACACACACTACCAGGCTGACGACGCTCGTGCACAAACAACGTTAAAAGCGACGCTCAAAACACGCATGAAATTGAATTAGGCGAAAAACTTTAGGTTCGGCGCGGAGACCTGGACGCAGCCAGATCACAGCCCGCCGCCGCCGCTCCGCCATTACCTTCCTCGTCCGAATTACACAACAATTTGGCCGCTACGCTCACGCAGGTACACACAGAGGTGGTCCTGCCGCGGGAGGGACGAAAGGGGGAGGGAGGGGGAGACGGAGGTTTACATGGGAGGGAGGAGAGGGCTTTGGAAGGAAGGAAAAAAGGGGGTGCTCCTAAATGGGACAGCTGGACAAGTGGCTAATCCATTTTTTTTCTCTGTTCTGCGTTTTCTTTTCATTATTGGACCCATTCATCACACTTAAAAATAAATGAGTTTATAAGCTTATACTTGCAGCGAGAGAGAGAGAGAGAGAGAGAGAGAGAGAGAGAGAGAGAGAGAGAGAGAACTTAGCATAGACAAATAATATGCCATGTGTACTAATGTACTGAACATGTTAAATAAAAAGAGAGAGAGAGAGAGAATGACCCTCTCTCTCTCTCTCTCCGCCACCTTCCGCACAAAACACTATTTGAACTTAATCGAAATATAATACAATAAACTGTTCTCCTTCCTCCCACCTCCCTCTCCTATCCTCCCAGCTTCCAGTCATCCCTCTCCCTCCCTCTTACCCTCCCTCTCTCTCTTGCATCCCTCTTCCTCCCTCGCCTACCCCCTTCCTCCTGCCCTCCCAGCTTCCTCTCATCCCTCTCCCTCCCTTCCTCCCTCCTCTCTGTGTGGTCGGCGGTCCAGGAATAACAAATGAGCGGCGTTGTCGGTATCTCCCGCGTGTTGTCGGCTATAATTGTTTAGTTTCTGTCTACCTTGTGCTCAGAGTGACGCCGCCGCCGACGCCGCCGCCGCCCCCGCCCATCCTATCCCCTTCCCCCCTCCCATTTCTCCTTCCCATCCTCTGTCCCCCATCAATCCCCGGCAAACCTTAACCCACATAACTTCCTTCTCATGTTTATTTATATTTCTTCAAGCACTTAATAGTTAGTTGGGTTTGTAAGTCTTTTTTTTTTTGTTGTTGTTGTTGATGTGTGCTTTAGTTAGGCTTGGGACTTTTTTGTGATGCTTCTTCCTCATTCTCTATTTTTTTTAGCTCTTTTCGCGAGCTGGAGTTTTTTTCTGGGGGAGGATGTCTGTCTGTCTGTCTCTCTCTCTCTCTCTCTCTCTCTCTCTCTCTCTCTCTCTCTCTCTCTCTCTCTCTCTCTCCGCAGGTAGACATCTTTCCCGGCAGGTGTGAGTGACGGGCGGCTGGTTTTGATCTGTGAGGTATTAAGTTGTTGAGTCCGCGCAGCCACCGAGCAGCGCACACACACTACACGGGCTGCCGAGCATAAATATTCAGCAGCGGGTCCCTGTGAGGTTGGAATTATGCTATACCCTCTTCCCTTGCTACCCTTGGACTTCGCTATACACCCTCTCCCCTCGCTTATCTCTCCCCTCGTTACCCTCTCCCTCGCAGCCCTCTTCTCTCGCTACCCTCGGCTGCTCGCTACTCTCCTCTGCTCTAGTCAAGAGGTTACCCGTCACGACTCTTTCCTCTGATCTACTACTTCTACTACTGCTGCGTCTACTGAACTGAATATGATCGACACTCGTTACTCTCTCTCTCTCTCTCTCTCTCTCTCTCTCTCTCTCTCTCTCTCTCTCTCACACACACGGCGGGGGGTGGGAGGGTTATAAGGTATTGGTCAAGACAGGCGTTCGTGGAAGATGCATTTTATTTATCTCCCCTAATGCCCATCCTGCCCCGTTCGCCTACGGACCAAATTACGAGTCTCAATTTCCTCTCTGGGGCGACGAAGCGAGAGGACGAAGCGGGGAGGGCCGTCGCGCGCCTCCCGGAAATGATGGTCAGGCAGCGAGAGGCGGCGACGACGGGATGCAACTAGACCGGCCAGGTGTTGGAGCTCTCGCGGTGTTGAGGGGGAGCAGGGGGGGGGGGGGTATTCCTCTTCATCCTTCTTCTCTTTTTGTCTTTCTTCTTCATTCATTCTTTCTTTCTTTCTTTCTTTCTTTCTTTCTTCTTCTTCCCTCAAATCCTTTTTTTTTTTTTCTGTGCCTGTCTGTTTCGAAGATTCTTAGTCTGTTGGTCTGTCTGTGTGCCTGTATCTGTTTGTCTGTCTGTCTGTCTGTCTCGCAAATACTTAATAAAGCATTTTTTTCCTTTCTTTTATCTTATATATAACAAATTCAGATCTTAATGTAGTTTGTTTGTTTTCTCCGATAATTACCATTGATTTATTTTTTTTACAATTTTTTCATCTTTCTTTTAATTTTGATTTTTATATTAATTTCTAAGACTATTATTTTTCCTATTCCTCATGCGTTTTTTCTCTACATTTCTCTTGCCCAACATCTTTTCTCTTTGCATCATCCTTATATAGTGCTCTGCGCCAGTTTCATCATTTTACTCTTCATTACAACTAAAAAAAGATTACATACTGTTGTTTTTTCCTCATCTCATTTCTTTTTTGCTACTTCCGATTTTCCTCCTCCTCCTCCTCCTCCTCCTCCCCTCCTTTCCCCCGTCTCTAGCTTAATCCGAAAAAAAAACATACGTCGATTAAAACTCACTTGACAATCACCAAATAATGACCAACCTCGAGCGACAAAGAACTCTTGATGTCACTCCCCGCCGGCAAACAGAAGCCGCCGTGATCATACAAGTCAATTATATATTATTTCCTCTCTCTCCTGAAGGGCAATAATCGTTAAGTGTATCCGCGCCGAGTGGGTGAGACAGTTTGTGGATAAGAGGAAAAAAAAGATTGAGGAGAAAATGCGCGGGGTTCAATGTTTTAGTTATATAGATTTTTTTTTTCGTGTGTGTGTGTGTCTGTGTGTGTGTGTGTGTGTGTGTGTGTGTGCTCTGGAGTATATATTTGTTGGTCTTTTTCTTTGTGATTGCTCATCGGTCTTTAAGTGTCTGTCTCTCTGTCTCTCTGTCTGTCTGTCTGTCTGTCTCTCTGTCTGTCTGTCTGTCACATACACGTTTCACTTTCGTCTTCCTGCCTTACTTTTTGTTCTTTATCTTTCATTACCTTCTCATTCTCCCCTCCTTCGCTTCCTTTCCATCTTCCTCCTTTTCCTACTTTTCTTACTCTACATTCTCCTCCTCTTCCTCTTCTTTCCTCCTCCTCCTCCCGCCCGACCACCAGCACAGTTCCGTCTCGGTCTCCAAAACTAATACTCGATTCGATTCGGTCATGATCATCTTATAACTCGCTCTTGTATGATTGTGTGTTGCTCTCATCACGCATTATTAGCCGCAATTGGGAGAGAAAGAAGTGGAGGGAGGGAGGGAGGGAGGAAGGAGAGGGGTGGAGGAAAGACAAAAACATAAAAGGCGGTCGAGTCGCGAGGAGGGGGAACGAAAAACAGATGGATATTATGTTTCCATTAGAAAGGAAAACTACACTTATTAACAGCCTTGGTATTGTTGGTTGGCGTTCTCCTGCTGCACCTATTGTCTCTCATCCTTCTCTTCTTATACCTCTTCCTCCTCCTCCTTCTCCTCCTTCAACTCCTCCTCTGCAGCGGTGGGCTCTTCTTCCATGCGCCTACTAATCCCGCCCGCCGCTCCGCCCTCACGCCCCGCCCTCTCGTATTAACGCGGCTTACGCTCTCTTATTATATAGCGCGCCGGAGTGACTGTTGCTCTTGTCCGTCCGGTTCAACGCTAGCCGTCAACCATACTCCTGTTTTCTGTTGGTCTTGCGCGAGTCTCGTTTTCGGCAGTGCTGTGGACGTTCACATAGGAAAGGGGGAGGAGGGGGGGTGAAGGGGTGATGCTAGAGGGGGGGTGTTGAGGGTAAGGGTGGGTGGTGAAGCAGGGAAGGATGGGAGGGTGTGCTGAAATGGGGGGTGGGGTGGAGTTTGATTAGTGTGTGTTTGTTTGTGTTTGGTTATTGGAAAGGGTTAAGAGAGAGAGAGAGAGAGAGAGAGAGAGAGAGAGAGAGAGAGAGAGAGAGAGAGAGAGAGAGAGAGAGAGAGAGAGAACACGACAGATACCAAAAAAAAAAAAAGCCATCAGCCACAGAAACAAGAGAATGACCACCTATATAATAAGCCACAGACCGCGGCCAACCTAACCTAAAACAAATCAGCCTCAACGAAACCACCGACTCGGACCGCTAATAACCTGACTAATAACCACCTCGGGCAACACTAATCACTCCCCCAAACCCCTTTACTCCCACCTTCCGCCTCCCACCATTAAACCCCGACCACCAAGGACCCACTCATGTTCACCTATACCATCATCATCACCATCACCATCATCACCTTCCACTACCTACTACATCACTACTACTACTAAATTACCACGCTACACTGCACTACTATATACATGACTTTACATTACTTCTATTACCCTCCCCTCTCCACCGCCACCACCAATATCAACACCACTACCCACCATTAATAGTATCATCACCACCACCTACCAACACCTCCACTCCCTCATACCAGTTACCGTGCACCTATACCACCATTACCACGTTCATCATCACCACCTACCACCACCATCAGTAACACCACTACCCACCACCATTATTATCACCACAATCACTTTTACTACAACCCACCACCACCAGTAATACCAACGACCCCATTGCCCACCACTACCTCCATCACCCTCACTTTTACTACCTACCACCCACCATCACCACCACCACCACCTTCCCCGGTCCTAAGCCACCGCACACCTCCATTAGCAAAGCCATTACGGTAACTACTTTAACCACCACACGCTGGACACCTCGGGAAGGAAGGCTTGTCACGCTAACTCACCCTCGACAACACGCCTAAGGTCCACACTGTCAAACGCTTCGAAGACTTTGTCCATCTCTATCCAAAGGCTCTCCCAGGTGTTGTCGGGATTTCCATGGATGATTTCATGAGCCTGGCGGTAGTTTTGCAATGCTGCCGCGCCGTGAACAGGTCAAACGTTCATGACAACCCGACGTAGCTCCGCTCTGGCTTTGAAAAACGTTCGTATAAAGAGCCCGGAACGTTTGATAATAGGATTGTCAGTCTTCCTTTAAAACACACCTTGGTAACATCTCTTCGCGTCGAACTGGCTGTAATTTTACGCGCTATAAAATATACTTATCTATCCTACCTCATCCATAACTATCCTTCCCCTTCAGGATGTAGTCAGCTAAAGAAGTCAGTTGTATCGCAAAATATGAAGATATGGGAAGAGTAAAAATAATATATATATGGGCTACTCACATAAAGATCCATTAATCCATTCTAACGTTCGATTGATCTCTACTCTTTTCTTTTATAAGTGAGTGTTTATTTTGAAGGTAACTGCATGTATATTCCTCCTCTTCCTTCTCCTCCACCTCCACCTAATCTTACTTCCTATCCTCTTATAGCATTTACTTTTCCTCCTCCTCCTCCTCGACTCTTGCTGCACTTGATCAATCTTCAACGTGTACAAAACCTGATTGCCATACCATCCAACACCTGTATCTTTGGTTTGGATTAGTAAGGAGGCTGACAGCGTTTGTGTGGCGTGAAGTAAGGGACCCATCATGTCTGCCCGTCCCAAACATCGGCTGCAGACACCACCAATAAGCAATGAGAGAGGAGAACGGCGGTGTGTGGGAGGGCGAGGGAGGAAGGGGAGGACAGGCTGGCAAGGTCGCGGTAAAAAAAAAAAAAAAAAAAAAAAAAAAAAACTTACGCACACACATGAACATAAAATTTTATTATTTGTGTCCAATTTTTTTATAGTATTTGTAAGGTTGACGATGCATATGTTTGTTTGTTTGTTGTTCGTGTGTGTGTGTGTGTGTGTGTGTGTGTGTGTGTGTGAAGTGAGGACTGGCAAAACTGCAGCAACACAACACGTCGGCGGCAACATAAAAGAAGCGTTGCCAACACAGACAGGCCATCATTTCGCCCCTCCTCCGACACACACACACACACACACACACACACACACACACACACACAAGATAAGCATCAGAGAACGACGGAACTTTCAAATCAAACCGAACCGGATGATTTACGGGTGAGAGAGAGAGAGAGAGAGAGAGAGAGAGAGAGAGAGAGAGAGAGAGAGAGAGAGAGAGAGGAAGATGATACAGAGCACGTTAAAGAGTAAGAAGAGGAGAAGGAAGAGGAGGAAAATAAAGAAGAGTAAGAGGGAACAATAATAACAGCAACAATAATAATAATAACAGGAAGAAAAAATAAGGAAAAGGAGGAGGAGGAGGAAAAGAACAACAACAAACAGAACAAAAACAACAAGAACAAAAACAAGAAAAGAACAAAAAGAAAAAGAAAAAAAATCAAGGCGGTGAGGAAGGGGAGTGATCATCCATGCAACGAAGGCTAACCAGGTATATCTTCAAGGTGCTAAAGACTCGCTGAAGGTTCATTTCGCCGAACAATGATGACGAGGACCGCTTAGACACACAAGACGAAGGAGAAACACAGAAACAGGAGGAGGAAGAGGAAGGCTCGAAAGAGGAGGAGGAGGAGGAAGAGGAGGAGGAGGAGGAGGAGGAGGAGAGAGAGAGAGAGAGAGAGAGAGAGAGAGAGAGAGAGAGAGAGAGAGAGAGAGAGTTTATTTCCACTAAGTGGTGAATATACAGAAGGCAGTAAAGTAGATAATACATTCATGCAGAGGTCAACAAGAGAGAGAGAGAGAGAGAGAGAGAGAGAGAGAGAGAGAGAGAGAGAGAGAGAGAGAGAGAGAGAGAGAGAGAGAGAGAGAGAGAGAGAGATAACAACATTCATAACATTCATCTTAGTTAACAGGCAAGCAAGGCGAACATGATAGAACAAGAAACACAACAGACAGACAAACAAACAAACAGAGAGACAGCAGGACGGAGATAAAGCATTGAAGAAGAAGAAGAAGAAGAAAAGAAGCAGAGGAAGAAGAAGAAGAAACAGCATTAGTGATATACAAGGACGGTCAACGTAAACAGACTACTAACTAACTAATGTCGGTTCTTTTTCTCTTTTTATGGCGCTTTGTTGAGTGTTTGATGTTGTTGTTTGTTTGTATGTTTGTGTTATGTGGCAGTGTTGTCTCTTACTCTTTTCTCCTTCCAACTCCTTTCTCTTTTGTCTCTCCTGCCCTTTTCGTTATCTCTTTCCTACTCACTTCTCTTATCTCTCCTATATATATTCCCTTCTCGTTTCTTCCTCCTACTTCCCTTTCCTCGCCTCCTCCCTTTCCCTTCTCTTATCTCTCCTATATATATTCCCTTCTCGTTTCTTCCTCCTACTTCCCTTTCCTCTCCTCCTCCCTTTCCCTTTTTTCTATCCTACTTCCTTCCATTTCCCCTCTCCTTCCTTTCTCTCCTGCTCCCTTCTCTTTTTTCTCTCATATTCCCTTCTTATAATTCTCTCCCTTCTTCCTTCCCTTTCCTCTCTCCCTTCCTTCTCCATCCCCGCCCGAAGCATCAGCGAAGGGATGGGATGCTGCGAGAATGGATGTGCGAGGGAGATGAAAGGGCGGCGCCGGAAGGGGAGGGGAAGATGGGTCATTGCAGAAGCCTCGTCAGTAAGTGTAGACAGTCACGCCGGTGGGCAGAAGGAGGAGGAGTGTAGGGATCTCTCTCTCTCTCTCTCTCTCTCTCTCTCTCTCTCTCTCTCTCTCTCTCTCTTTTTGTTGTTGTTGTTGATGTTGTTGTTGTTGTTGCTGTTCTTGTTGTTGTTGTTACTCTTTCTCAATCTGTCTATTTATCTATCTATCTATCTATCTATCTATCTCTATCTATCTATCCGTTTACCTTCCTGTCCTTTCTTTCTCAGCATCAATATTTTCATGACTAACTTCAATAACGACAACAACAACAAAAAATAATAGGAATAATAATCATCACTACTTCAGGTCACTAACACTTTTTCCTATATCATAATTATTTACATGCATTCATCTCTTGTTCTCCTTCTTTGCTTCTATTCTGATCTTCCTTCTCCTCCTTTTCCAAGTCCCTGTCCTACTTCTCCTCCTCCTCCTCGTCTTCTTCTTCTTCCTTCTCCTCCTCCTCTTGCTCAATTATTTACATACATTCATCTTTCCTCCTCCTTTTTTTGCTTCTGTTTTGAGCCTCCTCCTCCTCCTCTCCTCCTCTTCCTCATTTCCCTCGTCATCAGCATCATCGTCATCCTCATAATCACCATTGCCAGGAAAAAATCTATGATAAAAATCTATGAGAACAACTTAATGAGAGGGAAGGAAAAAAAGGAACAACATGAACTCTCAATGCTGCAATTCACTTTTTCCTTCCTCCCTCCCTTCTCTCCCTCCTTCCTTCCCTCCTTCCCTCCTCACGTGAGTCAATAATCGTATCAAGGAAAGAACATGATTTAGAGCCACGGATGAAAGGAAGGAACCACGTCTCCCACACCCACCGTTTTGAGAGAGAGAGAGAGAGAGAGAGAGAGAGAGAAAGGGGGGAGGATTTCAGTCGCCTCTATTATCTTCCAGGCGCTAATCATAGGAAGAAAAGGTCGATTTGAGCTTATGCAAAGGGTGGCATAGTCCCAAAGCTTCCTCTGTATGCTGTAATTTGGTGTTAGAATTCGATTATTATATATTTTTTAACCCTCTCTGTGTGCTCCTCTGTCAATCGTAAGTAAGAAAAAGTCTGTCAATATATCTCTTTTAACGCTCCTTTTTAATCCTCCTTCGTTCGTCAGTAGAAAGGCGGCGCGGTGACCTTGTTCGGGGGAATTCTCAGAACGTGGTAATCGCATCGGTAAAGATAAAAAAAATGAGGCAAGCGCGATGGTGATAATTCTTCACAAACACGAGAGAGGCCGTAAAATTCAGGAAACCGCTCGTTTGGATTATGTGAAGAATCTCTCTCTCTCTCTCTCTCTCTCTCTCTCTCTCTCTCTCTCTCTCTCTCTCTCTCTCTCTCTCTCTCTCTCTCTCTCGATACGATGGAAACACGCAATTACTTAAATGTACAGTAAAAAGATTCTATAACTTTATGTATGAGGTAGAAAAAACAACAAGAAAAAGAAAATGAAGAAAAACAAGAACAATAAGAACAAGAACTAATACAATAAAACAAAACAAAAACAAACAAACTCTGAAAAAGAAGGAACACATTGGAAGCTGTTCATCACGTTAACATAAGATCCCGACACACACACACACACACACACACACACACACACACGTAAGAAGAAAAAAAATGTGAGGAAAACCAGACGCGAAGGAAACCGATAAGATGCAAGATACTCCCGTTTTCTATGCAAGACGTGACGTGTGGGGGGGTGCTTACTTAGAACGCGTGGAGGGAGATTAGATAAGGGCAGACAGGAAGCGAGAGCCGAAGGAGGGGAAGGGGAAGGGTGAAAGGGGAGGAAGAGACGTCAGGAAGAGAAACAAGGCCGTTGGTGAAGGGAGAAGAAGCGAGTAAGGAAGAGGAAGAATGGTGAAGTCGGGGGAAAGAGGAGGAGGAGGAGGAGGGGGAGGAAGGGGCTGATAATTATGAACGATGTCTTTCTCGCGGGGAGCGGCAAGGTGGAGGAGGAGGGGAAGAAAAGGAAGGAAGGAGTGAAAGGCGAGGATGTTTATAGAGTGAGGGTGTTATCTAATACACACAGAGGCTACATGTTTCCTCATCCTCCCTCTATCTTTCATTTCCTCTCTCTCTCTCTCTCTCTCTCTCTCTCTCTCTCTCTCTCTCTCTCTCTCTCTCTCTCTCTCTCTCTCTGTGCATCCAAAACTCATATTTCGCGGCGGGATTTGGCACTAAGTCAGATTTATGGGACTCGCTTAAGTTAGTCAGCGGCAGATTTCGTGCTTTCGCTGACTTATATTTTAGTTTTTTTTAGGCGAAGAGACACTGGGCTATCGACGCGCATACTATAGTGAAATCAGATTGGCGAGATCGTTTTTACGTTGTCTCCCGCGGGTCCCAACACCTATCTCTTCCTCTCATATGTCACCTATAGCTAACATATGAGAAGAAGAGACATAGGTGTTGGGAGTGTGTGGCAGAGCGGTGGGGAGGTATACAAGGACCCGCGGAAGCCAATGCCATAACGATCTCGGATGTCTGGTTTCGCTATAGCTCTTGTTATAAAAGGAATGTGTGGGTGGGAGTTGTTATCGGTCTGTTTAGTGTTTGTCAAGAATATTACTCTTTTGGGTCATGATGGGGAAGTGTTGCAATCGTCTTGGCTAATTGTAATCGTATTTGTAAGGTAAAGTGGGTCAGATACACACACAAAAAAAGTGATCACCCTTTTCTACTTTTCTCAACCACCACCACCACCACCACCACCACTACTACTACTACTACTACTACTACTACTACTACTACTACTACTACTATACATCTACCACTCCCACTACTACATCCTTGAATAATTATTAGTGCATACATCTTCCGCAACCAGTTATTCTTCATCAGGAAATTGATTTAAACAAGAAAAGAGGAGAACAAAATAGAAGCTCAAAAGGACATATTATAGTCATCATCCGGTGGGGCGGCGGTGTATGGAGAGGGAGACTCGTTTCTTTAGTACTTCGAGAGGAACTTGAAGCCGCTTATCGCTGCGTGTGGCTAGTCACTGAGCTTCTCTCTTTTGTTTACCTTCCCTCTTGAGGCACCGGAGGCGGAAAATCGATCTGACGAGGACGATTAGACGCACCTCCAACATCTTTATCCCGAAGGCCTTTGTGCTGCAGTTGTCCGGGCCGCCGCAGTGTCGTGTTACGTGGCTTTTTGTTGCACGCACAAGAGGCGACACACCGGGTTGCACGGCGGCTCAATGGCGGAGATGAGCCGATAAGGAAGGAATCCAAGCGCCCGGTCGCCGCGACTTCCGGGCGGCGAGGAACACGTGGAGGCGGCAGAGGGAGGCTTTCCTTTTTTATGCCTTGTCAAGTTTGTAGCCGCGGGAGGGACCTGCGTGTAATTACGGAGGAAGAAGTGGACGATGCGCCGCGGAAATTGTGTAAATACAAGGAAAAACTGGAATCAGGGTCGAAATAATTTATGACGTGGAAATGTTTGACTGAAAAAAATGTGTGAATATCGAGAAAAACTGGAATCAAGAGTCGAAGTTATTTACGACGAGGAAATGTTTAACTATTCAAATAAAATAAAAATAAAAATCATACACAAGCTGACTATTTTTTTTTATCTGAAGCTTCGTCAACTGAATCTAATATATATTCGCTTGTCGTTAGATTTGTTTGCTCTCTCTCTCTTTCTGTGTGTGTGTGTGTGTGTGTGTGTGTGTGTGTGTGTGTGTGTGTGTGTGTGTGTGTGTGTGTGTGTGTGTGTGTGTGTAAAATATCAGCGAAACAAACAAACAAATAAAAAAAGAAACAGTTTGATACGAAATAGAAATAGTTTCCGAACCCTTATTACTGGCCCGGCATCTGAGAGGATATAAATTGAATAATAATAACAATGATAAAATACAATCCACTTAAGTCTATTTGGTGGCCTGCCTTAACCACGCGGGCGACGGGTGGACAATGCAGCGGCGGCGACCTAATGAACAGTTATGGATCGCCTCGCCTGGCAATTTTAATGAGTCGGTTGTCAACTTGTGAGGCCGCGCACGGACATGGCACGGCCCGCACGGACAGCGTACAGAGGGAGGAGGTTAAGAAAGCAGGGCGACCTACACGCACCCTCCCCGTGTAGATTTTTTTTTACAGCAATGGAAGAAATTCAAGGCAACAAATACAGGAAGCAAAAGAAAAACCCACTAAGCACGGGTCCAGCAAAAAGTAGTTATTATGAGTGGCCCACGCAACCTCACAGTGCATAATCCTTTTTAACAGCAATGGAAGCAGTTCAAGGGTGACGAAAACAGGAAACAAAAGCAAAACCCACTGAGCAAACCCACTCCAGCAAAAAGTAGTTAATCAGAAGAGGATCTGAAGAGTAAAGATCTGAAGAGTATAGAGGTCTGAAGAGTCGAGGTCTGAAGAGAGGCCAGTTTCGGATGGAGAGGTGCCAGTCTGTACGTGACCTTCCACACGGTATTCATCATATCAGGAAAACTACTACTGCTCGAAAAGGTTGAGTTGAGCCATGGTGAGACACTGCCGGAATAAACACTGCTAAACGTTCGCATCACTTGAATTACAGCATTCACAAAAAATAAATACTGCTCGGAAATGATGAAACACTGGCATAACAAAGACTGGCAAACGTTCTAATAATCTTACACCATTTAATTTCCACGTCTCGGCTCTATTCGTGTTTCTCGAGTAGTCTTTCCTGATATATTAAGTAATGATTGGAAGGGTGCGTTCAGACGGGCATAGCAGCTTCCGAGCCACCTCCTGCGTTGCTTCTTTTCGGCCTTGGAATGAAGCATTTCGGGAAAACTATCGAGGAAAATTTGAATAAAGACTTTGACGTCGCTACAAGGAAAACAGAAGAAATACCTCGAAGACACTTTTCCCCAGCCGTTGCGTCAGTTTAGAAAGTGTTTATTCGACTGTGCGTCCTGTTATGTAACTTGATAAAACAACTGGGATATCTAGATTGTTTTCTGAAAGCTTTACTGTGTTATTTTTTTTATCTTCAGTAACTTTTATATACTATGATAATTCACTATGTTCAGCGACTATAAAGACCATATAACAGTCAACTATAAATTCACCGATCATCGCAGTCTTCACATCACAGCACTGAAAATCGCAAAAATAGTCCTATAACACTTTCGCGATTCAAGACACAAACTATAACTAATGACGCACAGATACTTTATGGAAAATCAGAAAATGTCTAGAGTGTCATTATACGTAAGGTAAATTGTCTTACCTCATAAACTGAGTATAATGGGACACTTTCTGTTTATCACACGTTCACCATGGAGGGCTTTGAGAGCATCGATTGTGGGAGGGAATGCGAGGAGAAACAGCAACACCAACATTAGCATTCGTCTTGTAGTTTCATTCAGTTTCATGTCAGAGGTTTGAAGAAATATCGGAGGTATGACATGAAATAGACATGACGAATGGGTATAGCAACCAGTCTTATATAAAAATAAAATAAAAACATACAAACACACACATACAGATAACATAACGGCAAGACGATTTCCAGCTAAAAAAATAAACGAAACAAGAGTAACCACTGAATCTGATCCATTAGGTATGCCAGCCAGTCTTATATATAAAAAGAAAACATACAAACACACACATACAGACAACATAACGGGGCTTCTGGAGAAAGGAAACGTGCTATAACAACATCCTGCAGAACAAACGAACGAACACACACATACACACACACACACACACACACACACTACACACAGTCACACGCTGGAAGTCCCCTTACCTGCCTGTTTGTAGCACACCTGTCGCAACGGCCGCTGGAAAGAAAAACACGTGTGATTAGTAAGAAAGAGAAAACACAAACAAAAAAAAGTAATGCTGGAAAACTCGACAGGAATACCAAAAAAAAAAAAAAGGAGTGACGAAAACGTTATGTAAGGGATTCCTGATAACATGTCCCTGGGAAACTCAAAACTGTTCTCTTATCACCTTGTTTATTTGTTTTTATTTATCTTTTCATCTTTCTCTTCCTCTCTCTCTCTCTCTCTCTCTCTCTCTCTCTCTCTCTCTCTCTCTCTCTCTCTCTCTCTCTCTCTCTCTCTCTCTCTCTCTCTAATTCTATCAAAATATCCCCCTATCCATGTCTTTCCATTTCTTCATTTATCAACCAATTAGTCAGTCATTTAATCTACTCCTCGTATTATCTATCTATTTATGTATGTCTATCCGTCACTATATTTTTATTCTTAATATATGAAAAAAAACATTAATTTGGATATTCAAAATAGTGAAATTGCATTGACTGTGGCAAATGTATTGTGAAAGTGTTGTGGGTGAGAGAGAGAGAGAGAGAGAGAGAGAGCATCACCTCAGAGAGGGAATACCTAATTGAGGGCGGGGGAAGTCAAGCCGGACAAACCACAACAAAACAGAACAAACCATGAAGAGGCAGACACACACACACACACACACACACACACACACACACACACACACACACACACACACACACGGTGGAATCCCCCCAAACACACACACACACACACACACACACACTCTCTCTCTCTCTCTCTCTCTCTCTCTCTCTCTCTCTCTCTCATCACCGACATCCTCCCGACAGCCTGTTAACGCCCCGAGACCTTACCCGACTTACCCCTCCATCAGTGGTAACCGAGAGGAGGAGGAGGAAGAAGAGGAGGAGGAAGAGGAGGAGGAGGAGGAGAGATGTTACTTACTGATGGAGACGATAAAGTTGACGGCACATGTGAGGTCTTCGTCAGGTAAGCCCCATCAAACACACACACACACACACACACACACACACCAGCCAGATGACAGTGCGGTGTGTGTGTCTTGATCTGTTCCGTTATACCAATGTTCCTCATCCTCCTTCCATCTTCCACCTCATTCCCTCACATGTTTCCCTCATTCACTCCATGTTTCTGGGGCGCCGCGAATGACTCTCAGTGGTTTTAATTACAGGGCGCGGCAGGTAAATGGGCCAATTAAGACGAGCGTCGCGGGGTTACCTGAGCATGATGGGAGGTCGCGAAGACGGAGGAGGAGGAGGAAAAGAAAAAGGGGTTAGGCTGCAGCATCAACAAAGTGGTACCGCCTGTCCTCACACCCCCTCCCTCACCCTATCCTCCCCAACACACATCCCAGACGCGGGCGGATAAATTGGTAGGTGGGTGGGCAGAAAGGGGAGGTGGGTTGGGCCCCTTAACTCCCATCTCTTCACCCCTGCCCACCCACTGCCCTCCCGCCGCCCACAAACCCTCACTTCCCGCCCTGTGTTGCAGCTGACCTAGGCGATGTGAGGGCGGGATGATGAGGGCTAAGATGCTGGAGATAAAGGGGCGGGGAGACAGGTGGGCTGGGACTTGTTACGGGCAGGTGTGTGTGTGTGTTGGAGGGGGGAGGAAAGGGAGAGGGAGGAGAGGTGTGGGTGACAGATGGGTAAGGAAGGAGAGGAGGGGGGAAATAAGGAGAAGATGATAAAGATGATGAAGAAGAAGAAACAGAGAGAAAAAAAAATAGCTGTAAAATAATGCGTCGGTGACATGAGGGAAGAAAATGAAGACGAAGAATAAGAAGAAAAATAAGAACAAGAACAAGAACAAGAAGAAAAACAAGTAGTGTTAATAATAATGACTTTTTCTTCTCTGTTTCCTCTCTCTCTTTTCTCTTTCTTACCTTTCTTTTTTGAGAGAGAGAGAGAGAGAGAGAGAGAGAGAGAGAGAGAGATTTTACCTGTCACCATAATTAACGTCAGCGTCACACCGGGAACAAACTCGTCCATCACTCCCTGTCCTTTCCCCCCCTCAACAGAAGTGTGTATTTAACCACCTCACTACCTGCACAACTCTTCCTCTAAATGCACTAATCAAGGAATGGTGGTGACACCCGGTGACATAATGAAAAAAGGTGAGAGGATGAATGATCTTGTTTTCTATTTTTGTTTTCTCTCTTCTTCACACACAAACAAACACATATAAATAAACATGCACGTCCACATACACACATTTACACACACACACACACACACACACACACACACACACACACACACACACACACACACACACACACACACACACGGAAGAAAAGCGAGAAAAAGATGAAAAAAAGAGGAAGATGATGAAGATGAGGAGGAGGAGGAGGAAAATGAAGAAGAAGAAGAAGGAAAAGAAGAAGTAGAAGAAACAATAATAAGAAAAAGAAGAAAAGAGAATAAAAGACAGAAGAGGATGATGAAAAAAAATAAAAAGAGAAAGAAGTTGAGGTAAAAGAAGAAGAAAGGAAAGAATGTCATAACCCCCCCCCCCCACACACACACAACCTCCCACCCACCACACACACACACACACAACCTCCCACCCACCACACACACACACACACAATCCCCCTTCATCCCACTCCCTCAAATACACGAGTAAAGTGGAGAGTCAATAGAATTGGTCACACTCCCCCCTGCCTATACGCCTCACCCAACCCCGCCCCACCCCGCCCTGCCCCAGCCCCAACCTTCCATGTTCACCTTTCCTCTCCAGAGTGGCCGAAGAGACGAGACTGGCCGCTCAAACACCCATTACATGTTGATTAGTGGGAGGGAGAAAGGGAAGAAGGAAGGATGAAGAGGGGAAGTGAAGGAGGGCGGAAGAGACGGAGGAATGGGTAGACGGGTGGATAGAGTCTGGGATGTAGGAGTCGGAAAATGGATGGAAAGAAGTGGAGTCTGTTAAGTGGAGGACCAAAGAAGAGAAGGAAGGAGTGTATGGCGAGTTGAGATTGTGGTTAGGGGGAGAGGAGTAAAGGAAAGAGAGAAAAAAAAAAGTAGAAAAGAAAAGGTCGATTGATGGAAGGTGAGTACTGGAAAAGGGTAAAAGGTAGAAGGGACAGAGCAAAGGAAGATGGAATAGGAGGCGCTGGACTGATAAGGAAGAAGGATAGGAGCGGAGGGAGGGAGCAACGGAAGGAGGGAAGGGTAGGAGCATGGGTTTGAGAGGTGGTAGGGAGGAGGAGTAAAAGGAGGAGGATGTGAAGAAAGAGAGGGGAGGGAAAGGGATTCTGTGAAAAGGGATACGAGCCTATAATGTACTTTTTTTTTTACTTTTTTTTTTTGGCCATGGTTAGTAGAGGTTAAAGCTTATGTGATTTTTCTAAGAGGATGTTTCAAGGCGCGTAACAGTGACTAAGGAAACAAGAATACTAAATAACAACACAACAACAATAACAAAAACAATAACAACAAAAATTGACCTCTCTTTCGGCCACCTCTTTTGATTCTTTTTTGTAGGAGCAGCGAGTAGCGGGCTTTTTCTATTATTGTTTTCTTTTTTGTGCCCTTGAGTTGTCGCCTTTGTTGTGAAAAAAAAAAAACAGTAAAGTAAAAAAAATAAATAGGAGAAGAAGAAGAGAAAGAAGAAGAAAAAAAAAGAAAAAAAAGAAGAAGAAAACAAAAAGAAAAATGATGACGATAATGATGAAAATAGTAATGACTATGATCATATTTTTCCCTCTTTTCTCTATCTTTATCCTCCTGCTCCTTTTCCTCCCTTCCGCTTCTCCATCTCCATCTTTTCCTCTTACGTTTTCTATTTTTCTTCTTCTTCTTCTTCTTCTTCTTCTTCTTCTTCTTCTTCTTCTTCTTCTTCTTCTTCTTCTTCATCTTCCTCCTCTTCTTCTTCTTCTTTATCCTTTACCACTTCCTATCATCATCTTCACTATCAACATCACAACAAACATTACAACCACCACTATCATTATTACTTGTGACGTCACACACCCGTTGTCATCAGTACCATCATCATCCTTATTTTTGTGGGGTAGCATCATCACCATCATCATCATCATCATCAGTAAAAGTGACAACAACGGTGACGCCTAAGATGTTACTATGAGGGAAATACCCGTCACTTATCTCCTGGCCCAGACACTCTCTCTCTCTCTCTCTCTCTCTCTCTCTCTCTCTCTCTCTCTCTCTCTCCTATCCACCTCGTCCCCTTCTCTCCATTCCCTTCCCCTTTCCTTCCCTGCCAGCGCCCGACAACTCATCTCCGTTAAGTCAAGATCTGTGCGTGTTATTACTTCGTTGGGGCGACACTCCTTCAAGCAAACTAAAGGTCACTCTTAAGTCTTTCAGCGCCCAAGCACAATACCTTCAACAAGGCTGCCGTCGGATTCGTGGGCATTTGAATGGGTAGATTTATGACCATAATGGTAATGTGACAAAGTTTCTGCATCATGAGCGTAAAGAAACACTCAGGGGAACGTGTTTGACCTCTTTTTTGTCGGCTGTTAGAAATGATTGATGTAGGAGGAGGAAACTTCGTCTAAGAATGCCGAATCTAGCTAGCTCCCGTGTCCCTTGATCAGCACGCTAAGCCTTGTCCTTCCCCCTCTTTCCTTTTTCCTCCTCCTTCTATGCTTGCTTCCATCTCCTCACTTGTTTGGCTCCACGGCGCAACAACACACTGCTTCTCTCCCTTGCCCTTCCCCTCTCTCTCTCCTTCCTCCCATTACCTTCCCCTCTTACTATCTCCCTATACGTTCCCCTTTACCCTCCCTACTCCTTTTCCTCTTCCTTTCTACTCCCTTTACTCTCTTTCTCTCTTCCTCACACTCTCCTGTTCTTTCCTTCCTTATCTTCCCTCTTCTACTTCCCTCATCACTCCCTCCCCTTCTCTTCTATTTATCGTCGCTCACCCACTTCCTCACCCCCTCACTCGTCCTTCTACCTTCCTTACCTCTAGATAGACAGACAGATAGATATATAGATAGACAGAGTGAGAGAGAGAGAAGAAAAGAAAGAACATAGAGACAATTAGAGACATGAAAGGCAACCAAAGAAGCAACCAAAGTGAATCAGTGTGAGACGATGCACCAACCAGACAGACAGCGAGACAAATAAACACACACACACACACACACACACACACACACACACACACACACACACACACACACACAGCAAGATGAACGAGGTGGATACGTACCCAAATAACCATAAATCACGAATCTTAAACCTTCCGATGGAGAGGTAGGTAGGTTATGGAGGACACGTAGAAGAGGAAGAGGAGGAGGAGGACGAGGAGGAGGAGAGGCGAGGGACAGACAGTGGTGGAGGTGGTGTCGCAACCGAGTGGGCCAGACGAGCTCACTCACACACCAACCGCCCTGTCTCGTGGCCGCCCTCACACCCCTGTTTACAAGACGAGACCTCCTCCTCCTCCTCCTTCTCTTCCTTTTCCTCCTTCACCTCCTCTTTATCGTCCCTTCCCACTTACTCCTTTTATTCAACTCCATCGATCTCTGCCGCGCTACAAGTACTTTTTCTATTGCTTCTGACCTTCCTTTCCACACCCTTGTCACCGCACTCCTTCCCCTTCTCTCCCGATGACGTGGCCTCTACTACTACTACTACTACTACTACTACTACTACTACTACTGCTACTATTACTACTACCACTTGTCACTTGCTCCATTCTATTGCTACCTCCCACCTTCTATCCATCTATTCTACCTGTGCCTTTCTCTCTCTTTTTCCAGTCTTTCTTCCTCTCCGTCATACTTCTCTTCTTCCTTCTTCCTATCCTTCTCATCTTCGTTCGTCGTGTTTATTTTCCTCTCAGCTAACTTCTTCCTTAATTATCTCGCTAAATTATTTTACTTCCATTGGCAAATTATATGACAAATGTTTCCCTGTTTACTTTTTTTTTCCTTTTTTTTGTTTGGCTTGTTTGCTTGTTTATTCGTTTGTCTGCAAGTACGTTTATCTGCTTCTCTCTCTCTCTCTCTCTCTCTCTCTCTCTCTCTCTCTCTCTCTCTCTCTCTCTCTCTCTCTCTCTCTCTCTCTCTCTCTCTCCTTCTTACTTCTTACACACCTTCGCTTTTTTACGCTTAATCTTCTCCTTATTCATTAACTTTATTCTCTGTCTCCGCCTTTTCTCTCATCATATTTTTCCTCCTTCCCCTCATCTTTCTTCTCTAATTTACATATCTCCCCTTACACACAAACAAAATGATTATGGCACACACACACACACACACACACACACACACACACACACACACACACACACACACACACACACACACACACACACACACACGAGGGGTACCCAGGTGGTCGGCCGTCAAAGGAGGCACAGACTAGACTCAGGAGGAGGAGGAGGAGGAAGTTGAGGAAGAGGAGGAATTACACGATGAATTAACCATGAGAGGGTAATCTGTGTGTGTGTGTGTGTGTGTGTGTGTGTGTGTGTGTGTGTGTGTGTGTTTCTCATCCCTTGTGGCTTCTGTTTGTTGACTTGGCTGTTCTTTCGAAGACGTGTTTTTTTCTAAGGGGGAGGGCGCTGGCTACTGTGTGTGTGTGTGTGAGTGTGTGTGTGTGTGTGTGTGTACAGTGAAGAGTTGATCAGATTTCGCAGCTTGTGTTTGTGTATATTGCTTCTGTTTGTGTATGTGTTTGTGTGTGTGTAGCGGTCGAACAAGACAGCGTTAAGGGTGACTATTTCAATCCCCCGAAAGAGTTGAGTTCATCTATATTCTAACACAGGACACTAAGAAAAAAACCTGTTACATATTTTTCACTATCATAAATCGCATATATCATTGACCTATAGACAAAAATGACATTGAATAATGACATACAGCAGACACGTAGTAGTAGTAGTAGTTGTAGGAGTCATCGTCATCCTTGCCCTCAGTGTCGTCATCGTACCGGAAGAAAAGTTTACCCTGACTCATAGGTGTGTGTGTTGTGCCCCTCACCTGCCCCCCTCACCTGTGCCCTCCCCCCTCACCTGTGCCCCCCCCCCTCACCAGTGGTCTACACCTGCACGCCTAATCCCGACAGGTGTGGCAAGACTTCCTTCCTGCATTGATGAACTTTCAATTATCTTTTTTTACCGTCTCCTTTTTTTTTTTCTTTCTTTCTCTTTACGTTTGAGTCTAGACGTAAATATGTGTCCTTTCCCCTCCCTCCTCTCTCTCTCTCTCTCTCTCTCTCTCTCTCTCTCTCTCTCTCTCTCTCTCTCTCTCTCTCTCTCTCTCTCTCTCTCTCTCTCTCTCTCTTGATTTCTTTCCTCCTTTTCGATCCTTTCTTTTGATTTTCATTTCGCTTTCTGTGTCTATATTTTTCCTTCTGCTTTCTTTCAACTGCATTACTTTTTTCTCTAGTTATTTAAAGTTACCCATTTCGCACACTTTCTCCAGCTTTCATGTTGCTCCCTAATACGTTCTTTTTTTTTTTCATCCTTACAGCATCTCCTTCTCCTCCTCCTCCTCCTCCTTATCTCCTTTACCGCCTAAATATTTACCTACCTGTTTTCTCTCACGCTATCTCCTTCCTCCCCTTTCCCTGTCGCCACCTTTCTCTCCACACCCACACACCTGCCCTCCTCTCTTTCTCTCTCTCTCTCTGTTTCTCTCTCTCCCTTCTTTCATCACTTACCTAATCTTCCCGTGGGTCAAGTTACTCCTCAGGCGCCTTTCCTATTTACCTTATTATTTTTTGTGTGTCTTTCCTTTCCCTTCCCTGCCTTCACCCCTTCCTCCCTCTCAGCTGCACCTTCTCCTTCACACAAGGGGGAGGGTGTGAGGTAAGAACGAAATATTGCTGGAGGAGTAAAGACAACGATAAAGTGAGTAAATGAAGGGCTGAAGAGAAGGTAAGAAGATCATTAGAGCTTCAGATAAAGGAGAATATAGAAAGAAGTTATGGAGAAGGGTAAATAAGAATGATGTTGGGTGATGTTTTATTTTTAAGACTTGAATTGAGAGGGAAAAAAATATAAGTGGAAGAAGAAAGGAAGAAGATAGATTAAAGCTTCAGATAGAGAAGAATATAGAGTATAGTTATAAAAATTGGTAAATAAGACAGATGTATGCTACTATTTTTTTGAAGGCTCGAATAAGGAAGAAAGAAACATAACTGGAGGAAGAATGGACGAAGGGAGAGTCACGGAAACTGATGGAGAGAGTGGGAGGAGAGAAAAAAAAGGAAAGCTGTACAGGGAGGGAATAGGGAGGGAGAGATCCTTTTTTTTTTTACTTTCCTCCGTCCCTATTTGCCTGAAGGAAGAGGACGGTCGGTGTGTGTGTGTTTTGTCTCTTTTCTCTTTCTCTTCCCAGAACTTTTCACCTGACGAAGGAGAGAGCGATCACCTGGCTCCCTTCTGCAGGTAAGTGACCCCCTTTACCTTCCACCCCTTCCCTCGGCCCTCCCTCCATTCCCTAAATACTCCAAGCAGGAATGGTGTTGATGTGGAAAAGGAAATTCTCACATAATGACAATAATTATAATACTGTCGACGATACTACTACTTCTACTACTACTATTACTACTACTACTACTACTTCTACTACTACTACTACTACTACTTCTAATAATAACAATAATAATAATAAAAGCCCGCTAATCACTGCTCGTATACAAGAAACACTAATACGACGTTTGTAAAATCAGGAGTAATTATTTCTTGCTCATGTAAACACAACTGCCGCTGCTTCTCCTTCGCCTGCCAGCTCCTCTCCCACACACACACACACCCTCCCCGCCTCCCCCGTCGCCGCCACCACCTGCTCGCGTCAACGGCGTGAGGGCAGACCATAATACACTCGTTAAGGCCTTTTCACGCCCCTCCTGACAGCCGCCGAAGCTCCCGAGACTCCCTAAGCGACGTTAATCACCCTGCCCAAGTGCTAATTACATCTCTCTTTTCGCCTGGAAAGGAACGTCACAAAAAAAGGGAGAAATATGGGAGGAGAAAATATGGAGAAGGGAAAATACTGTGTGTGTGTGTGTGTGTGTGTGTGTGTGTGTGTGTGTGTGTGTGTGTGTGTGTGTGTGTGTGTGTTTTGTTTGCTTGTTTTTTTTGTCTCCTCTCTCTCTCCCTTCCCCGGTTCTTTCTTTTCTCTCTTCTTTTTCTTATTAATTCTCTCCACCGTTTTTCCCTTTTCCTCCCTTCCACGCTCCCTCTTTCCTCTCTTTTTTTTCTCCCTTCTCTTTAACGTTCGCTATATACAGAGAGCCGAGGGGAAGCTAATATAGCAAGCTCGTCTTTTTAACTTATATATTTTTTTCTTCTCTCCTTTTCCTCCACCCCTCTCTCCTTTTCTCACTTCTTTTCTCGCCTCTCTTTACCTTTCCTTGCAAGCTAATACTGCATGTCCGTCTTTTTAGTTTTTTTTTTATTTCTCCTTTTCCTCCTCCCCTTCTCACTTCTCTTCTCGCTTCTCTTCACCTTTCCCTTCCACAGAGGTGAAGGAGGGCGGGGGTGGCGGGCGGGCGGGGAGGGCCATTCATCTCTCCCTCACCTTCCCGTATTGTACCTGAGAAAAACTCCTTGCAATACCGCCAATCATGAGCCTCCCTCCCTACCTCCTACCCTCTCTCCCTCCTCCACGCAGTCACTCACTCACTCACTCGACCCTTTGCCACCTCCTCCTCCTCCTCCTCCTCCTCCTTCTCCTCCTCCTCCTTCTCGTCACACCCAAATGCTTCACCCATCTCCCTCTTGTCCACTCCCCTCAGCACACCCAGAATCTTTCCCGATAAATCTCAACAAACTCCTCCATACGTTGTCGATAATGAAGAGGCTGGTAAATAGTAAACGTGGATGATATATGCAAGGTTTGAAGTAAGATATAAACGGTGATGACAGAAAGCAAGGTTGGCTGGAATTCCCTGGTGTTGCTACGTCAAAGTATTCTGCGTATTAGTAAAAGAAGCAATGTTTGAGTAGGCTCGGCTAAGGCTGGATGAGGATGAAGAGGAGGAGGAGGAGGAGGAGGAGGAGGAGGAGGAGAGGGAGGAAAGGGAGGAAACATGGACACATACAAGATCAGACAACAACAATAACAACAAAACATAAAACTATTGTCTCCAGTACAGATTAAAAAGTACCTCTTGTATATTCGTATATGAACACTCGATTTACTGAAGACTCAACGAAGTAAATGTCAATGCTATACTGATAAGAGATTGTCGTATTCACACTAGCTACTTATACAGGAAGTTCGTTGCATTAGCGGATGATTAAAGTCGTGATTAACACCTGTAACGCATCGCTCTTCTTGAATCAGGTGACTCGTTTCAAGTTATCGGATCTGTATTTAGCTAAAATGAAACTCGGACTACTTAAAGCTTCTCAATTTGTTCAGAAGGATGAGCAGCAGTAGGATGAGGAAGATAAACGTGAGAAAAGAGTGCAATAAAGAGAAGGAAGAAGCGGTGGAGAGTAAAAGGTAGAGGTGGAGGAACGGATGTGAGCGAGGGTAACTAAGAGGACAAGTGAGAAGGAAAGAAAAAGATGATACGGGTGGAAGAGATCTGAAGGGAGGACGAGAAAAGACGATTGAGGTGGAGGAGAAGGAAGAGGAAGATGATGATGGTGAGGAGGAGGAGGAAGAGGAGAAGGAGAAGAGAAAAAGAAGTTGGTGAGTTCGGAAAGGCCATCTTTGTATTTGGGTGGTCTTGGAACCGAAGGAGGGATGAAGGGAGGGAAAAGGAAGAACAGGATACGATAATAAAAGTGAAGAAAGAAATTGGGCAGGATGGGATCATAAAATAAACTAGAGCTAAAAAAAATGGGAGATGAAAAACAAACATAAATTTGCCTACATGTGGATTATAAATATGAGGATGTCAAACAGACATGAGGGACAAACAAATGATGATAAAGATGATGATGATGAAGATGAAAAAGAAAATATATATGTCAAGGTGGACGAAGAAACACGTGGGAGGGGGGTGGAGGGGAAGGAAAGGCGGGAGGGGTGAAGGGTGGAGGAGGAAAGGGGGTGAGGGTGGAGGGGGGGAAGAGGGTGGGGGAGGAGGGTTGCGGAAGTGGGTTGGGGGTGGACATTCCTCCCTCCCTCGTGTTGTATACAGAGAGAGAGAGAGAGAGAGAGAGAGAGAGAGAGATAACAATAGTAACAACAAAAACAAATACATGAACAACCACAGCAGAAGCAATAACAGTAGCAACAACAATAACAACAACAACAAAGCGCCGTAAACCTAATAGAGCAACACCTTGGAATAAAAAGGCCAACACACACACACACACACACACACACACACACACACACACACACACACACACATCCCCCCCCTACCCCCCCCACACACACACACAAGGTCTTGCGCCACCCTTCCCCTTCCCGGCATTATTAACCAAAGGGATAACCAGAGGGAGCCTGAGACGCCCTTTGGAGAGAGAGTCAAAGGGATCCGCCCACACCTCGGGAGCAAAGGGAGGGAGAGAGAGAGAGGGAGGCAGAGAGAGGGAGGGAGAGGGAGGGAGAGAAGAGGATGTAGAAAGCGACACACATGAGACAGGAACAGAGAGAAGAGGGAGAGAGGGAGGAAGGATTTGGAGAGGAATGAAGAAGCGAGAGAAAAGAGAGAGAGAGGGTCAGAGAAAGGAGGAAAGGGAGAGAGGTGGAAAGGAAGGAAGGGAAGAAGCAAGAGGAAAGAGAAAGAGAGGGGCAGGAAGGAGGAGAGAGAGGGAGAGAGTGAAGGTGGGGGAGAAGATGGAAAAGGAGGGAAGGAGAGACTGGAAGGGTGAGGTAGAGGGGATGGATAAGGGTTGGAAGATGGAAGAGAAAAAAAGAGAGCGAAGATAAGGAGGGAGGAGAGAAGGGGAGAGAGTGAAGGCTAAAGGGGAGAAGATGGAAAGGGAGGGAAGGAGAGAGCTGAAAGGGAGAGGGAGAGAGGAGGTAGGGATTGAAAGAAGTGAGAGAAGAGAAATAGAGAGAGTCAGTAAGGATAGAGAGAGAGGGGGAGAGAGTGAGAGTGGGGAGAGAAGATGGAAAGGGAGAAAGGGAGAGAACTGGAAGGGTGAGGAAGAAAGAGGGAGTTAGGAGTTGGAAGAAGCGAGAGAGAAGAGAAAGAGAACGGGGATGAGGATGGAGGAGAGAGGTGGAGAGAGTGAAGGTGAGGGGGGAGAAAATGGAAAGGGAGGGAAGGAGGGACTGGAAGGGTGAGAGAAGAAAGGAGGAGTAAGGGAGGTAAAGGTGGATGTCAGGGCTTGAAAGGGTCCCTCGCGTGGCCTGTAAAGAAGTCACTCATTCCTTTTTTTTTTCTTCAACTCCAACATGTGTATTAGAGGAGAGAGAGAGAGAGAGAGAGAGAGAGAGAGAGAGAGAGAGAGAGAATGGACAGACAGACAGATAGTTAGATAGACAGACAAGCAGACTCACTCACTGACTGGATGACTTACAAAAACAAACAAACAATCATAGACAGACAGAGATAGACAACCCGACACTCACACATACATAAACAGACAGACTGCGAGGGACAGACATACAGATAGACAGACACTCACACACATACATAAATTGATGACTGACAAACAGACAAACAAACACAGACAAACGAGAAGATTCAGAAAAAAGAGAACTAGATAGAAAAAAGGCAAGTATTACATAAACACACACACACACACACACACACACACACACACACACAACCTCCCACCCCACACACAAAGAAACAAAGAAACTACAACGATATATATTAAACCAAAACTTAAATTTATAATAAAACGAATCAGTATTTCCTAACAAAAAAGACCCAACCAACCAAACCACCCTGTCCATCCACCCTTCCTTCCACTCCTTCCTAACCCCTCCCAGTATATATATAAAAAAATAATAAATAAATAATAGTCTGGAAAAAGATATGATGCATGGAAAAGGAAGAATACAAGCCCGCCACCATATAAGGCTTGGGACGACGCCCTGCCGAGGAAGGAAATTGTGAGGAGGAACGAGTGACCTGCTGACCCGCCCGTGACCTGCATGACCTGCCGCGGCCACGAGGAGTCACGAGGGAAGGGGAAGGGAAGGAAGGGGAGGCAGAGGGTGGATGCAGGATGGGTATAAAGTACAGAGTGGGCGTGGGAGGGAAGAGGAAGGAGTAAGTAGAGGTATACTGAAGGACGTGAAGAAGAGGTAGATAAATAGATAGACAGATAGATAGAGAGAAAGAGATAATGTATTAAACGATAAACAGGTAAAAAGGGAGGAAAGGTAAAGAAAAGAAGAGTTGAAAGCACTAGCTGTGATGAAGGAAGAAGAGTCGGGAGAGAGAAAACTGATGGGGAAGAGAAGAGCAAGGAAGACCAAGGCAAGAGGAAGAGGAAAAGGAGCAAGAGGAGGGCGAGGTAGACTAAAACAAGAGGAAGAGGAAGAAGAGGAATGAGAAAGGAGGAGGAAGAGGAAGAGAGGCAGATTGTGAAAAGAGAATTACCTGAAATTACGGCCCCAACAGACCCTTTGGCTTGGTCGAGGCGGCGCACCCTCCAGCAGCATCCTGAGTTGTGTGGATACGCGGCTTATTATCAAGATTGGCCACCATAACCACGCGCCTGCATGCATCGGACGAGGGAAGCTTTTGCAAGACTCTCTGCATGGCCTGCCTATCCTGTGTTGCAGAGAACGTGATCCCGCGAAAACTGATGCTTGTGAATGTATGGTTATTGAAATTTATCTCTCATCTGTGGGGGCTTTATGAGGTTTTATAGCCATCCCTCTTCTTTCCCCTTTCTTCTCACCCTCCCTCCCTTTCTTCATCATTTTCTTTCTTTTCTAACTTCCTCCCTCCCTCCTTCCTTCTTCCTCCTTACCATCCCTCCCTTTCTGCATCCCGCTCCTTTCCTTCCTACTTTTCTTCCTCCCTTTTTACAAACTTGAAAAGAATCGGAGAAGAGAATAACTAGTAAAGAAGGGTAAAAAAAAAGCGATGTAGAGGAAATTAGGCAATATGAGTGCACATAGTAAATTTACTCAACCAGAAGAGAAATGGAAGGGAGGAAGGTGGAAAGAAGATTTGAAAAAAATAAGGATAAAGCACATTGGGTTGAAACCGGAGAAGACTGTAGAGACTGATAGGAATAAATTACAAGATGAATATAGCTATCGACCTGCCGTCTTCCTGCCTTCCCTGATCTCCCCAAATAACACAACGGACCGGCCCTTCCTCCCCCGGGTCAGGAATCGGTTGCGGTGGGTACAGGTGATGAAACGGCGCTAATCAGACCCCGAGACGGACCAAGTGACGTCAGAGGAGGCAAAAGATGAGAAGGAACGTGGGAATGAGGAAGTCTACTTTCATTGAAGTAGAAATTGAGGTGACATTTCTTGAACATTCTCTCCCTTTAGACATCCTTTTCCTATATAGAAATTAACGTAAAATTAGCAGTGCGAAAAAGCGGTTTTTTTTTAGAAGAAAATGGATTGTAAAAAATAAGGACCATCAGATACAGCGTCAACAGCTCTGCTTAATAATTAACGAAGATTCATAAAAAAAAAAAACATCGGCAACGCTTTGGAACATGACAGATTTCTATTTACCGGAGTTGTGTATGACGTCTTATTATAGTCACAAGTATGAAATATTGACAAGAAATGCTCTGAGCTAAAGTTCTGCATCACGTACTGACCATCTTCATTTCTCCTGCAATCCACATGAAGCTTAACATATATCAAGTCTTGTATTTATTTTATTCCACAGAGGCCTTTGGATATTTTTTAACCACTCTGCTGATGTGCGTCATGTAACCCAAGACTGTTGTTGCTGGCGTTGGGGACATGACACCCCTACAGTACTTAGAATTTATTTAACACGGTGAGTACATACGCATTCTTTGAGGGCGTATTTCCTTAACTTAAGCTCTTGTGTGAAACCTAATGAGTCACCGTGACAAACTGTAAAAAGAAGTAAATCAAGACTAATCTGAGTAACCGTAACAGAAGGAAAAGGAACCTAATCATTATGCAAATTGTTTATCTTGACTATATAGTGTCGGGTGAGTCACTGAGTCATCAGGAGTCATGAAGATCCAGGAAGAGATGAGACATGGGTGAGTCAGGTGGGAGGAAGGAGGAGGAGGAAACCATTGCAAAAGAGAGAAGCAAAGAACGAAAGGGGAGGGTAAGAAAAGGGAGGAAGGGGGAGGGACGGGGAGGGTGGGGTGGGAGTAAAGAGCATCATGGTATGTGAAAACGGAAGGAAAGGCGAGAAAGGAGTGAAATAACGAGAGAGAGAGAGAGAGAGAGAGAGAGAGAGAGAGAGAGAGAGAGAGAGAGAGAGAGAGAGAGAGAGAGAGAGAGAGAGACCGCCATTCTGTTAATTAACCATATAGAACTCAACTCCACATAAACTTTAACTGCTGTGCACCGCTTGACTCCCTCACGCTGACTCACAGGTGACGCAGCTACGCGGGAACACTCAAGACATGCACCTGAGTCATGAGTCACCGGCAGGAGTCACTCGGGTCACTGGGAAGGAACAGCATCAGAGTGGTTAACGAGAGAGAGAGAGAGAGAGAGAGAGAGAGAGAGAGAGAGAGAGAGAGAGAGAGAGAGAGAGAGAGAGAGAGAGAGAGAGAGAGAGAGAGAGAGAGAGAGAGAGAGAGAGAGAGAGAGAGAGAGAGAGAGAGAGAGAGAGAGAGAGAGAGAGAGATAATAATAATAATAATAATAATAATAATAATAATAATAATAATAATAATAATAATAATAATAATAATAATAATAATAATAATAATAATAATAATAATAATAATAATAAGCCACATCTACCGCTGCTACTACTTTTAAGACAAGGCCATTTCTATTACAAGTAAGACAATAATAACAACAACACAAAGAACATCACTAGAAATAACAAATATAAGAACATCTTCATAAACAACACCTACAACAACAACAACAACAACTACTACTACTACTACTATTACTATTACTATTACTCCTCCTCCTCCTCCTCCTCCTACTACTACTACTACTACTGCTACTACTACTACTACTACCACCACTACCACAACCACTACTACTACTACTACTACTACTACTACTACTACCACGCTATTATTACTGTTGTTGTTTCTGTCACTATTAACATCTGGCACGAGACAAATGCTGGTTGCCCGCTACATACAAATTACACACACACACACACACACACACACACACACACACACACACACACACACACACGTTATCTCGGCCTCATGTACGCGCCGCAGGGGTGTCGGGGGCTGGGGGGAAGGGGTCAGCCGTGCGTAACCTATGTATACGCAACTTTGTGTGTGCGTCACCAGCATGCGTCATGTGCGTTAAGGGGCAATAAGACACCCTATCCTGAACCTACCCTGCCCTACCCTATCCTATCGTACCCTCAACTCCCCTACCTTTGCCATCCCTACCTATCCTACCGATCCCTATCCTAAAACTACCCTCTTCAGTTCTAGCTTACCCATTTCTACTCTGCCCTATCCTGCTGTACCCTACCCTACATTTCTCTACATTACCCTACCCATCCCTATCTTAAACTTACCTTGCCCTAGTTTACCCTATCCTACCTCCCCTCCCCTATCCAACTGTCTCCTACCTAATCCTAAACCTACCATGGCCAACCCTACCCTCTCCTACCCTCCCCTTCCCCATCCTACCCTGCCCAAGTGTACCTTATCCTACCCTCCCATACCCTTCCCTACCTAACTAAAATTTGGCCTACCTATCCCTACCCTATCCTAAAACTACCTACCCATTTCAGTTCTATCCTACCCATTTCTACTATGTTCTATACCCTACTGTACCCTGTCTAATCCTGCCTTACCCTAGCCATCCCTATCCTAAACCTCCCCTCCTCTTCCCTACCCAACCGAAATCTAGCGTACACTACATTTACCCTTCACAATCCTATACCTTACCCAATTCTACCCTACCCAAACCTAACCTATCCTATCCTACCTTACTTTACTCAACCTAACCCTATCCTGCCCTACCCGAATCCACACTAGCCAACCTCATCATCTCCTACCGTAGTCATCTCTATCCTATTAATCCTTATCCTCCCTTACCCTACCCAACTTTACAACACCCTATCCTATACAGCTTCGTACCCTGCCGTGTCCTATCCTGCTCCGGCCCTTCCATATCATGCCCTACCTTACCTTTCCTTCTTCACATCTATCGTGTTTTACCCTAATCAGAAATATATCTTACCTTATTATGTCCTACCCTATGCTATCATACCTTACCTACACCCTTCCTTATCTCATATTCCCCAATTTTACCTTACCTAACTCTCCCCACATTTCTCTTCCCCTCCCTTTCCCTTCCCTCCTATCATATCTTACCTACACTCTTCTCTATCATACCTTGCCTAATTTTACCTTACCTAACTCCCCTCACTTCTCTCCCCTGCTGTTCCCCTCCCCTCCCTTCCCTTATCTTCTTCCCTTGCCTCCCTTTCCTTATCCTATCCAATTTCACAGTACCCATCTTTCACCTCGTCCTATTGGCTGTATGTGTGTTGAGGGGGGAGGGAGATTGTAAGGGAGGGTGGGAGGTGGGATTGTTTTTAGGTGGGTTATAAATAATAGGAAAAGCACATGATAAAAGTGGGAAAACGTATAAAAGGAAAAGATAAAGAAATAGGAAATTCGAACGTCACTACTGCCGATGAAAGTAAGCCGAAGAGAGACAGAGAAAGTGCTACGACGAGACAAAGGCAGTAATTAAGATTGGGCCGGGGACATGACAGTGAATGATTATTGGAAGAAAATATAAATCCTCGAAAATATGAGGTAAAAAAACAAATATTATCAACCCATATTAATAGATAAGTAGGATTTTGATATACATAAGTAGTAAGATCAACAGACAAAGCTGCTTGATTATTTAACTCGCTAAATGGATAAATAAACGAATGAATTAATGTATCAGTAAAAGAAAAAATATATACAAATAAATTCACATAAAAAAATAAGTTAATAAACAAACAAACAAACAAACAAACCTAAGTATATTTGAACGCAGATTCAGACATAACAAACAACAGACTAAAGCATCACACACACACACACACACACACACACACACACACACACACACACACACACACACACACACACACACACACACACACACACAAGCTCAACATTTCCTTGCCAATGTTTGCGTGCGTGCGTGCGTGCGTGCGTGCGTGCGTGTGTGTGTGTGTGTGTGTGTGTGTGTGTGTGTGTGTATTGCTGACCATCCTTGCTTCTGTTTGTTTATTGTATGTTCTGCCGGTATGTGTCAGTTTCCTGTCTGTGTTTGTGTTAGTGTGTGGAGGGTGAGTGAGGGTGTGACTTTATCTTTGCTATCAGTAAGGAAGGGCGGGGAAAAAAAAGGAAAGTGGGACACGATAAGCGTCAGTACGAGGATAATGAGGAATTATTAATCACACAACACCACTACAATCATCACCACCACCAATGACACCAACGTCACCTCCACCACCTCCACCACCACCACCACCTCGCATCAATACTCTGTGCCTCTCCTCACCTACTGACGCATCACTGGGAGTCGAACGGTGCCGGCGGAGTGTATGTCATCCCGTCTGTCAGTCCTTTATCCCCCTCCTCCCTATCCCTCTTCTCCCTCACCTCATCTGAAGTCTTTAACCTCCTCCTCCTCCTCCTCCTCCTCCTTGCATACATCATCCAGCTCACCTCCTTCATTCTAACCAACTACCAGTGGCTTCTTCGTCTCATCCATACTGCCATAACCTTACCCACCTCCTACTCCTCCTCCTTCCCTTTCATACCCCACCCCTCGCTCTCCCTCCCTCCTCCCCTAGCTCCCACCTGTGGCTGACTACTCTTCGCCACACCTGTGCTCACCTGTGTCGCTTAATGACCCCCTCACCTGGCCGCGGCGCCCCTTGATAGGCCGCCCCGCCCCATTACCAGTCCTCGCAGGGGGTATGGACAAGGGCGCCGGCGATTACCTGAGGCCGGCCGTTGTTAATTATTCCCACGTGGCATGCTAATTAACCCCCACCTGCCCTCCGCCCCCTTGATTGGTTAATTGGATTTACCGGCGCGAGGAGCAGCGGGTGACGGAGAGACTGTGTTGGGTATGCCTGAGTGAGTAAGAGAGAGAGAGAGAGAGAGAGAGAGAGAGAGAGAGAGAGAGAGAGAGAGAGAGAGAGAGAGAGAGAGAGAGAGAGAATAATTTACAGCATCCAACCTGCCAATAAATAAATACACTTATACTACTATTATTTTTTTTCTCCTCGCTGTTGTTGTTGTTGTGGTGGTGGTGGTGGTGATGGTGGTGGTAGTGAGAGTGCAGGCTGCTGTTTTTTTTCTTTTTGTTCTACTCTATCAAGATGTTTAGTGGTGTCTGTTTTTTTTTTTTTTTTGTGTGTGTGTGTATGCGTGTGTTTGTGCGTGTTGACTTTCATGAGAGCGTCCGTCGTTTTGGTTCGTTTGCTTCTTGCTTTACGCTCGAGTTGTTTGTTGCTTGTTGTCTGTTTTATTTATTCATGTTTGTTGGTTTGTTTTCTTTCTCTTCTGTTCTCTGTTTTTCTTTGTTTTTCTCATTCTTTCTTCTTCTATTCATTACTTTACTTCTTCTCTGTAGGTTTTTCTTATATTCTCTTCTTTCTCTTCTTTTTCTCGTTCTTCTTTATCATGTTTTTTGTTCTTCTTGTTCTTTTTCTTCTTTGTCATTTTCGTCTCTTTCTTCTTCTTCTTCTTCTTCTTCTTATTATTATTATTATTATTATTATTATTATTATTATTATTATTATTATTATTATTATTATTATTATTATTATTATTATTATTATTATTATTATTATTATTATTATTATTATTATTATTATTATTATTATTATTATTATTATTATTATTATTATTATTATTATTATTATTATTATTATTATTATTATTATTATTAGTTATTATTATTATTATTATTATTATTATTATTATTATTATTATTATTATTATTATTATTATTATTATTATTTTTATTATCATCCAACATTTTCTTTCTTATCAACTGCTTCTCTTAATCGCCTTCTTCCTCTCCTCCTTCTCCTCCTCACTCTTTTCCTACCACTTTTCTTCTTCCTCTCTGCATCCTCGTTTTGCTCATTTGCTTCCTAGAATCTGTATGGTTAACATGCTTTTAACATGAAGCCAGATTTGTTTATCAAGACCACGTGTTCATGAGTGTATGTGGTGGAATGTTGAGCGTGTGCCTGTGGATGGGCGGCTGGGACGGCGCAGGTGGGTGAGCGGGTGGGTGTGTATAAATGTGAACACTGTTCTCTAAGATGTGAATAAGCGTTAGCGAGTGCTACGTGCATGCACTGATTCATTTTGATGTGTTGTTCACTTTGTATCCTCGTTAAAGATATATTCATTTAGACATCCTGCTTCTTATCCTCACGATGAGCTAAGAGCTAAAAACAAGTTGGCCGCGTAAACAACCAAGCATCTGGTGAGTTGAGACAGTAGGCCCACAGTGTTGTACGTAGTCTTCACAACGTTCTCAGCCTCCATGCGTGACGGAGGAGGAAGCAGGTGGTGGCGGAAATGGTACTACTCACCCTAATAACAACAACAACAACAACAACAACAACAACAACAACAACAACAACAACAACACCAACAACAACAACAGCAAACATAAACAAGCAAAGAAACAAGAAAGCAAGACAAAACAGATGAGAAGAACAAACATCAACAAGCAAAAAGAAAGAAAGCTCGACATCCCACAAATAAGCAAAGACAATTCAAGCAAAAAAAAAAAAAAACATCAACAAACAAACAAAAAAAGAAAGCTGTGTAATAGTCTTTTGGAGAGGGGTGGAGAAAGGGAGGGAGGGTGAGATGAAAGGGGGTAAAAGAGAGAAGAAAAAAAGAAGAAAGGGTAAGATAAAGATGGAGAATTGGAGGGAGGATGAGAGAAAAAAGGGGGAAAAAGACAAGGATGGAGAAAAGTAGAAAAAGAGAAAGGGAAGGAGAGGGACACAAATCTCTCATAACGGCCACCAGTTTATACACTTCTAAGTCCAAATATCTTATCGTGTGTCTTTGTATGTATGTGTGTGTTTGCTTTTCGTCTCTGTGGTGGTTTTCAGTTAGCAAATAGATCAACCCTCATCTACTTAAGCTCTCCCTCCCCTTCCCCTCCTCCTCCCCTTCTTCCTCCCACTCCCTCAACTCCCCAACTCCCCCAAGGACTCAAATCACACACATGAACCCTCCTCCTCCTCCTCTTCTCTTCCCCATCCCTCTCCTCCTCCTCCTCCTCCTCCTCCTATTCCCCACTCACTCACCCACCCACTCCCGCTGACACACACACACACACACACACACACACACACACACACACACACACACACACAGACCCAATCACACACATCAATCCCCCTACATCCCCTCCCCCCTTCCCCACCTCCCTTCCTCAATCCTCCTCGCCTCTCCTCCCCCGCACACACGTTCAGACACGCCCTGATTCGACAAGACAAGCACGAGTAAGGGAGGTCATCACTCACCAATGACCTCAGATGACCCCGGGGAGCGGAAGGAAGAGGGGGGGGGTAGGGGAGGAGAGAGGGGGAGACAGATATATAGGACAACCCTGAGACGGAACACCATGAATAAAGAGTAAATATTATGTGTGTGTGTGTGTGTGTGTGTGTGTGTGTGTGTGTGTGTGTGTGTGTGTGTGTGTTTGAAGAGTATTCCTTTTTTTCTTTTTTTGTCTAACGTATTATTTCATGCTCTTGCCGGCTATAGGGTGTGTCTGCCCAGGGAGTGGCGGAAGAAGGGTGATGTGGGTGAGACATGGGGGTGAGGTGGGGTGCTGGGGTGCTTGGGGGGCAGGGATGAATGATAAAGACTGGGGTGAGAGTGAGGGGTGAGGGAGAGCAGTGGGAGGTGTGTGGGAGAGTGTGTGAAGATGTGTAGGTAACTCTCTCTCTCTCTCTCTCTCTCTCTCTCTCTCTATATATATATATATATATATATATATATATATATATATATATTTATTTATTTTACAGTGAAGGAAGCGGCTCAAGGACAAATAAAAGTAACTAACTGAGAAAAAAGCTAATCACTTCCCTTATATAAAAGAGTACAGATGAGTGTGTCCATCTATATCTATCTATATCATCCTTACCATTCTTTCGTCCGCATCGTCGTAACTTATAACTTTTCATCCATGCTTTCCTCTCACACACTCATCATTTAACCAAGTTTTTTTTTTTTTTTTACGTTGTTGCCTATTGCGCCGATAGGAATCTTCCCGGTGGGGCCTGATGGTCGGCCCAAGGCTTCTTCCAGGTGGGGCCTGATGGTCGGCCCAGCCCGTTCTGGCGCAGGCGAGTGTTTATAGTAGCGCCATCTTGCATTGGCTCATGCTGCCCCCCGTAACTCGTTCTTGATTCGCTTGGACGGCTTCCTCTAGAGTCCGGGTTGATGGGTGGTCTTCAGGAAAAATCCGAGTGGTAGCGTGAGGATTAGAACCCGCGTCGTCCATCACGCGGCGAATGTGGGTCCAGTACGCTATCACTTCGGCCACCACAACCACCTCATCCTCGCACTATTAATTCCTCATTCGTCTCCCTTTCCTCGATCCCTCTCCTCTCCTCTCCTTCCTCCCATCCTCCTTCAGCCCTGACCTTATCTTCCGCTGCCTCACAGTCACCAAACTCAATCTTTTTACCTTAACATTCGACCACAAAAACTTCCTCATCTATCAAATCTCCTCCCTCTCTCACCCTCACCTTAACCCCTAACCCCTCCCTCGCCCTGCCCTTGCCCCTCCCTCCCTCCCTCTTTTCTCCTTTTATGGCATGTTGAAACCTCCCTGATAAATTTACTTCTCCCTTTTAAGGCGCGTGTGTGTGCGGGTGACGCCCCTTTCCAGTCACGGGCAGGAGTCGACGTGTGCTTGCCGCCCCTACACACACACACACACACACACACACACACACACACGGGACCCATAACTCCTTCCTGCCCACGCACTCGGGTCGACAAATGGAGTGATAGACTGTTGGGTGGACTGAAGGGGGAGACGGAGAGCCGGTATCGTTTGGCCATAAGGAGCGGCGATGACTGACTGGCGCGGGGCAGGAAAGGCTGGACGCAAACATATTTTTGGCGGCGCGGCAAATAAAGCGCTGCATCGATTGGCAGATCAAGTGATAGGTTGGAGGAGTAAGTGTGCGGAGAGCATGACCCAAGTTTTAAGTGATACTCTGTTCATATCTGTAAAAGTGAAGTGTATGTATGAAGAATCCTAGTTACTGATGAGGGGATAACACGGTAGAGTCTCTAGTGTTTATTAAAAAGTTTGTAAAGAAATATTCAAGCAGGCTTACAACATTAGCTTCAGACGATAAAAATGCCAAGTAAAGGGATTCCTCATTTATGACACACACAAAAAAAACGCAAAGTGACAAACCGATTCCCTTTGTGATGGGCGCTCATTACTTTAAAGGAGAAAGCAAACGCCAAAACACAAACCAACAAATTAGGAAAAATATAACACTGATGAACGAACAAAACAAACAGGAAATGATAACAAAAACAACTTCAGAGGAGCACATATTTTTACTGTATTCAAGCCATTTGGTCTTAAAAAAATCATAAACTAAAAAAAGTTGGATGTCTGCAGGACTTTGAAACTAAATCATGTGTAACTAGACCAACAGGCTCAGATAACAGCCTGCCATGACACACTAAGTCCACACTGCCTCTCCTGTATGTACTCGGCCCTTCCTTCTGATCTCATAGGGTTCCTTCAGCAGCAGATTAAGGAGAAGGCGTCCAGGATACACACAAGGATACACGAAGATTAAGGAGACTATTGAGGCTAGACGTCGGTGATATGCCCCAAAGACCTACTCGCTCCTCTGACTCACAAACTCCACAACACCCCCGCGACGTACTCTCCTCTATTAGTCCATTGTGCAAACCAGTATTTCGAGTTCCAGTATCTGTGGATGGCTCATTTACTTTGCTACTGATTTCCTCGGTTTCCGCCATTCAGAGCTTCTTCATTTGGTTAATTTTAGTGAATTTTCTTAGTTCCGGAGAAGGACAGCCTACAAAATGGAAAAAGCTACTCATATGTCTTCTCGTGTTTAGATTCTGAATGTAAAATTGTTATTAGTCTCTTAACGTAGCTGCAGCCGCCGGAATCACCTGCATGTATTACCCCACCAATACGTAGCCACATCGTTTACGTCACCACCACGTTTTCATGACGCTTGAACGGCCTCTGATGCTGTATACAAAGAAATGGGAAAATTGTTACCATCACAAGAGTCCCTTAATTAACACATTTTTCCTAAAGTGACGCAACTCACGCAGTATCTTCACGGTCCGACCCCAATTTGAAAACTGTTAAGTCTTCTTGTGTCTGATAGTTAGCCATCTTTATTATTCTTATTACCACGGTAAAGTTAAAAAATATATACATCCACACAGAGTCCCCTTGATGAACACACACGGATATAACAACTAAAAGTATCAGTAAAGTAAGAAGAATAAAAAAAAAAAGAGGGAGAGGGGGACAAAAACAATACCTAATGAGTGAAGAAAGTGAAATGAAGAAAGTGAAACGAAGACGAAAATGACAACCTCGAGGAACCCTGAGAGTCTACCACACCGAATACAGTACCGAGAAGAATGGTCGCTCGGCTGGACTTGGTGGCGTCCTTGTTTCGATCTTGGTCCAGACAGGGCTAACCGAGGCCACGGACACTCCTACACCCACTCCTGCACCCACCCAGCACGGCGCCGACACCCCGCCCTGCCCCACCACCCCTCAAGGGCCCCAAATGGAAAGTTCTGCAGCCTGCCCCCACTGCCTCAAAGACAGACTTGTTGGTAACGGCGTGTGCCCGGACGGTGGTGCGGGTGTTGTATCGGATTCCGGCCCTTGAACGCGGCGTGGCGGCTCGTAAACAGTTGCCGGGGCTCGGGTGACAATACTGAGACTCGACCGGCGCCACGATGAATGTGTACAAAAAAAAAATTAAATAAATAAATAAATAAATAAAGAAGAAAAAGAGATGTTGGGTGCTAAGCTTTCTTCGGACCTAAAAGTTACTTGTCTGTCTGTCTGCCTGCCTGTGTCTTTCTTTTATTCTCTCTCTCTCTCTCTCTCTCTCTCTCTCTCTCTCTCTCTCTCTCTCTCTCTCTCTCTCTCTCTCTCTCTCTCTCTCTCGAATAGCCAATTTACTTTTTTATGTCCAATCAAAGCAATTCATAACTTCTATCAAGATGGAAGAAGAAATAAATCGTCGCAGTAAAATGTGTATAAAAATAATAAAAGAAACAATATATATTACTTGGTGTCCCTTCCTCAAGAAAACATCTTCTTTTTTCATTTGTATACGTTAACCTTTGACCAACATTCCATTAATATCAACGAACACGGGAAAGACTAAACAAACAAGCACAAACATACTAAAAAAATAAATAAATAAAAACACAAAAAACACTCAGTCCCACCTACCCATCCTACTCACACCCACACCCACACACACACACACACACACACACACACACACACACCACCACCTCTGACACACCCATTACAGCACCACCACCACCACTTCCACCATCACCACTACCATACCTCCACCTCACCTCACCCAGCCCTCTCTTCTCCCTCCCTCCTCCCTCCCTCATTTCCTCCTGCATATGGGTGGTGGTGTGTGTCTGTGTGAGTGTGCGTGCGTGTATGTGTGTGTGTGTGTGTGTGTGGGTTGGAAGGGTTGACGGACGGGTGTGTGTGGTCATATAAGGGTTACCTGGAGAAGGGGGTGTGCAGGGGCGTGGAAGTCCGGGTGCAGGGGAGGAGGCGTGGGCGGGGAGCACCGAGGGATATGCGGGAGACGGAGAGACAAAGGTGAAGAACAAATTGGCCTTCGAGTTGACAGGTGAAAGGGAGATAGTGTTATTTTTGCTTTTATGTTGTTCTTGTTCTTGTTCTTTTGCGAGAGAGAGAGAGAGAGAGAGAGAGAGAGAGAGAGAGAGATTAACAGAATCACAAAATCATCCCTCATTGTATTGTCTGTACCTTCAATCATGTTTCAGTTCTCTCTCTCTCTCTCTCTCTCTCTCTCTCTCTCTCTCTCTCTCTCTCTTACACACACACACACACACACACACACACACTCTAACTTCTTCAATCCGTTATACCGCGCACCTTTGTTACGTTACACTTCGTTCAGTCACCTCATCTACCGCTCTGTACATCACTCTACACTCTCGTTCTTTTTCCCTTCATGTAACGATTTCTTTTACTACATTACGTCCCATCACATCACTCCTACGTGCTTCGACCTTCACGTCAGCCCTTCCCCTTTCCCTCCCTCCCTCCCCATGCATTCTCCTCCTCCCCTTTCACCCCCTCCCTGGATACCTGTAAACCCTGCGCCATCGCCCTGCAGGTCAGCGACGCCTCAGACTCATGCGCAGGTCGCGTGTCCTTTGTCTCGCACGGGGAGGGTAGGTCACTGACTTGCCGACGGGAGGAGGAGAAGGAAGAAGAAGAGGAGGAGGAGAAGGAGGAGGAGGAGGGTGAAGGTTGAACGGAGTAAGAAGTGGTAAAGTTGAAGGGCCTAGAGAGGAGGTGAAGGACGAGAGAAAGGAGGAAAAGATTGTGAAGGGTAGCGGAGAAAGGGGCAAGAAAATGGTAAAGGAGCAGTAAGAGTAGTTGTCAGTGGAACAGGAAAAAAATAGTAGTGGAGGAGGAAGTAAGAGAAAGAGAAAAACGAGGAAGGGAAGGAGAAGGATGAGGAGAGTATAGACGTTGATGAATGTAAAAGAGAAGGAAGAGAAGGGATGAGGAATAAATGTAAACAGGAGTAAAGGAGAAGGAGGAAAAAAGGGTTGACAAGAGGAGGAGGATAAGAAGAAAAAGGAAGAGAAAACTGTACACCACGCAATAAGTTAATCCTCTTACGTAGGGGAGGAAAGGAGTAGAGGAGGAGGAAAGAGAGAAGGAAAAGAGAAAAGAGGACGTAATGGAAGAAATGTAATGTGTGTGTGTGTGTGGGGGGGGAAGTTTACTAAATATAACAAAGATAAATGGTAGGAGTGTGAGTGAAGGAATTGATACATATATACACGTAGCAATATTTTTTCTCTCTTTATCCTCAAGGCTCAATTTTATTGCTTCTTTCGTCACGAAGATATCACACACACACACACACACACACACACACACACACACACACACACACACACACACACACATACACACACTGAAAGGTCTCTTGCATTTTAAGTTTTTGAGAGAGAGAGAGAGAGAGAGAGAGAGAGAGAGAGAGAATATAATTACAATACCCATCATCGTCATCATCATCATTACCAAGCTAACATACAACACTAGGGAGAAACATACCTAACAAATTCACTCATTCCTTAAATCGATTGTTCAGGAAGTTCAGACATGTGTGTGTGTGTGTGTGTGCGTGTGTGTGTTCCAAACGAACCTCTGCTGACACCTGACAATCTGACGCAACCCTCGTTCTAGTTACAAAGAGAGAGAGAGAGAGAGAGAGAGAGAGAGAGAGAGAGAGAGAGAGAGAGAGAGGGGGTAATCACGGTATACCTTCCCATTTACATTTTTCCCGTTTTTGCTTGACTGCTTTTTCGCTCTCCCTGCCAAGTCGAGGCAATCATGGTTACCCTCCCTGCCTCCCCTTGCCCTGCCTGTCTTCGCCCTCTGCCATGCCTCCGCTTCGCCCTCAGCCCTCACGTCCTTCAAACTTGTGCTTTTAACCTTCCTGCTTGCCCTGCCTCTGTCTGTCCCTCCGCTACGCCCTCACCCCTCACACTCTTCACCCTTTTGCCACCAACCTGTTACACACCACACAAGGCAAAGGTCCATGTTATTAAACGCATCGGGCTCCCATTACGACTATTTTCCAAGGCCTCAGAAAAGATTAACCGGGTTTTCATGGGTGATTCTCCAGTTGAAGTTGCATTAAGTCCGTGAAAAGCCCAGCAACTTATACGAGAGGCTTTTCAAACGGGAGAACTGAGGCGACGAGGCGTTTAGGAATACGGTATAAAGTTTAAATTGTCTTCGTGTTTCCTTCTCGGTCATAGAGTTTCATCCGTCCTTCAGGGCTTGAGAGGAGAGAGAGAGACGTCCTTGGGTGTCGTCCTGTGAGAGAAGGAGGAGGAGGAGACAGAGGAGGAGGAGGAGACGGAGGAGGAGGAGGTACAATGACCCAAGTGAAGCGTTTGCGAGGTGCGTGCATCTGGCAACGACGACCGCATTCCAGTGAAGGTCGTACGCCGCTGCCAGACACACGATGACGACGCAGACTTTCTTTCCGTTACGTCACTCCACGGAGCTCTGTAGGCTTCTGGGGGCTACTGGAGGTCACGGCGGGCCTCTCCCCACCCTCGAGGAAGTCCACAGGCAGCATGAAAGGAAGAAGGCGTGATCTGAGACCGATTTTGTGTCGTGGCGAACAGCGACTTTGACGACTGAGAACGAACGACCTTTGAAGGCTGACGTCATGGCCCCCGGGACTCAGCGAGGGAGGGAGGGAGGGAGGACTGGAGGGAAGATGACGAAGAGGAGAAAGAAACCAAGAGAAAGAAGGAGGCGCTGCAAGGGGAAGAGCAGAGGCCTGTACAGGAGAAGAATTAACGAGGATGAAGAATAAAGAAGAGCAAAGAAAGGGAAGAACTGAGGGGAGAAAATGACGAAAAAGAGAAAGAAAGAGAAACTGCAGGGGGAAGGGAGAGGACAGGGAAGGAAAGGTTACTGTAACGAAGACGAAGAATAAAGAAGGACAAGGAAGGGAAGAACTGAGTGAAGAAGATGACGAAGAGGAGAAAGAAATCGAGCGAAAGAAAGAGGAGCAGCAAGAGGAAAAGAAGAACAGAGACCACCAGTACAGGAGAGGTCATTGTAACGAGGAATCTATTACGATGAATAATAATAATAATAAACAAGGGACAGGAAACGTTAGGGCGTACAGTAAAAGTAATGATGCAGTAATGAAAGCCAGACTGTGCAGGGGCAAGGACAGGGAGGTGAGGGAGGAGGACGGAAGGGGGAACAGGGACAGGTTTGATAATGCGTTGAGGCCAAAGGGAAATTAGTATACAGAGAATGAATGCTTAACAGTCTCTCTCGGGCTTGCGCCATCACATTCACCGTTCAGCCTCAGCCACGCAGTAACATCTATACCCAGTGGCAACCCGCATGTAACATCTGCCCAGCTTCACGAGGTAATGGACTCTTACTCACCAGAGACTAAAGGGCCGAAGAGACAGACGAGTACAAGTGCATCGTATTATCTCCCCTTTACCTTTTACTTTATAACGCCCTACATACAATCACTATCATCTTTAAACCCCCATAACAATAATGACTAAACAAATAAGAAAAAGGATATGTATAAAACGGCATTTCCTTGGGACGGAGATGAGCACCGAGGCCACGCGCAGCTATAGCGTATAATCCTATGCTCCCAACTTTACTTACTCCATTTTCTTACGCAACCATCAACCAATCAATATTTAATGCATTCCTTTATGGCACCACACTCTACCACTAAACTACACACGCACACACACACACACACACACACACACACACACACACACACGCGCGCTTCACCTCACTACACACACACACACACACACACACACACACACACACACACACACACACACATACACTTCACCACACTACACACACACACACTTTACCATACACAACACCACACACTTAACATCACCCTCACACACATTGCACTTCAACCAATTACAGAAGAAACTAGTATGAAAAAATTACTCAAAACTTATAACGGCATTTCCTCCTGTCTTCCATCCCCTCATCTCCCTCACAAACGGCCAACAGACAGCCTCCAGCAGCATCCCCCCCCCCCCCCGCCTCACACCAGGACCGGGAACCCCCTGCGTGAGGCCTAAAAAAAGAAGCCGGGCCATGCAAGGGGAAGCGCTGCCGCCTTTTGTCTCCCTTGTAGACCTGTTCTTACCTGATCCTCGGGAGCCACCTGCGTGTGTGTGTGTGTGTGTGTGTTTTCCTTCGTACCCAGCTAAATTACACCATTGCCTTCTGCTCTCATTCTCTTTCTCTTCCTCCTTCTGTCTCCTCCTCCTCCTCCTCCTCCTCAACCTCATCCATCATCCACTCCACGCCATCACGGACACTTTGGACTACATCAGCTTCACACACACACACACACACACACACACACACACACACACACACACACACACACACACACACACACACACACACACACACACACACACAAACAAACAAGAAAACAGGATCAACATTAGGTTCTTTTTGTGGTTTTCATTTATATTTGCAAGCCAAGAATCACCTTAACCTGACCCAACATAACCATGCTTGTCCCATCAACACACCACACCTATTGCGACACACAGGTATACCAGGTGTGTGTGTGTGTGTGTGTGTGTGTGTGTGTGTGTGTGTGTGTGTGTGTGTGTGTGTGTGTGTGTGTGTGTGCAGATGCATATGACGTTGCAACAGGTGAATAAAAAGAAAGTAGGAGAAGCCAGAGGAAGGAAAGGAGGAAGAGGAGGGGGAAGGGGGGAGGAGAAAGCAGGTGAGAGGGGGCACCTGAGCACGTAGTACCTTTCCCGTTACCTGAGGACGCGACACTGAAGAGCAACGAAGACGAAGACGATAATGATCAGAGGAAAAAAAAATTAAATAAATGCAAGAAAATACACATCAGCGACAGAAGCGGAGGCAGAATAAAAGAACAAGAACAAGAAGCACAAGAAAAATAATAATAGAAACAAGAAGTGGTGATAATAAAAATGATAATGACTGTGATACTATTTTTTCCGTCCTCTCTCTTTCTTCTCTTCACTTTTTTTTTTTTAGAGAGAGAGAGAGAGAGAGAGAGAGAGAGAGAGAGAGATGCTGGTATACACGCCCTTATTCACCTGCCGTGTCAGGCGGTTCCTGATACAAAGAGAGAGGGAGAGAGAGAAGTGGAGGAGCCCGTCTCTCTCTCTCTCTCTCTCTGCAAACCTCACCACCACCACCACCATCATCACCGCCGCCGCCTCCGCCACCACCATCACCGCACCCAGTACCCTTGCATCGCCCCTCTCTCTCTCCCCCTCCCACCTCCGCCCCGCCCCGCTCCGCCACACACCGGGCAAGGCGGGACAAACTAGCAAGGGTAAGCTGGCGGGGCATCAGTCGAGGTGGTAAATATGCAAACGTCTTGGTGTTTACAGCCTGCGAAGGAGAGGAAGAGGAAGAAGATGGAGGTGGGTGAGGAAGAGGAAGAATTAGAGGCAGTGCAGGAAGAAATGAAGAAGGGACAAGGAATAAAGGGGAGGAGGAGGAGAAGAAGGTGGATGACGGAGAAGAAGAGGAACAGAGAGAAAAAGAAGAAAAAGGAGAGGGAGAATCAGGGACAGGACAAGAAAGAAAGGAAGAAGGAACAAGAAAGAGGAAGGGAGAGGGAGAGAGAGGATGAGGGAGAGGATGAGGAAGAGTAGAGGAGGTAGGGAGAGGGAGAGGGAGGATGAGGGAGACGAAGAGGAAGAGGAAGATAAAGAAGGAGGGTGCGAGGGAGAGTTAGGGGCAGAGGAGGAAGAAAGGAAGGAGAAACAAACATGGAAACATGGAAACATGGAAATGCAGGCAACAGAAAGCCTATTGGCTCATTACGAGGTCGCCCGCTTGGGTGATTTAATCTGCTCGACCGCCACTTTGGGCTTGGTGAGCAGATGAAAGCACCTCGATATTGAGGAGCAGATGGAAGCCCCTCGTTATTCAGTTTACTCCTGACGCAGCGAAATGACGGTCGATTCTATATTTGAAGGAGTTGATGGTATTCGCATTTACTACTTCTGAGGGAAGATTGTTCCAGTGGCGGATGACTCGGTTTGAAAAGAAACTCCTTCCAATGTCTGTGTTACATCGACTCGACTGAATGGGTAAACCGTTATTTCTAGTTCTTGAGTTGGTTTGCAGTTCAAAGAATTTGGAGTAATCGACGTTATTGAACTTTTTTAGATACTTGAAGACTTGAATCATATCCCCTCGTAGGCGTCTTTTCTCCAATGTAAAGAGATTGAGTCGCTTGAGTCGTTCCTCGTATGGTTGAGCCCTGAAGGTTGGAATCATCTTTGTGGCGCGTCGTTGAATTCTTTCCAGTAAAGCAATGTCCTTTCTGTAATTGGGAGACCAGAACTGCACTGCATACTCGAGGTGCGGTCTTACCATGGAATTATACAAGGATAGCATCACGTCTGGTGTTTTACACTCGAAGTTCCTTCCTTACACTCGAAGAGGAGGAGGAGGAGGAGGAGGAGGAGGAGGAGCCTTATGAAGAGAAGGTAGTGAAAGCTGCAAGGTAGGAAGGAGGTGAAAGATGATGCTTCTTATGAGCCAGAGATGAAGGAAGCGGAGGAGGAGGTGGAAGAGGGAGTGGAGGTAATGGAGGAAGGATGAATGTAGGTGGGGAGGAAGGGAGGGAAAGGTGTTTACGACAAAGGAAGGAGGAAGAGGAGGAGGAAGAGAGGAACACCAGAAGCAAAAG
>NC_066516.1:8493090-8530590 GCF_024679095.1 Eriocheir sinensis
AGGAGGAAGAGATAGAATTGGAGGAGGAGGAGGAGGAGGATAAATGATGACCTCAACTACAGGAACAACAAGAACAAAAGCAGTTAAAGCAAAAAAAGGGAAACCAAGAAGAGGAGGAGGAGGAGGAGGAGGAACATCAGTAGCAACAAGGGTGGAGTCAAGGATCGCCCCCTACACCTGTCCACCTGTCAAGCTCTAATTAGCAAGAATGTCTCACCTGGAGCCTCGCCCAACACACCTGTTACACCTTCCCTCCTCCCTCCCTCCCTCTCTTCCTCCTTATCTCCCTCCGTCCCTCCCTCTCTCTCTCTCTCTCTCTCTCTCTCTCTCTCTCTCTCTCTCTCTCTCTCTCTCTCTCTCTCTCTCTCTCTCTCTCTCTCTCTCTCTCTCTCTCTCTCTCTCTCTCTCTCTCTCTCTCTCTCTCTCTCTCTCTCTCTCTCTCTCTCTCTCTCTCTCTCTCTCTCTCTCTCTCTCTCTCTCTCTCTCTCTCTCTCACCCGCTGGCGACGGAGTGGGGAGGAGAGGGAGGAAGAGATTGAGCTGTGAGGTAAGGGAGAGAGAGGGAGAAGGAGAGAGAGGGAGATAGAAATGTTTTGCCTCAGCAACGAATATAGAAACTACATAATCTTTGGAGGTTTCGATTCTAATAACCCTTGCCTCTTCTTGTTCTTGTCTTTCTTTTTCTTCTTTTTCTACTTGATTTAATTTTTCTTCCTCTACTCCTGTTTCTTTTCTCCCTTTTCTTTTTTCATTTCATTTTCTTCTCACTTTTCTTCCTCTACTCTTTCCTCATTCTTCTTTTTCAACTTATTTTCTTCTTGTTGTTCTTGTTCTTCTTGCTCTAGCTCTTGTTCTTATTTTGGTTCATCTTCCTCTTCTTCTTCTTCTTCTTCTTCTTCTTCTTCTTCTTCTTCTTCTTCTTCTTCTTCTTCTTCTTCTTCTGCTTCTTCTTCGTCTTCATTCTACTTTTCTTCCTCACTTTCTTCTCGTCATTTGCCTCATTACAATTACTTTTATTATTCTTACTTGCCATTTTTTTCTTCTTCTCTTGATTACGAAATTAGAACTATATCGAAATCAACGGAAGTCGTGTATCCGGTTGTGGACGATATGAACGTCGTGGAATACAACGTTCTTCTAAGAGCTGCGCAATGGCGAAGGAGGAAAGTCACTGGGCAGTATGGAAGCGACACGCAAAAGACTGTAGGAAGACACGTAGAATAGGAATGAAACACACATGCTACAAAAAAATAGATAAAATAGGAAAAAAAATAAATAAATAAACTAGAAATGAAAATAAAGATAGGCAAATTAAGAGAATAAAACACATACTATATAAACAAATAAATAAGTAAGTAAATATATACCTGAGAGTAACTAGGAATCATAAAAAAATAAATATACCAGTTTGAACCTTGACTGACTGACTGATCGACTGACTTACATTATGTTTGACTGACGGAGAGGCGGATGATTGGACGGACCAGCTGACTGATAGACCAACTTAACTAGCTTGACCGATTCGATTGACTAACTGACTTTACTGAAATACTGACTTGCTTAATGTAATACGAGAATACATGTACCTGAGATTGAAGAAAAGTAGACGAATAATTCAGTCAATCAATCCGTCACTCTGTTATTCAGTTCTCTACTCAGTCAATCCAATTAGCCACTTGGATAGTTAGTCAGTCAGTGGGTCAGTCAGCCGCCCGTCAGTCAAGTAATCATTTAGTCAGTCAGTCAAGTATTCAACCGGTCAGTCAGTCAATAAGTCAGTCAGCCACCCAATCAAATAGTCAGTCAGTCAGTCAAGTAGTCAGTCAGTCAGTCAGTCAAGCAATCAGTGAAGTGTTGGGTCAGCACACGGAATCCTTACACCTGAGCAGATTATCAAGAGTCACCTGTCGAGGCTCAACTCACCTTGCGAATTACTGCGAAAACCGTATCTAGTGTTCCAACTGGTCTGGGCAGGTGTGTGTGTGTGTGTGTGTGTGTGTGTGTGTGTGTGTGTGTGTGTGTGTGTGCGTGTGCGTGTGCGTGTGTGTGTGTGTGTGTGTGTGTGTGTCTCAGCGGCGCATGACAAACAATATCGTAGCAGCGGTCACCTTTACCTCATCATATTCCTGGAGACATGAAACCCACCCTTCGGATCCTCCACCTCCTCCCCCCACCTCCACCTCTTCCCTCCCTACCTCCACCTCCGCCTCCACCCCAGAAAATGATGACCTCTCCTCCCCTTCCACTTTCCTCCGCCGCCTTCCTCGCCTTCCCAGTTTTTGCTACCTCACCCCTCCTCCTCCTCCATTCCTCTCGCCTTCCCTCTCTCCCTTCCACTTCTAAATCATCTGGTTCTTCTTCCATCTCCTTATTCCTCGTCCTTTTTTTACCCTTCCATGTCTTTCCTTCTTCCTCAACACTTCATTCTCTTCTTTCCTTTCTTCTTCCTCTTCCTTTTTCACCCTATCTCACTTGTTCTCTCTTTTTCTCTTTCTCTTTCTCTTCCCCTCCACCTCCATTCTTCTCATGTTACTTTTCTTTCTCACTTTTCCTCATCTTCTTACAATTACTCTTATCAGTCTTACTCGCCAGTTTTTTTTTTCTGTCGTTGATTACGAAATTAGAGCTACAACGAAAACAACTGAAGTCGTGTATCCGATTGAGGTCGATATGAACGTCGTGGAATACAACGTTCTTCTATGAGCTGCGCAATGGCGAAAGAGGAAAGTTACTGGGCAGGGTGGAAGCGACACGAAAAAAACTGTAGAAAGACACGTAGAATAGGGATGAAAACACACGCTACAAAAATCGATCAAATAGGAAAAAAAAAAATACAGGAATGAAAAAATATATACGCAAATTAAGAGAGTAAAACACATACTATAAACAAATAAATAAGTAAGTAAATAAATGCCTGAGAGTAACTAGGAATAAGAAAAAATATATATACCAGTTTGAGAAGTCTGTGTATGGCTGATCCTTGACTAACTGACTTGCTGACTTCTACTCCTGCTATTCCTTCTTCTTCTTATTCTCCTCCTTATCTCTTTTCCTTCCTCTTTCTCCACGTGCACCCCATCAATTCCCCTTCTTATTCTTCCTTTCCTCCTTATTATCTCTCTTCCTTCCTCTTCCTCCACTCTTGAAAACCCTCCTCTTCCCCTTCCTTTCCTTCTCCTCCTTAACTCTCTCTTCCTCTTCCTCCAGTCTCGCATCCTCTCCCTTCCTCTTCCTCTTTCTCTCCTCCCCCTTCCTCTTCCTCCAATCTCGCATCCCCTCCCTTCCCCTTCCTCTTCCTCTCCTCCTTAACTCTCCCCCTTCTTCTTCCTCCAATCTCGCATCCCCTCCCTCTCCTTTCCTCTTCCTCTCCTCCTTAACTCTCCTCCTTCCTCTTCCTCCAATCTCGCATCCCCTCCCTTCCCCTTCCTCTTCCTCTCCTCCTTAACTCTCCCCCTTCCTCTTCCTCCAATCTCGCATCCCCTCCCTTCCCCTTCCTCTTCCTCTCCTCCTTAACTCTCCCCCTTCCTCTTCCTCCAATCTCGCATCCCCTCCCTTCCCCTTCCCCCTTTCCCACCGCACCTCACCACATCGCCTCGCACTGCAGAGTATTATTACCGGGTTGGGTCAGGTCGGCTTGGTACGGGTTGTGTTACGGCGACGAGGCGGAGAAATACAGACGCTGGAGCCAACGACGCCGATCCCCCCACCTCCTCCTCTTCCTCTTCCTCCTCCTCCTCCTCCTCTTCCCGTTCCTCTTTCCTTGTATCGTTTCAGAAATTAAATGCGATTAGAATCTCTTACATCGGTTATCCCGGTATTTTTTTTTCTGTGTGTGTGTGTGTGTGTGTGTGTAAGAACATAAGAACATAAGAACGTAAGGAGTCTGCAAGAGGCCAGTTGTCCCATACAAGGCAGCTCCTGTACACTCAACCCCACCTTACCTCACCATCCATGGCTTTATCTAACCTCTTCTTGAATGTATCTATGGTATTGGCACCCACAACATGGCTCCCAAGCCTGTTCCATTCATCTACCACTCTATTGGTGAACCAATTCTTGCCTATGTCTTTGTTGAATCTGAATTTGTTTAACTTAAAACCATTGCTGCGCGTCCTACCTGGCTCTTTTACTATCAAAATCTTATTGACATTCCCTTTATTAAAGCTCTTCATCCATTTATAGACTTCGATCAAGTCTCCTCGCAACCTTCGCCTTTCAAGAGAATGTAGATTTAAATGCTTCAGCCTGTCTTCATAAGGCAAGTTTCTCACCCCCTGAATCATCTTTGTCATCCTCCTCTGTACAGATTCTAACATCTTGATATCCATTTTGGATTTTGGTGTGTGTGTGTATGTAAGTATGTATGTGTGTGTGTGTGTGTGTGTGTGTGTGTGTGTGTGTGTGTGTGTGTGTGTGTGTGTGTGTGTGTGTGTGTGTGTGTTATCTTTTTTCACTTATCAGTTTTCCTCTCTCTCTCTTGCTACATCTTTCACTATTTTCAGATATCACTTTCTCCTGTTGGTGGTGACGGTGGTGACTGTGTGATATGACGGACGGTGGTGGTGGTGATGAATGTGGTGGTAAGGACTGGGATGGTAATAGAGGTGATGGTACTGTATGGTGGTGGTTTTATCTGAGGTAGGTGGGAGTAATGGCGGTGGTGATGGTGATGGTGATGGTGGTGGTGGTGGTGATGGTGATGGTGGTGGTGATGGTGATGGTGGTGGTGATGGTGATGGTGGGGGTGGTGGTGGTGTCATTGGGTGATGAACGTGTTGACAGAGGTTGGTATTGTTGTTTTTCTTGTTGTCATTGTTACTAGGGTGGTGGTGGTTGGAGAGGATGTCGAGGAGGAGGAAGAGGAGGAGGAGGAAGGAAAAGAAGAAGAGATAGAGGAGAAGAAAGAAGAGAAGAACGAAATATACAAAGAAAACAAGAATGACGAAGACGAAAAGAAGAAGAAAAAGAAGACGAAGACGAAGTCGAAGAAAAAGTAAAAATATAGGAGAGAGAGAGAGAGAGAGAGAGTAATAATCTGGCAACGATAGTGGGAAACCCCGCCACACCTGCCCCTTGGCTCTCTCTCTCTCTCTCTCTCTCTCTCTCTCTCTCTCTCGCACACACACACACACACACCGGTAGCTCAGGGGAAGAGCGTCTGGCTCACAACCAGAAGGACCGGGGTTCAATTCCCCGACCGGGTGAAGATAGGTGGGTTTATCACGTGTAGCCCCTGTTCACCTAGCAGTGAGTAGGTACGCGACGTCAGGCAAGGAATTGTGACCTCGTTGTCGCGGTGTGTTGTGTGTGAGTGGTCTCAGTCCTATCCAAAGATCGGTACTACGAGCTCTGTGCTCTTCCGTAGGGGAACGGCTGGCTGTCTCGAGAGAGACCCGCAGCAGACCAAGAGGTGAATTACACACACACACACACAGACACACAGACAAACCTAACAAAAATAATATTTGTGCAATATGGTGTTTATTTCCTCTTCCTACTTCCTTTCCCCCCTTCTCCTCCTCCTCCTTTCTTCCCTCTGTTTCCTTTCCTCTGTTTATTTCCTTTTTTCTTATTCTTGCAAACCATCGTCACCTTATACTCTTTTACTATTTTTTTTTTGTAAAGCCACTTCCTCTCTCCTTCCTCCTCCTCCTCCTGCTCCTTCTCCTCCTCCTCTTCCTTTTTCTACTCTTATTTCTGCCACAAACACTTCTAGGAAAGAATGAGAGAGAGAGAGAGAGAGAGAGAGAGAGAGAGAGAGAGAGAGAGAGAGAGAGAGAGAGAGAGGTTGAAAGAAGATGAAGACCTAAATAGTAAAGAAAGGGGAGGAGAGAGGGAAGGGAGGATAAAGAGGGTCATGAAGGGAGGGAGAGAGAGAGGAAGGAGGGAGTAATTATGGCACAACACAAAGACAGCAAGACGACCCTCCCTCCTCCCCCTCCTCCACCTCCTCTTCCTCCTCCTTCTCGTCTCTCCTCTTTGGCGCCGCGTCTGAGGCTGAGAAGGGAGGGAAGGAGGGAGGGACGGAGAGAAAACGGAAGGGGAGAGAGTATACGGGGGAAGTAAGAAGAGAGAGAGAGAGAGAGAGAGAGAGAGAGAGAGAGAGAGAGAGAGAGAGAGAGAGAGAGAGAGAGAGAGAGAGAGAGAGAGAGAGAGAGAGAGAGAGAGAGAGAGAGAGAGAGAGAGAGAGAGAGAGAGAAGTCAGACACAGATGAATAAGATTATGTAAAAAAAAAAGTCAAAGGCCAAGACTAGCGTAAAAAGAGAGAGATAAAGAGGGAGAGGGAGAGAGGGAGAGGTGGAGGGAAGTAGGGATAAGTTAAGAGGAGTGAGGAGGAAGATTTATGCGTGTGGGAGGAATATTTTATTAGTTAACTAGAATTTGATGGTGTGAGAGAGAGAGAGAGAGAGAGAGAGAGAGAGAGAGAGAGAGAGAGAGAGAGAGAGAGAGAGAGAGAGAAAAGAAAGAACGAAAGAAAGAAAAAAGAAAGAAAAACTACCATGGACATAAACGCAGTAAGGAGGCAAAGAACGAGAGAGAGAGAGAGAGAGAGAGACCAGGGGGTGGATATTGTCTGGCTATCCGTCTTTGTGTCTGTCTGTGCCTCGTGTCGCAACTTCCTCCCTGCCCGCCGACCCTCACGCCACAAATCATAGCAGCAGGTCGCGTTGCCTCCCTCACAACCATTTCCTCCGCCCGTCAACGCATCACCGCTGGGAACAGAGATGCTGAGTGCTGCGCGCCGCCTCCCGTAGCTTACGCGGTCGCCGAGGGACCGTCCGCGCGTATCAACCAACCGTCAGGGCTAAATCGGTCACTGGTAGAGATCCATTTTAGTTTTTTAGTTCATGTTGTTCCTCCAGTGATTGCTTGTGTAGTTCTGAATTATGCTGAGACGATGTTACTTCTGAAAACTTAATTTCCTGGTTCGTAAAATTCAAGGTTCTCTTCATTTTATGGCATTTCTTACATGAATATTATTTTACGAGCTCTTTCCAGTATCAGGAAGTACCGGCAAGTAAACAATTAGCAATTGTAAGAGCAAAGATAATGAATAATGATGCGTTTCATTCAGCTTCGCTCCCCCACCATTGTCCATTGAGCTTTCGGGCACGGCAACAAGCTGTCACATTTGCGGCTCATTATGGGGAGCGGCGCGTCAATGTGACGCGTCCACGTGTTGCGTTACCGCAGGACGCACCGCCACGCGAGCCGTCGCGCCACCCGAGGCGCGGCGTCTGGCGTCTGGCGTCTGGCTGCCCGGACATCTCACCGCCGCTGCCGAGGGTATTGTGTTATACACCCCCACAAAAATACGACTCAAAAGACACGATATTCAATCTGGTGGCCAAGCCAGTGAAATACACTTACAGTCCGCCTCAGAGGAAGGTATATAATATTCCTACAATAAAAAAGTGGCCAAAACTAGAAAGATAAGGAAACATCTTTTCACACAGAGTATTTGCACGTGAAGAGCCTCCATTTTTATGGGTGGAAGGGGTGGGGGGAGCAGGACTATGCTTGATTTCCCACGGTGTTTTGAATTAACTCATAAACGAAACCAGTTACTTTACTTCATATCGTTTGTTTTTCTTGAGGGATGTTTTACGATGTGAAATGTCAACCAGTTTAAGCACGGCCAATATCCACGGCCGCTCTTGGACGAGTTCCAACCGTGCCAAAACCTCCGCCGCCACCACCACCACCAACAACAACAATAATAACAAAAACAACAACAACAACAACACGTCACACCTTCCTCTTCACTACCACCACCACCACCACCAACAACAACAACAATAACATCCCCATCACCACCACCACCACCACCACAACCACAACCACACAAAGAGACCACCGGGGTTACACACACACCCCTCACAACTAACCCCACCGCCACCACCATGACCACTACCGCCACAGGGCCTTAATTTCTTGGGGGGGGGGCTAGGGGGCCTATGGCCCCCCAATGTTTTCTAAATCGGCCTCAATATGCCTCTAAAAGTGCTATTTTACACAAAAATCTCCCTAGCTGTGCATGCTCGCTTCGCCCGCCACCCTCCCCTCCACCACATCATGAACCTATGATGCCCTTTACCCCCCCCCAAAAAAAAAAAAATATCTGCCAAAATTACTGGCCTGCACCCCCACCACACAACACCACCGGTGCCACAACACTTCTCCTTTATCACGACCATCACCACATCTACCACACCCTGTCACTGTAGTAAGCTTTCATGGGAAAAGCAAGCGGGCAACGGAAGGGAAAAGAGGAAGGAAGGGGAAGCTGAGGCTAGGTAACCTGTATTTCAGGAGCTTTGGTCAGGCGACGGTGTTGATGGTCTGCCCGCATACACGGAAAAGCTGTGCTACAAACCAATATATCACCGTGCCCCCCCCCCGAGTCATCATTGTCACCATCATCACGTCACCCCTTCCCCCAGCTCTGCTACGTCACCCCTCACAATATTCGGGTCCCCCTCTGACGTCAGGCTATACACACGCTCGTAAGCATCGCGGTGGTGATCTGAGAGGAGGAACGGAGCGAGGGGCCGACGGAGGGGGGAAGAGGAAGAAAGGGGAAGCGAGAGGCCGAGGGAAGGGGGAAGAGGAAGGAAGGAGAAGCTGGGGCGAGGTAACATGTATTTCAGGAGGTGTGGTAAGGCGACGGTGGCGACAGTCTGCCCGGACACGCTAAAAAGTCGTTACTCCTCCTCCTCAATTTCTACTTTTCCTCCTCCTCCTCCTTGTCTTCTTTCCTCGAGTCTTTCTTTTTTGGTTGTTTTTTGCTGTTCCTCTTTCACTTCCTTCTTCCTATTTCCTTTTCTCGTTATCTTCCATTAGGACAAACAACTCCTTTAGAAATATATATATGTGTGTGTGTGTGTGTGTGTGTGTGTGTGTGTGTGTGTGTGTGTGTGTGTGTGTGTGTGTGTGTGTGTGTGTGTGTGTGTGTGTGTGTGTGTGTGTGTGTGTGTGTGTGTGTGTGTGTGTGTGTGTGTGTGTGTGTGTGTGTGTGTGTGTGTGTGTGTGTGTGTGTGTGTGTGTGTGTGTGTGTGTGTGTGTGTGTGTGTGTGTGTGTGTGTGTGTGTGTGTGTGTGTGTGTGTGTGTGTGTGTGTGTGTGTGTGTGTGTGTGTGTGTGTGTGTGTGTGTGTGTGTGTGTGTGTGTACTTTCCCATCCGTTTCTTGTATGCTCTTCATCCCTGTTTCTATGCTTTTTTTCATTTATTATTTTCCTCTTCCTCCTCCTCCTCCCTCCCCCTCCCTCTCCTTACCTTCCATTAAGACAAACAAGTCCACGAATCTTACTTACTCAACTGTTTTTACTTCAATCTTCTTTATTTTCCTCCTCCTCTTTATTTCTTTCCCATTCCTCCTCTTCCTCCTTCTCTTATTCGCCTTCCAATATATATCGCAAACAGCAACCTTCCTCTTCCCCATCTTCTACTTCCCTTTTTTCTTTCTTTTCATCTTTATTCTTTTCTTCCTCCTTCTCCTCCTTGCCTTCCTACACTACAAACAACGAACGCCCTGAGTCGTATACTAATATTCTTCCGACTCTACCTCTTCTCTCTTTTCTTCCTCTTATTTTCCTTCCTCCGCCTCCTCCTCCTCCTCCTTGCCTTCCAATAGCACAAACACCTTTTAGAATCGGCTCCCCTGGGCAGTCATTGCTATTCTCACCGACTCATTTTCCTCATCCAAGCATCGCCGAGCCCATCTCTCGCTCTCATAAAAATACAATTATCTGTCAAACGCGGGCACTCAACAACTGGCGCCTTTTTCCTCCTTCCCTCCCTCTTTCGTTTGTCGGCTTCCACTTCCTCTCCTTCCTACCACCCTCCCTCCCTCAGGTTTATATTAGCATCACGAGAGGCGTTGCAAGGGAGGAACAAATGTTAGCACGATTTAACTCTTTCTAGTTTTTACGACTCTCCGGTGACGATGCTGGGGGTGGCGAAGAGGAGGAGGAGGAGGAGGAGGGAAGGAAGAAAGAGGAGAGTAATGGCCATGCTGAGGAGGAGGAGGAGGGGGAGGAAGAGGAGGTGTGACTACTTCCCCCTTCACATACGAGACCAAGTTTATGTACCATTTCAGTCCGTGATGCGCTGGATGATCATGACTATATTTACCTTTCGTGTGTGTGTGTGTGTGTGTGTGTGTGTGTGTGTGTGTGTTCAATTGAGTGAGTAACGAGGTGGGTGCTTGCGCTAGTGACCCGAAGCAGCAGCCAGCGGGACCAAGGGCATGACCAGCGGGGGTCGGGGATTGAAAGGCGACGGTGCGTTAAGCCTGCAAGCGGCGTGCCTGCCTGGTGGACGCACAGAGGACTGGGATCATGTTCTGCGCCCCGCCTCACCGCTTTATCCCTCCCACGCCTAACAACACGCGAAGGGAGGAGGATTAGAAGTGGTGCCACACGTACATACTCTAACGGAGGGGTATCAAGACACCTCTCCATCCGAAATCGACCTCTCTTTCGGTCATTCTTTTCCACTAGAAGCAGTGTTAGTGGACTTTTTGGTTTTAATTATTATTGCCTTGAACTGCTTCCTTTACTGTAAGAAAAACAACGGATACAGATACACGCGAGTGGGCACTGTGAGGGTCAGTATATTCGAAGCCTCTTGCAGAAAACGTATTTGGAGGTGAGTGTCTTCATAAACGAGTCGGGGTTACTTGTAGTCTAGTTTCCGTTTCGTTTTAGGTAATTGCTGCAAATCTTCGTTCAGGGTTGAAGGTAAAACGACAACGCTTCCTATAGTTAGCGTTTGACGAGAGGGAAGTCGCGTAAATAGATTGATCAGCAAACAGTTTATTGACCAAATCTACAACAGAGTATAAAGAACGAAGCTAAACACCAAATATATGCGAGAACCATTAGTCCATAATGATTAACCAAATGAAAAAAATAACGAAGAAAAAAAAAAAAACGAAGAACACTCAACATGAAACAAATGCGAAAATCTGGAGCCCCAAATTCAAATACATGCATAATAAAAAAAGTTAAATATAATAGTAGTGTTACATCTTAAAGAAAGTAATTTCCTTAACATGTTTGACGGATCATGAATCATTGTGACCAACCGTTGCAGTCTATCACGACACACGGGGTAACGACCTCCAAGTGTCCGCGGAAGTTACGCCACGAGGCCGCTGTGACGCAGGTGTGTGAGATGAGGTGTGGCCGCTCGCTCAAGTCACTCCTGAAGGCAGCGCCGTGGACATCATCACGAGACTGACAACCTTGCAGTGACTTGGAAAACCCTGCGTCCTCTGCCTCGTCCTGTTGCTCCATCAGTCACGGAGCCTCACGGAGCTGCTTTGTGAGGTTGAACATAAAAAAAGTGACGATGAAGTAACCAAACAAAAAAATAAAATATTGCTTTGATTTACTTTTCATCTGGACTCCTTATTCTACTTAGCTCAGAAAATAAAATTACTGGCGTTTCTTCTTCTTCTCTCTCACATACACTGATGAATCGATGGAAATAAATAAAGGGGAAAAAAGAAACCCCGAAATAGACGCTATTAAAAAAAAAAAAAAAAGGCATGATGAGGAAGGAGCACTGAACAGGAAAAAAAAATTACTGATGAACATTTTAGAGGAAAGTTGTATTTTTTAGCGGATAAACACACACACACACACACACACACACACACACACACACACACACACACACACACACACACACACCAGATGCACCGTGACGTCACACACACTCACCGTCTCACGTCACCATACACTTCAACCTGACGTCATCGTGGGAATGTTTATCGTATGGGCTTAGAATCTGCGAGGGGAGTGTGTGCGTGCGTGCGTGGGAGGCTTATATAGGGAGTAGCGGGCGTGTGGGAGACATATGAGGTGGATAAGGTGAAGTGTCAGAGGCATGGAGGCTTTAGAGGAGGAGGAAATGCGTGAGCTATGAAGGTGTGTGAGTGAACGATATGGGAGGGAGATGTGGATATGGGAGAGATGATGCTGATGAAGAGGAGGAAGGGAGGGACGGGGAAAGAGGGATAAAGATGAAGAACAGGAGAATGACTGCCTGCTTGCTTTGCTTTGTTACTTGACTGATGAATGGAAAAAAAAAGATCAAAATTGTAATTAAAATGGTCGTGATGAGGAGGGAGCGTGGAGAAAAAAATAAATATATGGAATTATTGATGAACATTTTAGGGAAAATTTGGTATTTTGATTTTTTTCTAAGGGTAAAAAGACACTTAGAAGACAAATAATGATAACAATAATAATAATAATAATAATAATAATAATAATAATAATAATAATAATAATAATAATAATGAATAGGGGAGGCGGTGGCCGAGTGATTAGCATGCGGGCGTGTTGAGCCTGAGGACCGATGTTCGATTCCCACCGAAGGACGCTGACAATTTATTATTGTAATAATAATAATAATAGTAGTAATAATAATAATAATAATAATAATAATAATAATAATAATAATAATAATAATAATAATAATAATAATAATAATAATAATAATAATAATAATAATAATAATAATAATAATAATAATAATAATAATAATAATAATAATAATGATAATAATAATAATAATAATAATAATAATAATAATAATAATAATAATAAAATAATAATAAGGCGGAACGACCCACATGCTGACCAGATATTCAGTCAGAGAGAGAGAGAGAGAGATCGTTCGAGAGAGAGAGAGAGAGAGAGAGAGAGAGAGAGAGAGAGAGAGAGAGAGAGAGAGAGAGAGAGAGAGAGAGAGAGAGAGAGAGAGAGAGAGAGAGAGAGAGAGAGAGAGAGAGAGAGAGAGAGAGAGAGAGAGAGAGAGAGAGAGAGAGAGAGAGAGAGAGAGAGAGAGAGAGAGAGAAAAGAAAGATAATGCCATATATGACTCCTCCTCACACACATACACACACAGTACATACCTCGCCAGACAGTCACCGTCCTACCTAAGCACGATAAATTAGCATATGCGTGGGAGAGACGAGGCGCCGTGACGGGAGGGAGAGAGAGTGGGAGGGAATTGCTGATGATGGTAATGAGGGAGGAGAGAAAGGGGACAGGAGAAACCATTTAAGGAATACTTTTTTTCTGTTATGGGCTTTGCGTTTTTTTCTTCTCGCCTGTTGTATATTAAAGGATGACAAGCAACAGCAACAATAATATCACCAACAACGACAGCAACAACAACAACAGTAATGATAGCTAATGATGATAAGTATAATAATGATACAATGATGATAACAGTTCTTCATCATCATTCAGGAGTTCTTCACAGGGTACATTCATATCATAAACTCCTTCAACTCTTCCTCCCTTCTATATTTCTTTCTTTCCATCCTTCCACTCATCACTGCTTCCTCCCTCCCTCCTCCTCCCCCTTTCTCCTTGTTATACGACTTTTTATACCTCTCCTTTTCTTCCTCTCTTCATCCCTCCTCCCTTCTTACCACTGCCTTCCAATACCTATACTCTGTCTCCTCCGTCTCTTCCTTCCTCCTCCTGCCTCCTTTTTTTATTTTTTTTTTTATTTATCTATTTTTCTATTATTTTTAATCAAGGGTATAGTACGAAGAGGAAGTGGGTTAGTGGTGAAGGTGCAGGTGGGGAATAAGAAAGACAGTAGGAGTGTACAGTTGTATGGTGTAGGTTCGTCAGTTGTTCTGGTGTAGTTATCGTTTATCGGGCACCTTATTTATATACCCCCGGCGTGCTGGGGGTTGTACTGCTACCTCCCTCCCTCTCTTCCTCCATTCAGTCCTCCCTCCGTGGGCCTATTTGCGAGTCTATTTTCTCGTCTCTCGCTGAAGGGGCGTCACACTGCAGCAGAGATGTTGACGTCATTACATGCACACCACTGTCATCATCTCAACCATCACCACTATCACCCTCACCACCTTCACCACACCGTAATGCCTGTCGTGTTGTTTGTTGGTGATGATGATGATGATGAAGGTGATGGTGATAATTGAAATGGTGATGATGATGATACTAATGATGTTTTGTTGTTGATGGTGCTGTTGATAATGATGATGATTACGTATATTACAAACGAACGCCTGTGTATTTTCTTTATTATTTTTTTTGTCCATACTGAATACTTAACTGGAACGCCTTTTTTTATGGTGTAAGGAACATGTCTTTTACAATAATAAATTCACGTAATATTTTTTTCAGTATCATCTGTCACCATGTCATTTTTTTTTTACGTGATGAATTCAACATGTTATAACTATTGATGTTGTTGTTGTTGTTGGTGGTGGTGTTATTTTTGTTGTTGTTGTTGGTGGTGGTGTTATTATTATTGTTGTTGTTGTTGTTGTTGTTGTTGTTGTTGTTGTTGTTGTTGTTGTTGTTGTTGTTGTCAGAGTTGTCGTTGGAGTTCTCGGAATGGTGTTGCCACTGACGTCAAACATACATATTCATTTCTTAAACTCTTATCACAACTTACGCTGTGCTTTCTATCCTGTCTAACAAGGCCCCTCTGTCTCTCTTTATATTTATCTGTTTATCTATCTGTCAATCTATCTCTCTACCAACCTAATTATCTATCCATCTATCTATCTATCTATCTATCTATCTACCAGTTTTCTGTATGTCAAGCAACTCGTATATACTTTTTTTTTTATCTACCACAACATTACTTTCCGTGACTTTATCGACGAAAATCAATTAAAATAAATAAATAGGCAATAAATGAATAAAAAAAATAATAAACAAGTAAATCAAGAAACAAATTATCAACACACACACACACACACACACACACACACACACACACACACACACACACACACACACACACACACACACACACACACACACACACGCGCTGAGGGAATTCCCCGTTTCGCGCACACCCATACAAAACAACCTTGGCACCACCCGCTTCGTTGGCACTCCTCTCCTCTCTCCTCCCCTCCCTCCTTCTTCCCTCCGTGTTCTCTACGCCGCCCGTCTGGCACACGCAAAGGTACGTACTATTAAGTCTTTCAAAGCCCTAGTACATCTGTTTCCTTCCGTCCTTCCTTTATTTAATCATTCATTCATCTATTTCTCATCACTTTTTTTAAGGGGTAATGGGTTAGATAGGAAGGTATACACTAGAGGAATAAAAGGAATAGAAGAAGACATCCTATCTACATCTACACTGCACCTCCTCTCGCTTCTACCTCCACCCTCACCTGCTCCATCTTCTCATATTATTTACCTCTCCTGCTCCTCTTTATCTCCAACACTACAGCTCCAACACCTCCCTCACTACTTATCTACACTTCCATCTCTACCGCTACTCACTCTCTACGCCATCCTACCTACCACCTGTTTCCGCTTTCCTTGCGCTATCCCTGTTACAACACCTCCCATACACCTCCACCTCCTGCTACTTCTCGTCCCTTTATGCCTGGCAGTCTGAACCTCTCTGTTGCCTCCTGATCTTCCTTCCACAAGCCATGTCCCTCCACTACACTGCTCTTGCTTCAGTCTCCTCCAAAAACCTTCCATGTCACGGTTCAGTCCCTGCAATCCAGTTCCGTATGACGCTGAAGTGCTTGACGAATAGATTAAATCACTTGTGTAGGTCTTTTAGTTGTAAGTCAAAAGGTTTTCTGTTGCCTACTCTTCATGTTTAGGGTTTTAAGTTACTATGTTCCTTCTTCTCCTTTGTCTTCCTTTTTATCTTCTTTTTGTTCTTCTTGTTCTTGTTCTTGTTCTTCTTGTTTTCGTTCTCCTTCTAGTTCTTCTCTTTCCTCCTCCTCCTCCTCCTCCTCCTCCTCCTCCTCCTCCTCCTTTGAATGGCCCTCGGAAGCTGAAGGGGTTCCGGAAATAATTGTGGTCGACAGGGAAGCGCCGATACTGGAAAGTGATGGCAGTTTAGATGTGTGTGTGTGTGTGTGTGTGTGTGTGTGTGTGTGTGTGTGTGTGTGTGTGTGTGTGTGTGTGTGTGTGTTAAAAAAAAAAAAAACAAGAGGAAGATAGTGTTTGGTCGCTGACACACACACACACACACACACACACACACACACCGATTTCTTGCAGACTTCTTACGTTCATATCTTCTTAGGTATGAATGGACATGTTTTGTTAATGACTTTACTTTGAAATTTGCTTTTGTGTGGGATCATATTTTTATGTTTTAAGGTAAAGCGTCTGCACTTGCAATATGGTCAAGTAACAAATTAAATATATATGTAACTATGCACGTGTACGTATGTATGTATGTGTGTATGTAAGTATGTATGTAGGTATGGATGTTTGTAAATAGGTAAGCAAGTCTGTCTGCATGTGTGTATGCATGTAACGTGCATGACCGTGAAAACTACAAGGAAGGTGCTTCGGGCCGCGTCACGCCCCATCGGAGAGTGACACGCTGGTCTCAGGTTGTGGTTGGTCAGCAGCTCGTGGCCATTGTGACGTCACGCGCCTCAGCAACTTGAAATTGGCTGGCCGGGGAAGTGTTGGCTCAGCGTCTGGGGTTATCAAACACGAGAGAGAGAGAGAGAGAGAGAGAGAGAGAGAGAGAGAGAGAGAGAGAGAGAGAGAGAGAGAGAGAGAGAGAGAGAGAGAGAGAGAGAGAGAGAGAGAGAGAGAGAGAGAGAGAGAGAGAGAGAGAGAGAGAGAGAGAGAGAGAGAGAGAGAGAGAGAGAGAGAGAGAGAGAGAGAGAGAGACTTATGAATATACTGCAAAAAAAATCCCACAATTGCACGTGCACTTGACTAAACACACACACACACACACACACACACACACACACACCTGCAGCCCTCTTCAATAAGTGTATATAAACATAAGCACCTCACTCCCCACCCACCATCTGTGTGTGTGTGTGTGTGTGTGTGTGTGTGTGTGTGTGTGTGTGTGTGTGTGTGTGTGTGTGTGTGTGTGTGTGTGTGTGTGTGTGTGTTATAAGAAGGAAAACTGAATCCTCACATGAGCGTAACTTCGTCTATTTTTTTTTTTTTTTTTACTTCTACTTCAATTAATGTTTTCTTCCTTTTACTAATTAACTCTCTTCCCTACTTCCAATATCACTTTTACTCTACGTCAGTGAATTATACTATCTTTTCTTACAACATTTTTTTAACGTTAAATATTGGTACATAAAAAATATATATACATAAACGTTCTCTTTACTCTCTTTGCATACGAATGACATACTTTTTGTGACGTATTTATGCTGTTTGTTTGTTTATTTGTGCTTGTGCTCTGATACTTTTTATTTATTTATTTCCCACATCGTTTATTAGTCTGTTCTTGTCTCCATTCCCTCGTCTGGCACAACGTTCATGTTTATTTATTACTTTATGTCTTTCTAATATCTCTGCCTGACCTTGAGTGTGTGTGTGTGTGTGTGTGTGTGTGTGTGTGTGTGAACTTTTCTTTCTTACTTGTTTATCTGTTTGTCTGTTTCGGTTTGCATCCCTGTATATCTGTTTGTCTGTATGTCTGTTTCGGTTTGCATCCCTGTATATCTGTTTGTCTGTATGTCTGCTTCGGTTTGCATCCCTGTATATCTGTTTGTCTGTATGTGTGTTTCGGTTTGCATCCCTGTATATCTGTTTGTCTGTATGTCTGTTTCGGGTTGCGTGGGTCTTTATCTCTTCGTGTTCCTGTGTTTGTCTGTTTCTGTATGTCATCTTTTCTTGCTTGTTCGTTATTTTTCTGTTTGTTTGTTTCGGTGTGCGTGGCTGTTTATCTCTTTGTGTTCCTTTTTCCACCACATCTCTGCCTATCCGCCCATCTCTTTACGCGTCGCTCTGCCTCACTTGCTCTTTAACATTTCCTGTCTCCACGCGGCGCACAGGTAATCCGATATTCTTTAATGATCATCCCTTGTTTTCTTTTCTCCGTCGACACAACATATTGGATTCAGGGACGGCGTTAACCTTGTCTCATCCGCTGTGTGTGTGTGTGTGTGTGTGTGTGTGTGTGTGTGTGTGTGTGTGTGTGTGTGTGTGTGTGTGTTTTCAGACGTTTATACTGATTTCGCTCTTAGATTTCTCCAAAAAACACTCGATACACATCTCTTTCTGACTGCCTACACCCTTCTCCTCCCCCTCCCTCTCCCTCTCCCTCTCCCTCTCTCTCTCTCTCTCTCTCTCTCCCTCTCTCGTCGGCCACACCTTCACTCTTCACAGAACGATCATATGAGATGGTTCCGTGGAGAGCTGGTGTCCCCTTACACTCATTGAGGTAACCTTCTGCTGGAGGTGGCTAGGTACACGCCTCAAAACACAGGGAGTCGAGAGGGAAAGAAAGAGTTGCGAAGAGTTCATGAGGGTAATTGGTGCGCGTGAGAGGAGGAGGATGAGGAAGAGCAGGAAGAGGAGGAGGAGAAGGCGGAGGAGGAAGAGAAGTGAAGGAGGTGAAAGAGAATTCTAATGACGGATGGCGTGTTCGTGAGTGGGTTTGTGGGTGTGAGTGTATGTGTGATGTGGTTTTTGGTTTACACACACACTCTTCCACGCATGCTCACACACACACACACACACACACACACACACACACACAACAAACAAACTGCACAATATCCACTCTCCCAAACCCCCTTTCCCCCCCTAACCTCCCCCCTCCCCCCCCGTCACCAAGAGCTGGCCCACAACAGACAACAACTTAACAGTGAGGCAGGCGGTCTTACAGTGTCTGGCGCGTTGCGTGAGTCACGAGTACTGCTGCGTATCATCGGCTGACCTCAGGAGTATACGAAGAGCAACAGTGGTGATAACGAGGACAGTGGTAGTGGTGGTAGTGGTTAGCGTCATCACCACCGCCACCACCATCATCATCATCATCATCATCATCATCACCACCACCACCACCCACAGCAACAACAAAAACAAGATGATGATGAAGATGAAAAAGAAGAAGCAAAAAGAAGAACAACAACAACATCACCCCCAACACCATCACCAATACCACCATCACCACCATCATCATCATCATCATCATCATCATCATCATCATCACCACCATCCACAGCAACAAGAAAAACAAGATGATGATGTTGAAAATGAAAAAGAAGAAGACAAAAAAGAAAAAAATAAGAACAACAACAACATCACCCCCCCAACACCATCACCTGTACCACCATCACCACCACCACCACGAGAAAAAGAAAAATGATGGTGACGATGATGATGACTACTAATGCAAAATAACAAAAACAAAAGTACAATGAGCCTGACAAAATAAAACCAATAAAAACTAAAAATAAATGTAAATAAAAATAAATAATCAGAACAACGTGAAAGCTTCGACATGACGACAATTAATGAAGCGCATATTACAGATGATAACGTAAGAACGATGAAGCATAGAAAGGAAACTTAGTATAGAAAAAAAGAAAAACAGACGAATGCCGATAACGAAACAAACGGTGAACTAAAACACACAAAAAAGACGAAATACCTTTACGAAACACTTCTTTATTTTTCTTTATATGTATCTTCTTGTTTGTCTGTCTGTACATGTCTTTTGGTACTTCCTCTCCTTCCCTTCCCTCCATTCCTTCATTCCTTCTTACCTCACTTCCTCCCTCTCCCTCCCTCCTTTCCTTCTTTCCCTATCTTTCCTACACCTCTCCCTTTACCCTTTTCTATCCCTTCCCTTCCTTCTCTTCCCTCATCCTCTTCTTCCTTCTCTTCCTCTTCTGTTCTTCATGTATGTTTGTCTTTCTGTTTGTCTGTCAATGAGATTCTCTGTCTATACATCTGTTTTCATATGCTGTCTCTGTTTTGTATGTTTGTCTTTGTTTGTCTGTTTACCTGTCTGTGTTTCCATTTCTATGCATGTAAGTAGCTTTTTTTACATGCATCTTCCTCTTTGTCTGTCTGTAAGAGTGTCTATGTCTGTATGTCTGTTTTTTTATGTTGTTTCTGTTCTTCACGTCTTTTCTGTATGTCTGTATGTTTGCCTTTCTGCTTGTCTGCTTACCTATCTGTTTGCCCGTTTTTATGCATAATGGAAGGCAGGTGTAGATAGGTAGGAAGATAGGGAGGTAGGTAAATATAGGTAGGGAGGCAGGTGGGTCGGTGGGTAGGTAGGTAGGTAGGTAGGTGGGCATGCGTGAACGTTTACTTGAATGCATGAGAGAAAATGAGTGCTCCCTCTCCCCTGCCATTTCCCTCATGACGGTATATGTAAACAACGCTCCTTCAGCGCCGCCCAATGCAAGCAAACACACGAAACCCTTTGAGTGGCTTTCCTCTTCCCCTCCTTGATAACTGTTTGGAGAGGAGATAGTTAGATGGAGATAGAGATGGAGAGAGGGCAAGTGGCACTCTCGCTCTTTCTCCCTCTCTCATTATTCTTCTCATCATCTTCGTCTCGTGTTCCTCCTCTTAACCTTTCGAACAATAAGTTTTTCTATTATTCTCGCACCTCCGCGTTCCCCGTCTCTTCCTTCTTTGTTGACGGCACAGTGCAGCTCCTTTCTCTATCGCTAAGGACAATGGCTCTTAAGAACACATCGCGCCACTACAAAGTCACTGTGGCCCTTTAAGAAGAGTGTGGGAGACGGGCTGCCCCAGTGATTGTCTTCGTAAAATCATTTCCTCCTCCTCCTCCTCCTCCTCCTCCTCGTGTCAATTTCAAGGGTAACGATTATTTGTTGTAGTTTGTGACGTTGTTGTTTTTTGTTGCTATTGTTGTTTATTAAATATTGATGTTCTTGTTGCTATTGTCGTTCTTGGTCTTGCTGCTGATGTTCTTTTGGTATTATTATTATTATTATTATTATTATTATTATTATTATTATTATTATTATTATTATTATTATTATTATTATTATTATTATTATTATTATTATTACTTCTACTATTGCTAAACTTCGGTAACTACTACTGCTACTACTACTACTACAACTTCCAAACCTACTACTACTACTACTACTACTACAGCTACTATTACTGTAACTACTACTGCAAGTATACTACATAAAATTATCATCATTCTCACCAACGACAGTTGCTTAAATTACAGGCTCACGGAGTAGAGGGTAAAGTTTTGAACTGGGTCAAGGCGTGGCTTAGCAATAGGAAGCAAAGAGTGCAAATCAATGGTAAAAGATCTGACTGGGGATGTGTTACGAGTGGGGTCCCACAAGGTTCGGTATTAGGTCCACTTTTGTTTATTATTTATATCAATGACTTAGATACAGGAATTAGTAGTGATGTTAGTAAATTTGCAGATGATACCAAGATCGGTAGAGTAATTGAGTCGGATCAGGACGCTAGTATTCTCCAAGGTGAACTCAACAGATTATATGACTGGGCGGATAAATGGCAGATGGAGTTCAATGTAGGGAAGTGCAGTATTCTGAGTGTAGGTAGGAACAACCCCTCACATTGTAGCAGCCACCGCTCAAGCAGTCGCGTGCTCTTCCAGTGAAAACGGAAAATGGGGCGTTGCAGTATAGACTCATTGTTCATTCTTATTTTGTGTCAATGTTTTCGTTCGTGCTCCCGTCTCGCTGTTTCTTGTGCGTCTAATTGTTTATCTCTTGTTACTTGTTTACCTTTGACTGTCCGTCCACGTTCTCTTGTTGTCCACCGTTACACATTGTTCCACACATACACCAACACTTAAATGTTAACCTACACAAACAACATTCACACAAACGCATACATAAACAAACACCTATCCTACGTGTTGTCCTTGTCGTGATGAGCTGTGTAAGTTTTGTCTAATAAAGTAACCCTAGCGGATATGACTTTCTCTATCCGTGAACCGATTAGCACTTAGAACACTCGCTACCACCAACAATTGGTGACCCTGGAGTGTTGCTATGGTTCAAGGTGGCTTATAGCCGGTGCCGTTTTAAGGGCACTCTCTCCTAGAGTGGAGGACCTGGGCAGGGTAACTTGTCCATTCGTCCGCCCTCTCCTGGGGCAAAAATCCTCACCTCCATTCGGGGTTCGTGGGGCTGAGCACTCAGGTCGGGAGAAACATTACGCCATAGGCGTAGTTGCCACCTTCAGGGTTTTCCCCCGCCCTCCCCTAGGCGCCTTCTGCGCCTTCCCCAGGCACCCTCTGTGCCTCCCCCAGGCACCCTCTGTGCCTCCCCCAGGCACCCTCTGTGCGCCTCTTCCAGGCACCCTCTGTGCGCCTCTTCCAGGCACCCTCTGTGCGCCTCTTCCAGGCACCCTCTGTGCGCCTCTTCCAGGCTCCCTCTGTGCGCCTCTTCTAGGCTCCCTGTGTGCGCCTCCTCCAGGCATCTTCAGCGCCCTTCAGGCATCTTTTGTGCCCCATGGTGCTTCTCCCGGCGCTCACCCACCCACCCCCACCCCTCCTCCTCCCTGCTTTTCTGCTGGTCCGGCGACTGAGACACGCACACCGTGTGACACACTACACAGACTCAGTGAACACTCAAACACAGTGCGACACATTACTGAGACACAGTGCCACACACTCAGTGTACACGCCACACACAGACTCGGTGTACACGCCATACAGACTCAGTGTATACGCCACCACACACCACACAGACTCAGTGTACACGCAGACACAGTGTGACACCCCACTGGGATTACTAGCTGCCCCCTGGATTAACCACCGCCTCCTGGATCTACCACCGCCCTCTTGGATTATCCTACACTTGTGGATCTATGTGTATAGTGCAGTGTGTCCAGCAACAGTTCAGTGCAGCAAGTCCCCAGCAACAGTTAGTGTCACAGTGTTCCCACTAAGTGTACAGTGTTTTACAGTGCCTTTTTGAACACTGGTTCACTCCCCGAGCCACAGAGGCCCCTGGCACGTGCCAGCGCCTACAGTACACGCAGTTCGTTTTACTCTCACGGACTGCCGCGGCTCCTGGCACATGCTTGCGCCCTTCAATTCTCAACCGGCTGTGGTCCCCGGCTCGCTGGCATCTAGCGCCTTCCCACGCAGTCGTTCGACGCACTCACGACTGCCGCGGCTCCTGGCATATGCTTGCGTCCCTCAATTCTCAACCGGCTGTGGTCCCTGGCACGCTGGCATCTAGCGCCTTACCACGCAGTCATTCGACGCCCTCACGGACTGCCGAGGCCCCTGACACGCTGGCAGCTGGCGCCTTTAATACACGCAGTCGTTCTACTCTCACCGACTGCCGAGGTCCCTGACACGCTGTCAGCTAGCGCCTTCACACGCAGTTCCCTCGATGCACTCTATGACTGCCGTGGCCCCCGGCGCGTTTACGCCAGTGCCTATTGCCCATCTCCACGCCGCTCGACTTCACCATACCTGACGACGACATGCAACTCTTCCTCTACTACGGCGGTGTCCTTCAGAGCACCACTCTTCTGCTCAGGACCCGTCTACGTGGTTCGCGATTCGGGAGTGCGGATTCAAGCCTTCCAGGATCTATTAAACAGCCAACCACTCAACTCACCGCAGCCCACCTTACGCAGCCCACCTTACGCAGCCCACCTCATGCAGCCCACCTCACGCTGCTCAACTCCTCGCTGCTCAACCCCTCGCTGCTCAACTCATCGCTGCTCAACACTTCAGCTCGACTCACCGTAGCTGTCTCCTACGCGCTACTCCAGCTCGACTCACCGTAGCTGTCTCCTACGCGCTACTCACTCCAGCTCGACTCACCGTAGCTGTTGTCACCGCATTACTCACTCCAGCTCGACTCACCGTAGCTGTTGTCACTGCATTACTCACTCCAGCTCGACTCACCGTAGCTGTTGTCACTGCACTACTCACTCCAGCTCGACTCACCGTAGCTGTTGTCACTGCATTACTCACTCCAGCTCGACTCACCGTAGCTGTTGTCACTGCATTACTCGCCCCAGCTCGACTCACCGTAGCTGTTGTCACTGCATTACTCACTCCAGCTCGACTCACCGTAGCTGTTGTCACTGCACTACTCGCCCCAGCTCGACTCACCGTAGCTGAACTACTCAACGCAACTCTACTCAGCGCAACTTACCGCGCACCTCAACGCAACTACTCAGCGCAACTTACCGCGCATCTCGACACAACTCTACACAACGCTACTCATCGCAACGCATCACTGTCTGCCCCAGCGCCCCAGCACCAGGGAAGATTTCGTTCCTCCTTCCTCGTCACTGGGGGGGAGTAATCTGTAGCAGTCACCGCTCAAATTCCGTGTTCCTTCCCCTCAGTGACAAGAAAATGGGGTGCTGCAAAGAGAGACTAAGATTCTCAGTGTTTTCATGTAATGTCCATCGTCACTGTGTCTGCCAGTCTGTCTTGTCGCGTCTTCATCGTCAACTTTCCTTGTATTCGTTTACCTTTGACTGTCCGTCCACGTTCTCTTGTTGTCCACCGTTACACATTGTTCCACACATACACCAACACTTAAATGTTAACCTACACAAACAACATTCACACAAACGCATACACAAACAAACACCTATCCTACGTGTTGTCCTTGTCGTGATGAGCTGTGTAAGTTTTGTCTAATAAAGTAACCCTAGCGGATATGACTTTCTCTATCCGTGAACCGATTAGCACTTAGAACACTCGCTACCACTAACAACATAACTATTGCTTAAATGACACTCATAAGTAGGTCTGGGTGCGAGAGGGATTTAGGGGTCTTAGTGAGCTCTGATCTCCGTCCAAGGGCACAATGCATTCAAGCTAGAAATCGAGGAAATAGGGTACTGGGATTTATTTCAAGGAGCGTAAGCAACAGAAGCCCCGAAGTCTTCCTCAAACTATATTTAGCATTAGTTAGACCTCATCTTGACTATGCGGTTCAGTTCTGGTCACCTTACTATAGAATGGATATCAAAATGTTAGAATCGGTGCAGAGGAGAATGACTAAGATGATTCAGGGGTTGAGAAACTTGCCATACGAGGGAAGACTCAAACAGTTAAACTTGCATTCTCTAGAAAGGCGAAGGGTGCGTGGAGACATGATCGAGGTTTATAAATGGATGAAGGGCTTTAATAAGGGAGACATTCATAAGGTTTTGTTGGTAAGAGAACCGGGTAGGACACGAAGTAACGGGTTTAAACTGGATAAATTCAGATTCAACAGGGACATAGGCAAAAATTGGTTTACTAACAGGGTGGTGGATGAGTGGAATAGGCTTAGCAGTCATGTGGTGAGTGCCAATACAATTGTCACATTCAAAAATAGACTAGATAAATTCATGGACAGCGATATTAGGTGGGGTTAGATACACGGGAGCTTAGGGTCAAAGGAGCTGCCTCGTACAGGCCTACCGGCCTCTTGTAGACTCCTGCGTTCTTATGTTCTTATGTTCTTATGTTCTGTTCAGTAAACACTAAAATTCCACGATCATTAAATCCTTTCAGTAATACGTAATACACAGACCTGAATCATCGCAACACTTCAGCTCCTCAATACGGTCCTCATGTGTAAGCGTTCGTCTAAATTCCCTGTTCGCCTCTTCTATCAATCGCATCTCTCTTCCTATGCTTGATCAGTTCACTCAGATCCAGACCCTTCCCTTCGCGCCTTCCCATCACAGTTCCCTGCCACTGTCCCTTATCGCCCTTGACATTCAATTGCGCGTTGATGATACAGAGCAGTGAGTCTTCGTTCCCAGGGCGTGACGCAAATCGACGTATGGCTGACGCATGTGCCCTCTGTGGTCCCATACAGGTGGCGGACTGAGGGTTGGTCACTCCCCGGGCGGTGCGTTACCGTGTGTGTCCCCTCCTGAAGCACGTCTTTGTTTGGGGTGCACGTCCCACTCCTTTCCAAATGTGTTAGTTTATGCGTGAGCAATAAGAAGCCTTGATGAGGGTATCCTCCTTCTCCTCCTCCCTCTCCTCCTCCTCCTCCTCCACCTTCTCCTCCTCCTCCTCCTACTACTACTACTACTACTACTACTACTACTACTACTGCTACTATTACTACTACTATACTACTATTACCCTTTACGTGAGTTATTATTTTTTTCAGCTACGTTTATTTCATTGAATTGATCCGTAGTACATCGCTGAACTCTTCTACGCCTTGCATCAACGAACATAATAACACAGGAGACAGATGGTCACCGCACGCAGTTCACCGCAACACTGAGGGAGTTCTTAGAATCATTAAAGTCCGTGTTTTGTCTGATATCCGCTCATTAACAGGCGGCGGAGAGGAGCCACCCGTGCAATGGTTCTTTTAATGTCCTACCCTGATATGTTAAAGTCCACCCCCAAGTCATTCTAATAGCCCCTCTTTATTATTACTGCATTACAACTTTTTTTTTTTACAACAAAGGAGACAGCTCGAGGCAACAAAAAGAGTGCAGAAAAAAAGCCCGCTACTCACCGCTCCTATAATAGACAAAAGGTAAAGAATGGCCAAAAGAGAGGTCAATTTCGGACATTCAAATTTCAATATCCTAAAGGAGAAGATAGTTGCTATAAAGGAACACCAAACTTCAATGAACTTTCCTTTGCTGTCGTAAAATAAAATCAATAACACGCAATCTATACACATACGCAGTTACCAAGCAGCTCAGGAAATTAGTAGATTTTTTTATTAGGAAGAGATACCATAAACTCTTATCGATATACTACATGAAGGTAATGAGGCCCTACTTTCTGAATAACCTCGCTAGTGTCCCCTGCAGCAGACAAAGCCGCATTAGGGAACACTGGGTACAGCGTGCGGAAGAACAACATCACGGAGAGGCGAGCCAACGACACTACCATCAAACCGGAGCCAGTCGGGCCTTGGTGTGGCGCTGACTGTGTGGCGATCAAGTGCTGCTAGAATTATGTGAATGTTGTAAGCGTTAAAGTCGTGTTATTATGATGATGAGGAGAGCAATGGGAGTGTCAATCCTTGGTACGTAGGTACGTAGGTAGCATGTAATGGTTTTGTTGGGGGAGGTTATGGCGGTGATGATAACTGGTGTAGTACTGGTGGTGTGACTTGCAACTGTAGTGGAGGGGGGAATGGTTGGTGGAGGTGGTAGCATGGGTGTGTGTGTAGTGGTGCAGGGTGGTGGTGGTGGTGGGGGTTTGGCCTTGGCAGTGACAGATAATCGGGGCTTCTGTGCTGGCTGTGGGTCACTAGGGTCTAGCGTCTGTTTAGTTACTGTGAAGCAAGAGGAGGCTGTGAAAATTGTACAAGTGTGTGTGTGTGTGTGTGTGTGTGTGTGTGTGTGTGTGTGTGTGTGTGTGTGTGTGCGCGCGCGCGCGCGCGCATAACTGACAAAGATCATGCATCCTTGACAAACACGAAAGACTTTGGAGAACAACAAATCAGGAAAAAATGCTGAAATTATGAGAAAGGTGTTACTGAAAGGTGGACAGAAAGGCTGACTGACGAAAAACGCAAAAATAAGTATACAAAACTAAACCTTAATGAGCATAAGAAAGGGGACACTTTTAAGACTTCTCTCCACGACACATGGGATACATACTCCATACAGGGGCGGACAAGGCTTTTGAAATGGTTAGGAGCTGGGAAGGGGGACGTAATGAGTGGAGACGATGACGAATATTGAATCGAGGATGCTGATTGGGCAATAGACGAGTGGAAGACATGAAGTGAGGTGATTTAGTGAATGGTGTGATGGAAAGGAGAGACTACCCGATTCCGTCCTTTATGAAATCATCCTCATCTTACTGTACGTGCAAATATTCTTCACTAGCTGCAAGGGGAATCAAACATGGTGACGTTAGCGATATATAGATCTTTCGTGACTCCCTCGATACTTCATACCTATCGAAACAAAAGTACTTGAGCCCATGTTTCATCACTAACACCTATGATATAACAGTACTCTAAGACCTCATCACAGAGTATGTTCGGGAGTTTGCAAAAGTAGAAATAAACAGACACCAAGAAATGATAGTTCTCTTGAAAAAAAAAAAACGGGAAATGGATAATAAATGAAAACAATAAATAATAAAATCAAACAAGAGCACAAAGCCAAGTCAAGAGAATGAGGACATGACGCCAATGAAGCCAGACAGCGCCGGGGGGACGCTCCATACAGATAACAGACGCCTGGAGGGAGGAGGAAGGGCCCTGCACACTTTCGTTTCAGGTGACCCCTCCTCTCTATCCAGCCTCTGTCCTCCCCTTGTCCCGCGTCACTCCTGCTCTTCACCCTCTGGCCGCCCTTTGTTCCCCATGTTAAGCTACGCAGGCGACGAGGACGAGACGGCGCGCCACAACACCACCTCAAAGGATCGAATGCCTAGCCCAAAATAATACTCAGTGAACCTATTGAGACCCAGCGCCGTGTGAGGGATGCCTGTGACGTCACTCTGGATGGCCTGACGATGCAAAACTTATGGTCCCTCACCCCACCTCACGCCACCCAATCGCCAGCCCTTTCCGTCGTTCCCATTGCCGCCTCCACACAACGCCCCGCCTCATTGTGTCTGTTTGGGGCCCTCGTCTTATCGCTGCTGCCCCACGAGTCACCTCCGGGAGTGGGCGCGCGTCATGGGTTGCGTCACACCCGCCCACATGACCTCCTCCCTCCTCCCCATCCACACGCCCCCTTCTTGGAGATTATAAATATAGGGGCTTAGAGATGCTCGTGACCCCGTGACCTGCCTTCCTGTGTGTGTGTGTGTGTGTGTGTGTGTGTGTGTGTGTGTGTGTGTGTGTGTGTGTGTCCCTTTCTTTCTTTCTTTATTATTTTTACATCTTGCATATATTTGCCTTTCTCTCTCTCTCTCTCTCTCTCTCTCTCTCTCTCTCTCTCTCTCTCTCTCTCTCTCTCTCTCTCTCTCTCTCATCGCAACATTCATTACTGTAACAGGGAACTAAAAAAACATATAAGATCATTCGGTGATGTGTGAAAAGAGCGTGTTGCTCAAGCTCTTAAACAAACAGTGGCTGCGTTGTAACGTGCGGCATCACTCCCCGCGTTGATGATGAAACAAGGAAGGGAATTAAGAGATGAACGTCTGCATTATGATCCTGGTCTACTACTACTACTATTACTATTACTACTATTACTACTACTACTACTACTATTACTATTACTACTACTACTACTACTAATACTAATACTAATACTAGTCTTTATACAAATGATAGTCAATGAACTCAATCAATGTATGCTACTCTTGTTGTTAATCTATGTTAGTAAAGAATGAAGGGTTAACAAAAAACGGAGTAAAGAAAGTACTACAGGGAGATAGGTTATAAAATGAGAGAAAGAAAGGAGTATGAACAGAAAAGGAAGTGGAAGAAGTAATTAACTATATAGAACAGTGAAGACATGAGTAAAAATAACAGAAAAGAAGAGAAAATAAATAAGTATGAACAGAAAAAAGGATGACCAAAAAAAAAAGTATAGGGAGACAAGGAAATAAAGTGAAGGAAAGAAAGGAGCATGAACAAAAAATAGCGAAAAGTTCTGAGGACAGTAAGGGAGAGGGGAGGGGATGGGGTAGTGGAGGAAGGAGGGGGAGGGGGGGTGCCGAGCTGACCTTGCGACCCCACGGTAAGGTCAAGCAACGAGCGTGATGGAGAAGCAACACTAGACCCCCCCCCGCCCCCCTTCTCTCTCTCTCTCTCTCTCTCTCTCTCTCTCTCTCTCTCTCTCTCTCTCTCTCTCTCTCTCTCTCTCTCTCCTATAATATCTAAACCAAACTAAAAAAACAATAAAATAATAATAATAATAATAATAATAATAATAATAATAATAATAATAATAATAATAATAATAATAATAATAATAATAATAATGATAATAATAATGATAACAATAATAGTAATAGTAATAGTAATAATAATAATAATAATAATAATAATAATAATAATAATAATAATAATAATAATAATAATAATAATAATAATAATAATAATAATAATAATAATAATATGCGGTTTATTCAAGTATACGGCAGCCGTCAGGCTGAAAATTTACATTTTATAAATACATTTAAGTAAATTTCGCTAGTGTGTGTGTGTGTGTGTGTGTGTGTGTGTGTGTGTGAGGCTGCATTCACTCGCCCCGGATGTATGCATTAAGAGTGTTTTGTCCTGCTTATATGTTTAGCAAAAGGTCAGAAGTTAATAGTCAGACACGCAAGGATCCACTATAACTAACTCTCTCTCTCTCTCTCTCTCTCTCTCTCTCTCTCTCTCTCTCTCTCTCTCTCTCTCTCTCTCTCTCTCTCTCTCGTGGCAATAAGGCGAAACATGTTCAGAATATCTTGTCTGGCGCCACACGTCGTCATGAGTCTACGCTTGCTTCCTCTTTGTCCTTCCTCCCCATCCCTTCCTCCCTCATACACCTTCATTATCCTCTGTAGCTATCAATGCTACTACTGAACAGAAGTATGAATAATCCTATCACATGAGCGTGCTAAGCCGAGCCACCGAAGTGGCCTAATGTTACTTCTCTGTGCGTACATGGCCCAGGTGAGGCCCACCATGGAGTACAGTCTCCTCACCTGGATGAGCAGGGGATGAGGGAGACGCCGGCAGCAGCAGCGGCAACAACAATAATAACAATAACAATGACAATAACAATAATAATAATAATAATAATAATAATAATAATAATAATAATAATAATAATAATAATAATAATAATAATAATAACAATAATACTAACTAGCGGGGACCCGTGCAAATTGCAGGGAAATGCATGGGGTCACCATTCCACGCCCCGCCCCCCCCCCGCTTCATTGCTGAGGAAAAAAATTCTACTCTTATTCCAAAGTTTGCATCTGAGAGGGAAGTGCCGCCGAACGTCCGAGGATGAGCCAACGTTGTGCAACAGAGGGGGGAGGGGCACAAGGGCAGAGGGACTCCTCAGGGCTTCTATAAAAGGCGTGGGAGGTCGGGAGGCAGAACACTTCAGAACTGCAACCACTAAGGTAGGTGGTGGTTGTTCCTGTGGCTTGAAAAAGAGAGTTCAGTATTCAAAAGCGACTACAAATACCTCAAATTTCAACGATTACCGTGGTATCAAGCTGCTCAGAGTGCCGGGCCATCTGTTACTGGTGCAGATTCGCTGCCAGACCTGAGCAGTCTAGGTTCAAGCCTGCTATGTCGACAACTGTCCGTATCTTAACACTTCGCGTACTGGTGGAATGCTGGTTTTGGTTTGTTGACTGGCCGGCAACTCTGGGACTGAAAGTGCTGTGAAGTGTGTGTGTGAGAGAGGGGGCAGGGGCGTGACCAACTTCTTTCCCGTGAATGCTTGAGTTAAGCAGGGCTGTGTCCTAGCCCCATCGCTTTTCAACACCTGTATGGACTAGGTACTAGGCTGAATTGTAGACCAGAGTCACTGTGGAGCATCTATTGGCAATATCACTTAGTGACCTTGTCTTTGTCGATGATTCAGTAATCCCTGCGAAGTCGCAGGAGGTTCTAGTGATGGCTTTCGAGGCCCTGCACGAGGAGGTGAAGCCCTTAGGACTCCAGGTCTCCAGGGCCAAGACCAAGGTGCAAGAGTTTTGAGCCTTTGTGGATGAAACAGTAGAGACGCTCACAGAGTTCATGGATTGAGCAAGGCGATAGATCATGAAATGAGGTATTTAGGATGGGAAGGGGGCCTGCATGATGACTTCCCTAGAGGAAGCCCTGCATGGGGTTGGTGTTGCACGATGGGCAAGGTGACGCGCCCCCAGGCGTATGCCCCATTAATTGAATGAATACAATACAAATACAGAGAAATACTGTGAATTCGAATGCAAATACGAATATTTTGTGGAAGCATTAAAGAATGCATTCATTAACCTTTTTTTCTTTATTTTTTCTTTCGTTCTATTGCTTTCTTTCCTTTCCTCCGTATTTTTTCTTTATGTTCTTCTGGAGTGCAAGAAGTCTGGGCGCAGGTGTAGGTCGTTTATTGTTGTAAGGCATAACTGCATAAACCAGGTTACCAGGACACCAAGTTTAGTGAAAGTAAAAAAAAAAAACAAAAAAGAATCCATCCTCTGACAAGTGTTTCTTTTCCCATGCCAACAGAACCATGACGTTCCATCCTCCCTCACATCCTGACCCAACCAAGGGCCAGAAGAGCAAGATCCAGGAGTTGGAAAAGAGTCTCGCCGATGTCCTCAAGCAGCTGAGCGCCGTGGACCAAAAGCTTCACGACCAGCAGGTGATGAGTGGCAACCAAAGGGCAAAAGTGGAGATGATTGCTGCGATGTTGGAGGAGAACGATCCGATCCGCCTCCAGCTGCTGAACCTGCTTGACGAGCTCGACAATTGAGCCCTAATGGCCCTGGGAATGGAGGCTGCAATCCCTTTCTATTGTTTAAAGCTTCTGTAGAAATTATTGTAAATTTGTCTCATTGGGAGAAAATTGGTTTCATGTGTGACTCCATGAATAAAATTAATACCTGAATTCAACTTTTTTAATTTGAAATTCAACTTTTTTAATTTGAAATTCAACTTTTTTAATTTGAAATTCAACTTTTTAAATTTGAATTTCAACTTTTTAAATTTGAATTTCAACCTTTTAAATCTGAAATTCAACTTTTTTGATTTGAAATTCAACTTTTTCAATTTGAAATTCAACTTTTTAAATTTGAAATTCAACTTCTCTGATTTGAAGATCAACTTTTTTTAATTTGAAATTCAACTTTTTGAATTTGAAATTCAACTTTTCTAATTTGAAATTCAACTTTTTTAATTTGAGGGTGAAAAGGTGTAGACACCTCTCCAACCGCACCTGACCTCTCTTTTCTGGCCTCTCGCTCTTTACTCTCTTACTGCTGTTCTGTTTGTTATGCCTTTTATGTTTCCATTGGTATAATAAAACCTGCTACTGAGACTAAATAACACATGGATTATCGTAATTATTCTTCCCATTCATTATTCCAATCCCCATCCAGACCTTCCTCCCCTTCTCTTTTCCCCTTTCTCCTCTCCTCCTCCTCCTCCTCACACCCTCACTACACCTCATCTCCCTCTCTTTAACATAAACACGCTCCTTCTGCTCACTCCTTGCGTCTTCGTGTGTGTGTGATGGAAGGTGGGCGACAGGGGCGGCGGAGGAACTTACCTGAACTAAGAAGAAAACATAATTAAGAAAAAAAGATTTGATTATAAGAATATGAATCAGAAGTCCAAAGAAAGAAGAATGCTGAAAGAGATAGAAAAAGGAAAAAGAATAATAACATCTTGTCTGGAAGAGATAAAGATTGATAGATAGATAGATAGACAGAGAGAATGAGATAGATAGATAAAGAGAGAGAGAAAGACAGACAAAGACAGAGACGGACAGACAGACCATAATTCATAGTTTCTCGCCGACTAACATTCCTCTTGCAACTGTGTAACGTTCTTGATTAAAATAAATTCTCTCTGGCATCTCTTTACACTCTACCTGCTCTCTCACGAACGTACATCACCTTTCTCACAAATGTCACCAACTCTCTCTCTCTCTCTCTCTCTCTCTCTCTCTCTCTCTCTCTCTCTCTCTCTCTCTCTCTCTCTCTCTGTATTTTTTTTCTTTGAAATTTTATTTACTAGCAGCAAGTTAATAGTCTTTTTTTTTTTTAAGTGTAAGCTTTTTTGAGGGGCCTCTTGGACGACCCCGTTAGTGGCTCAGGCGAATTTTATTTATAGTGGCTGCCTTCAACCTTTCCTCTTTCCCTTCCTCCTCCTCCCCTTCTTTCTGTTTTTGCTACGCGTCTTCCTCGTCGTCTTCCTTCTCTTCTTTTTCCTTCTTCTACCTCCTTTTCCTCCTTCCTACCATCACCTCCCCCTCCTCCTTCAGCTCCTCCTCTTTCCCTTCCCCTTTCTTCCCTTCTCTTTTTTTTTCTCCTCGTCCTCTCCTACTTGGACAAAATTCGCCGCGAAACCAAGAAATTAATAAAACGAAGCAAGAAAAATCTTGAAGGATATATAGCGGAAACGAGTAAATCTAATCCTAAAGAATTTTTTAGCTATGTAAATAATAAAAAAGTCACACACTTGTGGTATCGGACCGCTTGCTAATGATAATGGTAACCACACGAACGATGAAAATGAAATGGCTACAATCCTAAATAACTTTTTCGCATCCGTATTTACCGACGAAGATTGTTTATCACCTCAACCACCGGAGGTTAGAAGGACCGAAAAGATGTTAAGTAGCGTGTTCATCGTAGAAAGTGACATTTTACGCACAATTGAAAAGATTAAAGTAAGCAAAGCTCCTGGTCCAAACAAAATTACCACTAGGGTCTTAAAAGAAATCAAACATCAAATTTGTAAACCGCTCTCCATCATATTCAATAAATCTTTAACAGCTGGAAAAGTTCCGTCGGATTGGAAACTAGCAAATGTCACACCTATTTTCAAAAAGGGGGACAAGTCTCATCCTGGAAACTATCGACCAATTAGCCTGACATCGATTGTTTGTAAGTTAATGTAGACTATATAATATAATAAATAATTCGCAACATGGCTTCCGTAGTAAACGTTCGTGTTTAACTAACTTACTTGATTTTTTTCATTATATTTTTGAGGTGTTCGATGAAAACAGATCAGTAGATATCATATATCTGGATTTTCAAAAGGCATTTGATAAGGTCCCCCACCAACGATTGCTCAGTAAACTATTGGCGCACGGTATCTCGGGTAACATTCACAATTGGCTTGTGGACTGGCTCTCTGAGCGGAAACAGAGAGTAGTTCTAAACGGTGTTACATCTAACTGGCTCAATGTCAGAAGCGGCGTACCTCAAGGACCAGTGCTTGGCCCCATGCTCTTCTTAATTTATGTTAATGATATCGATGATGGGCTCACTTGCTAAGTATCAAAATTTGCTGATGACACAAAAATTGCTAGTAAAGTAACTGCGACACTCGACGAAGAAGCTTTACAATCAGATCTAGATCGACTTGCACGTTGGGCCAATCAATGGCAAATGAAATTTAACGTTGACAAATGTAAAGTGTTGCACATCGGAAAAAATAACAATCGCGTTCGGTACGTAATGAATGGCAAACAACTTTCTGCAGTAAGTAAAGAAAAGGATCTTGGAATCACTATATCAAGCGATTTAAAGCTCGGTCAGCATTGTTCAGAGGTTGTTAAAACCGTAAACAAATTGGTTGGCTTCATCGGACGAGTCTTTAATAATAAATCGGAAAAAGTAATATTAAAACTGTATAATTCGTTGGTTCGACCCCGTCTAGAGTACTGTGTACAGTTTTGGTCTCCCTACTACAGAAAAGACAGAAAAGTTGGAACGGGTTCAACGAAGAGTAACAAAGATGATTCCTAAGTTGAGAAATTTATCATATGAACAAAGGCTTAAAGAAGTAAATTTATTCAGTCTATCAAAACGAAGAATGCGAGGCGATCTAATAGAAGTTTTTAAAATGTTTAAAGGATTCAGTGATATTAATGCGGAAGACTACTTTACAATTGATCGATCAAATAGAACAAGAAGAAATCACAATTTGAATATAAGTGGTAAAAGATTCTCGTCGCACGGTAGTTCTTTCCTCTTTCCTACATAATTTCCATGCAGTTTTTCCATGCTGCATGGTTCTTTTTCCTTTCCTGCCAGCTTTGGCTGGAGGGATGGGGGGTGGGGAGGAGCCTTCGCCTTTGCTGTCCTTCATCTTCCACCTTTGATTAGATAGTTAGTGTAGCTTGTCACAAACAGCCTCGTAAGGACCAGCAGGTCTGCTGTTGTTTGTTCTTCCTTTGTGTTTGTGTCCTTTGCGTTGTCTTCCCTCTTCTTTTTCCTTCTTGTTCTACCTCGTTTTCCTCCTTCCTACCATCACCTCCCCCTCCTCCTTCAACTTTTCCTCTGTCCCTACCCCTTCCTTCCCTTATTTCTGCTTTTGCTCCGCGTCTTCCACGTCGTCTTTCTTCTTTTTCCTCCTTGTTCTACCTCCTTTTCCTTCTTTCCTACCATCGCCTCCCCCTCCTCCTCCTTCAACTCTTCCTCTCTCCTTTCCCCTTCCTTCCCTTCTTTCTGCTTTTACTCCTCGTCTTCCTTCTTCTCTTCTACTTCCTTTTCCTCCTTCCCACCATCGCCTACTCTTCCTCCTTCAACTTCTCCTCTTTCCCTTCATTCTGCTTTTTTCTCCTCGTCTTCCTCCTAATATTCCCTCTTCTCTTCTTTCTCCTTCTTGTTCTACCCAATTTTTCCTCCTTCTACTCCTCCTTATCGTCATTATCATCTTCATCGTCATCATACAGACTTCCCCTTCCAACTTTCCATCCCCCTATCTCAGTATACGCGTAGCTTTCTCTGCTTTCCTTTGCATACATACGGGTTCCTGACACCTCGAATTGGGTCATATTCTTAAACATTTTGGCGCCTAAGCTCACACATTTGACAAGGCTTTCGCAGGAATTGTGGTGAGAATTTCCATGAGTAGTTTTTAAGACCCTCCTTCTGCATTGAAAGCCTAAAAAACACTCAGAACCCGATTGATCTCCCTTAATTCCGGCCTTTGGAAATAGTTGATGTGAGAGGTGGAAGCGTCTGAGGATGCCAGCACTCATCTACCCCGCACCACCTGTCCACCTGTGTGACCCGCGTGATCCAGCCAATCCTCTGCATGCCAAAGTGATCATGTTGACGATGATGAGGAGGAGGATGATAAGGAGAAGGAAGAAAAAGAGGAAGACGGAGGAGGAAATAGAAGATAAGAGGAGGGATGAGGAGGAAGAAGAGGAAAAAATGCAAGAGGGGAGAAGGAAGAGGAGGAGGAAAGGGGAGGGAGAAGAAGTGGATGAAGGAGAAGGTGAAAAAGAGAAAAGGAATGAGGAGAATATTTTGACGGTAAACAAACTTAACATAGTTGAATAACACAAACACTATCACGAAGGAGGAGGAGGAGGAGGAGGAGGAGGAGGAGGAGGAGGAAGAGGAGGAGGAGGAGGAGGAGGTGGAGGAAGAGGAGGAGAGAGAAGTGGGTGAAGGAGGAGGAGAAAAAGAGAAAAGAATGAGGAAAATTTTTTAAAGAAAAACAAACTTAACATAAACAAATAACACACACACACACACACACACACACACACACACACACACACACACACACGAGGTTGTCGGGGGCACCAGCGAGGCACATAAACGTCGGTAACAATGGCCGTTGTGTTGAAGTTGACGTGGGCGGTGGAAAACAGAGGAAGGGGGGAGGGGGGAGGGAGGGAGAAGCAGGAAGGGTGGAGGGGTGGAAGGGTGGAAGAGTGAGGGAAAGGTCATGAGTAAGGAAGGGGAAAGATAAGTAGGGGAAGGAGTAGATAATGATGATGGTGATGAAGAGAGAGAGAGAGAGAGAGAGAGTCTTATCAGAGGTCAGTGACTGTGTAAACATTATGCCATTACCTCATGCTAACGTTCACTCATATCCTCCTCTTCCTCCTCCTCCTCCTCCATCGTCTCCTCTTTCTTTGACATGAGCTCTGACCCCATTCTTCGCCTCTCCAGTCATTCGTCTTTGCCTCCTTCTCTCTCATCATCCCATCCCCATCCAGACCTTCCTACCCTCCCCTTCTTCCCCTTCCTCCTTTTCCCCCCTCCTTTTCCTCCCCCCCCTACCAACCCCTCACTCTGCAAGATACTCTGAAGAGGCTCTCGTGCCTTATTAAATCATGGCCTGTGTGTGTGTGTGTGTGTGTGTGTGTGTGT
>NC_066516.1:8538090-8573090 GCF_024679095.1 Eriocheir sinensis
AACTCAGATGTAGACAAGTAAATTCAGACTGCACCAAATTTTTCTTCACCAACGTTGTAGTGCGAGAATGGAATAAGCTCCCATCATCAGTGGTCCAGTGTAACACGATTGACTCCTTCAAAAATAAGCTCGACCGTCACTTCCTTCAACTTAATATCAACTAGAGTAGAAATGCAACGTTTTGGAGTCTTCTGATTAATGTAAAATCACTTAGGTTTAAGGACAGACCAAGTCTGGACCATGGGGTCTGTGGTCTGATTTTCTCTCTCTCTCTCTCTCTCTCTATCTATCTATCTATCTATCTATCTTATCTATATCCTTTTTCTTCTGCTCATTCCTTACTGCTTCTTCTTCTTCTTCTTCTTCTTCTTCTTCTTCTTCTTCTTCTTCTTCTTCTTCTTCTTCTTCTTCCTCTTCCTCCTCCGTCTGACCTTCCCTCATGTCTTGACCGAAGAAGAATTCAAGCCTGTTTTAATGAGTCACCGGAATGTAAACCTGAATATCTCTCTCTCTCTCTCTCTCTCTCTCTCTCTCTCTCTCTCTCTCTCTCTCTCTCTCTCTCTCTCTCTCTCTGGTATGCGGGATATTTACCGCAAACTATTTTTCTTTTTTTCTTTAACAACCTGGGTGTAACAGAGACATGATTTTGGTAAGTTATTTCCTATTTTTATTACTATTCTCTTCCTATTTTTCCCCCCTTTAGTGATTTTTTTCTTTCTATTGCTCTTTGTTTGTTTAATGACTATGTGCGTGTGAATACTTTTTTCTCTCTCTTTCTGTGGATTCTTTTTCTTTCCTTATATCTTTATCTTCCTTTTTTTATAACTGTAGTAAAATATTATGATTACTGCTACTACTGTTGCTACTACTACTACTACCACTACCACTACTACTACTGCTACTATTACTACTACGACCGCTACTGCTACTACTCCCATAAAAAAATACGACTTTTTACTTTGCTATTTCTCTTCTTTTTGTTCATGTCCTTCTTTTTCTCCTTCTTTCTCTTATTATTATTATTATTATTATTATTTTTATTTTTATTTTTATTATTATTATTATTATTATTATGGTCTAACAAAATGGTGTGAAAAAAAGGATGTTATATTTCCTTTCCGTGGGAAGCGCTTAATTATATCGCTTTTTGAGTCTCCCCCTTTTAGCTTCCTCCCCTTCTCCCCTCCTTCCCTAAGCTTACCCCCCTTTCCTCTCTTCCTTCTTCTCCGTCGAGTCTCCCCCCTCGTGTTTCTTCCCTTTCCCCTTCCCTTCCCTCTTCAGCTTCCTCTCCTTCCCCCTCTCAAGTCCTCCCTTCCATTCCCTTCCTCTCCCCTCCTCGGCGTCCTCTCCTTCCCCCCACCCTGTCAATCCCCCCACCCATCTCTCCCTACCTCCCCTCCTCCCCCCCTCAGCTTTCTCCCCTTCCCCCCCTCCCCTCCCCTCCCCCAAGTCACTCCCTCTCCTGCGGGTGTCATGTTGTTAGTCACGTATACCCCGAAGTGTGTGGGCAAGGAGGAGGAGGGAGGAGGAGGGGAAGGAGGAGGAGGGGAGGGGGCTGTGATGGTGGAATACGAAAACGAGTTGTGTGGAGGTGGAGAAAGTAGGTGAGAATGTGGTGTTGGTGATGGTGATGGTGAAGGTGGTGGTGATGATTGGGATGGGATGGTGATGAGGGTGGAAAAGAAAAGAAAAGAGGAAGAAAAGGATAAAGGAAGAAAATGAAGAAAAAAAAAAAGGTTGAATAGAATGAATAGAGCAAAGAGAAAAAGTAGAAATAAGACCCCCCCAAAAAAATGGATGATGGATGGTGATGTGTGGAAAAGTATAAAAAAATACTAGAAAAAAAGAAAGAAAAAGGTTGAATGGTGTGAGGATGAGAAAAAAACAGAAAAATGGTTGAATAGTGTGAAAAATGATTGAATGGTTGAATGGTGTAAAGATGAGATAAAAAAGAAGAAAAAAAGGATGACGTGGAGGTAAGAGGTGTTTAATTAAAGATGAGCAGGTGGAGGAAAATGAATAAAGATGAATAAAAGATAAGGAATAAAGAACAATGAATAAAGAATAATGATAACATACAGGTGTGGATGAAATAGAAAACGATAGAAAAAGTTAGATAGGAGGAAAGAATGGGAATAACAGAGGAAGAGGATAAAAAATAAGAAAAAGAGAAAGGCGAGACAAAGGAGAAGAAAATAGGATAAAGAATGGTAAAGGAGAAGGAGGAGGAGGAGGAGGAGGAGGAAAAAGAAGGCGAGGAGGAGAAGGAAGAAGAGCTGGTGATGGAGGGGTTGAAATCACTGTTGAAGAATGTGAATAGAGATAGTAAAGGACAAAACAAATAAAAAGAGAGAGAGAGAGAGAGAGAGAGAGAGAGAGAGAGAGAGAGAGAGAGAGAGAGAGAGAGAGAGAGAGAGAGAGAGAGAGAGAGAGAGAGAGAGAGAGAGAGAGAGAGAGATGAATACAAAATAATCATAAATAAAGAACATTCATAAACACTGGAGTGGAGACAAAAAAAAGCTAGAAGATACATAGAGAGGAAAGAAAAAAGGGAATGAGAGAGTACGGCAAATGAAAAAAAAAATTGAAAAAAAGAAAAATGAGAGATAAAGGAGAAGAAATGGCGGGGGTGGGGGGGGTGGGGGGGGAGGCAAATGAAGTAATAATGGGTCTGAAAAGTAAAGAAAAAGAAAAATAGATAAAATAAAATGCTAAATGGTGTGAAGCTGAGAAAAAAAAGTAGAAAAAATAGATTACGTGGAACTGAGAGGTGTTTAACTACTTGCTGAAGAATGTGAATAGAAGGAGTAAGAGAAAAAAAAAAGTATGAAAAAAAGAGAGAGGAAGAATGTTAAATGGGGGCACAAGAGGCGGAGGAGAGTCGAAGTCACCTCCGTGTTGACCCTCACCCGAAGAAGAAGGTATGAATGAAGGTGAGTCAGAGGGCTGGAATCCTTTACCCTCCCCCCACGCCTCCTTCCCCCCCTCCCCCCCTCCCCCTCCCTTTCTCTTTGTCGTGTTGAGGCATGAATGAATGTTATACCCAATCCCTGTGTCTTGAAAAGGGGGAGGGGGGGGGAAGAGAAGGGAGGGGACGGGAGTGGGAGGAAAGGAAGGGAGAAGGGAAGGAAATTAGGAGGAAGGAGGAGACAGAGGAAGGAAGAGATAGGATGAAGGGAGAAGAAGAGGAATAAAGGAAAGGAGAGGGAGGTTGGGAGGAAGGAATAAATAATAGGAAACAAGGAAGAAAGAGAGAGATGGAGGAAGGGGGAGGAAAGGAGGGAGGAAGAAGGTAGGAATAGGAATAAGGAAGATAGAAGAGATAGAGAAAGGGACAGAAAGGAGAGAAAGCGACTAGGAATAGAAAACAAGGAGAGGAGAGTGAGAGAGAACGAAGAGAGAGGAGGAAGAAGAGACGAAAGAAAGTCAACAAGAAGGAAGTAGGAGAGAAAGAAGAAAGGAATGGAAGGGAGAAAGCGGCTAGGAAAATGAACAAGGAGGAAGGGGGTGAAGGAGAAGAGGGTGAAGAAAGGTCAATATCTGGGGGGGGGGGAAATATTTGTGGGGGGGGGAAGACGGGTGGTGTGAAGAAGGCGAGGGCATCAAGGTAGGAGGTTCAGGAATGATGATAAGAGGAGAGGGAGAAGAGGGAGGAAGGAGCAAGAGGAGGAGAAGGAGGGGAGCGAAGGAGGGAGAGGGGGAGAAAGGTGACTTGAAGGTGAAGGAGAAGGAATTTTGAACTGGAGGAAACAAGTATTCAAAAACGCTTCCCGACTCGGTCACGTGTACATCGCAGACACAGAATGGACACACATTAAACAAAACAAAAACTAAACTATGCGGGGTGAGGAAAGGGTCAAGTAACGTCCTTATTTGCATATCATGACACACACACACACACACACACACACACACACACACACACACACAGTCACATTCCAATATACAATCTGGGCAGAACAGTGCATTCTTTTATCTCTCCTCCCCTCCTTCCTTCCCTCCTTCTCCCCTTTCCTCTAACACCCTCCCCATCGTTTTCCTTCAACTCTGACCCATATTAGGTGCTTACGGGACTGATATATGTATAAGGGAGGAATGACAGCATGGATAGGAGGAGGTGGGGGGGGAGGGGGAGAGGGGCGGCGTGGGAAGAGACGAATGGATAAAAATTGAGATTGAATATGGAAGAACACTATGGTGGTTTATTGGCGGGAGGACGTGAAAGAATCAAGTATTATTATTATCAGAGAATTTTTTACATGTAGATAAATATAGATAGATAAATATTTAGGCACTAATGATGTAGACAGATCACTAAATACACACGCATAATTAGATATACGTAGATAGATAAACAGATAGATAAATAGGTAGAGAGGTAGATATGAAGAAAGATACAAAGATAGTTAAGATAGATGGATAGATCGAGAGAGAGAGAGAGAGAGAGAGAGAGAGAGAGAGAGAGAGAGAGAGAGAGAGAGAGAGAGAGAGAGAGAGAGAGAGAGAGAGAGAGAGAGAGAGAGAGAGAGAGAGAATATATATGAATGTGGCTTATGAAAAAACAAATTGTCCTTACTACTAATAAAAATGTTCTGAGCTTCGGAATGCACACTTAAAACTAAAAGATATTCATGCAAAGAGTCACAGTGTGGGTATTTCAATTAAGACATTCCTTTCTATTGTTTGCATTACTATAGGAAAGAAAACACGGTGCTCCAGACGAGCATGAGAGGCCGTCTGTATATATATGCAGTTATTTCAAGGGGGCGATGAAGCGAATCAAGATCGGTATTCTCATTCGCTTCTACCTCTCACATCAACTATTTTCAAAGTCCGAAAAGGAGATCAACCGGGTTGTGATGAGTCTTTTTCACGTCCACGGTACAGAAGAAGGGTCAAATCAACACCAGGGCCATAAAACCACTCACGGAAATGCCCCAAAACTCCTACGTAAGCCTTGCCAAATGTGTGTGCTTGGGCTCTGAAAATATTATATGAATACCAGCTCAGGTGTTGGATGTTGGAAAGCAGGGCAGCAGCAGCAGTGACGCCGTTTGGCATCAGGTTGGTTGGTATTACCGATTGACGGCTTGGGTGAGGTTAGTAAAGTACGCATAAGAAGAACAAGCAGGAAGGGTAAAAATGAGAGATAAAGGACTGTTTGGTTGGAGTTAGTAAAGGCAGGAAGAACAGAAGCCCCTACACGTGTTAATCCTCCAAGTGCCTCGTTGAAAAGAGCTCTCGCAAGTTAGTAAATAGTCAGTCGATAATCGTGACACAACCTGATCTCGAATGCCTTGTGCAACGTAGCGATTCAGTGAAGTAACCTTAACAAGAACGAAGAGGAAGAGCAAAGGCCCCTGCACGTATTAATCTTCCAAGTATCTCGTCGTAAAAGTTCTCGAAAGTTATTACATGGCTAGTCGATAATCGTGACCTTGCTTAATCTCGAAACCTTATGCTATGTTGCTATTCGGTAAAGTAAACTTAACAAGAACAAATGGGAAGAGTAAGAGCACCTGCATACATTAATCTTCTATGTATGTCGCTGTAAAGAAAGTTCGTAAATATTCATGGGCGTAACCTAACACCTTGCTTGATCTAGGAAGCTTTGAGCAAGGTAGCGATTCAGTAACCTTAACAGGAGCAAATAGGAAGAGTAGAGCACCTGCAAACACTAATCTTCTATGTATATCGTTGTAAAAAAGTTCGTAAATATTTATGTTCGTAACCCAACACCTTGCTTGATCTAGGAAACTTTGTGCAGCGCAGCGATTCAGTAAGCAACATAACAAGCACAAATTGGAAGAGCAAAAGTCCCTTCACTTATTGATTTTACAAGTATCTCGTTGTAAAGAAAGTTTGTAAATATTAATGGCCATAACCTTGCTTGATCTCGGAAGCTTTGTGCAACGTCGCGATTCAGTGAAGTAACCATAACAAGCACAAAGAGTAAAAAGCAAAAGCCCCTGGACAACTAACTAATCTTCTAAGAATCTCGTCGTAAAGAGCTCTCGAAAGTTAATGATTTGATATCGAACGCCTTGAGCAACGCAGCAATTTAGTGAAGTAACCACAACAAGCACAGACAGGAAAAGTAAACACCCCTGCGCATAATAATCTTCCTAATTTTTCCTTGTAAAGAGCTCTCGAAAGTTAGTAAACATCAATGATCGTAAGTTCGTAACCCAACACCTTGCTTGATCTCAAACGAAAGCAGAGATTCAATTTCATATTTCAAAGCACTTCGGGGCTTACAAACACCCACATTTGATAAGTCTTTCGTCTAGAGAAGTTGTGTTAGTATTTCCAAGGGTAGTTTCATGAATCTAGTGATAGTTTGACAAGGCTTCTACACCATGAATGTAAAAAAAGAAGAAGTTAGTATTCCCATGGGTAATTTTTGAGCCTAATGATAGCTAGTTGGACGAGGCTTCTGTGCCTTGAACTTAAAACAAAAACAAAAAAACCCACTCGTGAGAACCTGACTAATCTCCTGTGTCCTCTTTGGAAATATTTGCTTTGAGAACCGAAACGTGAGTGCCTGAGAACACACGGACCCAAACCAGATCATCACCTCATTTTACGCTGCTGATGACGTTACTGCGCGCCACTCACTGCCACTCTGCACGTCGGCTCAGAATTCCCATCACCTCCTTACTCTTTTCCTAGTCACATGCTTCGAACTCTAATGTCGTATGTCGGTCAGGTGCGCGCGAAACAATCCGATGAGTGTGCCTGTGGGGGTGGGTGGAGGCGACGAGGTGACAGGGAGAGGGGGTGGGGGGATGTCGATCAAGGCAAAGGGGGTGACTGGACGGGGTGGAGAGGTGGAGTGAGTCACGGTGGGTTGATGAAATATAAAGTGGAGGATTATTTCTTACTGTGGTTGTTTTGTCTTCATGCGCCGATTCTTAGCTCACACTTTTTTATTATTCGTGGTGATGATAACGCTGGTGATGAAATAAATGATAGATAGGACAAGGAACGTGGAGTGACAATGAAAAGGGGAAAAGTGTGATAATGAGGATGATGGTGATAAAGGGGATGAGTGATAGGCAGGGCAAGAGAAGGAAAAGAGGAAAAGTGTGATCATAAAGAGGATGATAAAATAGATGAATGATAGACAGGACGAGAAGGAGGAGTAGCAGAAGAAAAAGAGGAAAAGGGTGATAATGATGGTGATGAAAGGAATAAGTGATAGGCAGACCGATTAGAAGAGGCTGTTAGAGAAGGAAAAGAGGAAAACTGTGATAAAAGTAATGGTGATATAGGGAAGGAATGACAAAGGAGACAAGGACGAGGGGTGAGAAAGGGAGAAGAGGAAATGATAATACAAGAACGAGGAGGTAAGAAAAGATTAGACAAGAAGAAAAAGAAAAGGAAAATAAAAGAAAAGAAAAAGAAAAGGAACAGAGGAAAGGTGTGAGGTCATAAAAGCATAACTAGGAGAAAAAAATAAAAGCTGGTAAGACGATACAAAACATATTGAACAAAGAGGAGGAGGAATGTACGCCGCCAAGGTCACATCCTCGTTATGTTTCTTGCTTCGTTTTTGCCTTGACAGTCGGACGAATGACGCGAAACCAATAAGTGTGAGACATGTAAGGCAAGAGGGGAAAGTGAGAAGAGTGAACGCGGCCTAAGAATAATAAAATGAGACGGACTGACGACTCTGCGTTGAGAAATTTTCATCTAACGTTATTTTTAGTTACAACGGACGCTAAGTATAAGATCTAGACACTTGTAAATTGTATATGTGTCATGTGGTCCTTTACTTGAATTTGACATGAGTGTTTAAGATGTAGACAAAAAATGGAAGTGCTTGTTGGATAGATATAGATAGATAGATAGATAAGTAGATAGATAGATATAGATAGAAAAAGAAAGAAAGAAAGGAAGGAAGGAAGGAAGGAAGGAATGGAGAAAGAAAGAAGAAAGAAAGGAGGAGAAAAGGAAGGAAAAAAAGAAAAAAAAAGAAAAACGGAAGGAAAGAAAGAGATACTGTTTCCATAATTCATACATACATACATACATACATACATACATACATATATACGTACATGCAGACAGACAGACAGACAGACAAGACCTTAACACAGAGGGAGGGGGAGAAAGAGCGAAAAAACCCATGCAAGAGAAATCACACATTCTTTAAGGTCACCCACGCCCTTCATCTGCTCTGACCGACCTTCCTCGATTTACCTCTCACCAAGGGAACTCCCAGGCCAGGTGCGAAGAGGGTGTGAAGTAGGAACAAACCTGACCAACTATTAATAACAACCCAAACCACAAACTAGTCATTAACAACCAAATATAATACAACAGACTAGTGACACCAATTCTACAACAACCTATTCGCAACCAACATCACAAGCTATTATTAACAACTGAAACCATAAACTATCAAACAACCAATATAACAACCAACTAGTGACACCCAATTCTATAACCTATTCACAACCAATATCACAACCTCTTAACAACCCAAATCACAACAAGCTATCAAATAACAATAACAACAACAAACAGAAAAAAACAAAAGAAAAGACGGAGAGTTATCAGATGAAGGAGAAAATGACAAAGAATAATCAACAGCAAACTTAACAACCAAAACTACAGCCTACTAACAACCACAACTACAACCAACTAATAGCGATCAACCCCACAAAGTATCAAAAACCAAATATCGTGCAAACTTAACAACCAGCATCATAAACTAGTTATAACCAACACAACAACCAAATCACAACCAACACCAGACGCTGCAGCTTATTAACAACCAACGCAATTAACAACCGACACAATACCCTAATCACAAGCAACACCAAAAACTTAACAAACAACACTACAACTATCTCTTATCAACCAACATTACAACCAGTTACTAACCAACACCGCAACCTCTTAACAACCACCACCACCCCACAGCCTACTCCTCCACAACCCTTCATTACAACACTTCTCGTCACCCTGAACAACCACAGCCACGTAGCAACACTGAGACATATACGCAAGGCCCTCCACGTCTCCTTTCTTTCTCCCCTTCCTCCTCCTCCTCCTCCTCCTCCTCCTTTCTCTCTGACCTCCCTCCAAAAAGGTATTCTCTCCACGTCATTCATTTAACCGGTCCAGGCTCCCTCCCTCCCTATCTCCCTCCCTTCCTCCCCCGCTTACTTTCATCGAAGTCGACGCAACATGATGTAACTGAGAAAATCCAGTCTCTCTCTCTCTCTCTCTCTCTCTCTCTCTCTCTCTCTCTCTCTCTCTCTCTCTCTCTCTCTCTCTCTCTCTCTCTCTCTCTCAGTTTCCCATAATATAAATGTTAGTGTGTGAAGCAGTGTGTGTCTCTATAGAATAAACTCGTGTAGTGTAACATTTATCAACTGGTCACGTCAGCAAGGAAAGTGGAGAGTCATTTTCTGGAAATGTGAGGCCAGTCAGAGATACATGCACTCACTCCGATGCCTTGTCATATCTCTCTCTCTCTCTCTCTCTCTCTCTCTCGTGTGTGTTTGGTTCACTTCCCTCTGTATCATATCTCATCCGCCTTCATCGCTATGTATACTCCGTCTTTTCTTCCTTCCTGAGTGTGTTTGGGATAAAGAGTCTGTGGTTTGTTTGTTTGTTTGATTTTCTTCATATCCTTTGCGTTGTACTGATAGCTGTGTGTTTGTACTATATCGTTTTCTCCTTCCTTTGTATCTCTCCCTATCTTTCTCTTTACTTTCCCCTTTCCTCTCTCGCCTTCGTTTGTTTGTTTGCCATTTTCGACATCCTTGACCTCGAATTGATGGCTGGGTGTTTGCCTATCTATTTTTCTATATATTTGTCTCCCCAGCCTATATCTCTCCTTTTCAATCTCTCTCTCTCTCTCTCTCTCTCTCTCTCTCTCTCTCTCTCTCTCTCTCTCTCTCTCTCTCTCTCTCGTGTTCGTTTCCTACATAGCAAAGTCCTGTTCGCATTCGCACTACCGCCGCTCTCCTCACTCCCTCACTCCTACTTTCACCCCACGCGACCTCTGGGTTTTCCTAAGAGAGAGGCATCTGACCTTGGCACTGCAGCCCCGTCACCGCCTCCCGCAAGTGCCGCAGCCTCCGTTGGATCCTGTTGAGACACGCTCGCCAGACAACTAGGAGGGAGGGAGGGAGAGAGGGGCGAGAGGTAGGAGGGAGGAGTGGGAGAGAAAGTAGGTCAGTGTAGGTGGTAGTGCCTGGTATCACAGACAGATGTTTATTAAGTGTTGAGATGATGATGATGATGATGATGATGATGATGATGACGAGGAGGAGGAAGAGGAGAAGGAAAGGCCCATGCAAACAAAGGTAAGTAAGAAGAGCGAGTAAAAAAAATATATTCGTTTAAACAGAGACTTCCTGCATCATAAACGTCATGTACTTCACAGATCTTTATTAATGAGAGAGAGAGAGAGAGAGAGAGAGAGAGAGAGAGAGAGAGAGAGAGAGAGAGAGAGAGAGAGAGAGAGAGAGAGATGAGAACAAATAAGAAGTCAGGAAGCCGGTGAACAACAGCAGGAATAGGAAATGAGAGGAGCTTGTAATTGATAGAAGAAAAACAGAGGAAGAGAGAAGAATACATAACAGAAAAGAGGAAGGAGGAAAAACACACAAAAAGAACAACAAACAAATTACAGGAAAATGAACATAAACAGGACCCCCCCAAAAAAAACCCAGGACAATGAGATATATACAAGGTGATGGGAACGGAAAACGGAATTATTATGAAAGTGAGAATGCTACAGATAGGAAACGATTAGTATTTATAAAAAAATACAAACAGGAAAAAAAAAATGTTGAATCGGAAGGAAAAAGCTTAATTGGACGAGAGAGAGAGAGAGAGAGAGAGAGAGAGAGAGAGAGAGAGAGAGAGAGAGAGAGAGAGAGAGAGAGAGAGAGAGAGAGAGAGAGTACAAATAAAGACAAAGATTAGTAGAAAGAAACCGATATGCATATGGAGATAGTATAAAGAGAGAAAGACAAGCTGTATACATGAATGAATAAGTAAGAGGGAGAGAGGAAGAGGGAGGAAAGGAGGGAGTGAGAAGAGGGAGGGAGGGAGGGAGGGAGACATGCATGGTTCCTCTTGCCTTTAGCTAATCACAGCGACACGTGATATCCTGTCCACGCGACGATGCAGGAAGGCGCGGGCGTGTGTGTGTGTGTGTGTGAGAGAGAGAGAGAGAGAGAGAGAGAGAGAGAGAGAGAGAGAGAGAGAGAGAGGCGGGCGTATGAGCAACGGAACACTATGCAACACTTGGGGGAACGTACAGGAGAAGGAGGAGGAGGAGGAGGCGATGTAAATATTTCACCACGGGAACTTACCGCAAAAGCACGCCGGCCGGCCCCGCCCCGCTCCTCCCTCCTGCTCACTTTTTTCTTCCACTTTGTACTTTTTTCCCTTTTCGTAATGTATCTAACTTGTAACCTACTCGTCACCTTTACTACGTAGCATGAGTTCGGCGCTCTCGCCATCCCTTGCTTCTCTTTCTTTCTCTCTTCTTTCTTCTCTCTTCTTCTTTGTCTTTCTCTCCCCTCTTTCTCATCTTATCTCCATTCCTCGATCCCTAACTAAATTTTCCCTCTACCTTCTCCACATTCTCTCTCTCTCTCCAACTTATTTCTTCTCTCTTTCCCGCCCCATCTTATCCTACCTCTTTTCTCCCCTAATTTCCTTCTCTTCATTTATTTATTTTTTCCTTAATCCTCAATTCTTTATAACACCTTCCACCCTACCTCCCTCCTTATCTTATTTCTTTTCGTCTAGTCTTTGTTTCTTTCCCTCCCTATCTTATCCCTTCTTTCTCCCTTTCCTCCTCGTCATTTCTTTTCCCTTTTCCTCTATCCCATTTACCTTATCACACCTCCCCCCCTCCCTCCTTTCTCATTTTTCCATCTAGTCTTCTTTCTTTCCCTTCCCATCTTACTTTTTATATTTTTTTTCCTTCAATCCTCTGCATTTTTTCCCTTCCTCTCCCCAGTTTGTCGCGCCTCTCTGGTTTAGTGGTTAGCGTGCCTAGGGTTCGAATCCCTGTGTCCCGGGGTAATGAGTTCTTCCCACCACAGGCTCAAGGGCAAATGCAACGGAGATGAGCACCGAGGACTCGCGCAGTTATGACGTATGCCCTAACTTTACCTTTTTATCCCCAATTCCTTATCACACCTCCCTCCCTCCCTTCTTTACCTTATTTTTTCCATCTAGTTATTTTTCTTTCCTTTCATATCTTATCCTAAATTCATTCCTTTTTTCCCTCCCTCCCTCTCGGCTTATCATAATCTTCCTTTTTCCCCTTCCTCTATCCCAAGATCCATATCACGCCCTCTTTCATCACTCTTTCTTATCTTATCTCTTTCCATCTGGTTTTCTTTCTTTCCCTTCCTGTCTTATCCGATCTATTTTTTCTTCCTTTCTTTCCTTCTGATCATATTTCCATTTCTTTTCCCTTCCTCGTTTCCACTCTTCTGGTGTCAGGCTCACTTTCCTTCATTTCCAGTTTCGTATCTTACCTTTTATCTCTCCCTTTTCATCATATCTCTATTCCTCCCTTTTTCCCTTCTTATCTTCCCATTCTCCCTCCCTTTTGATCTCATTTCCTTTCCTCCTTCTCTTCTAACTTGTTTAGTCTTACTTCCCTAATTTATTATTGTACATCCTTTTCCTTCTTCATTCTTCTTACCCCCTGTTCCTCCCTTCTTTCCTCCCTTCCTCCCAACCTTCGTCTCTACATTTTCTTCTTTCTTCACACCTGTCTTACATCTTACCTCCCGTCAAACTTCCCTTCACTCCCGCCTCTCTCTTTTATCTTCCCTCCTTTCCCTCCCTTCTTTCTTTTAGTCTCTCTCTGACTTTTCAACCCTCTCTCTCTTTCTCTTTACTCTCCTTCACCCCTCATCTCCTCGTCTTAAACTCATCCTTTTTTTAATACAAAATCGAATGTACAGACGCGGCTATATTTAGAGTACAGATCATTAACTAGGCATCTGAAGAACAGGAAGGCACGTCGGTTCCTGCTTCTTACAAATATAGCAATGAAGAACAGGATACAACAAGGACAAAGAACAGACAGCGCAGCATCATTATGTAGAAGATGTAGTGGTACGGAGCGGCACCAGGTGAGGTAACTATAGGAAAGGGCGACGTGCAGTAGTAGTAGTAGTAGCTGTTGATATTGTAGGATGTGGATGAGGTGCGTAAGTGTGCGAGGCGTGAGAGAGGGAGTGTGTGGGTGTGATGTCAGGAGTTATAGGTGTGTGTGTGTGTGTGTGTGTGTGTGTGTCCAGGAACCTAATGGCTGAAGGAGGGATAGGCACAAGGGTAAGCCGCTGTAGACTGTAGAGTAGTAAAAGGAAGCGGATGATCGACACCCCCCCCCGCCGCGTGCTCAGTGTTTGTTGATGTGACGAAGGCGAGGCGCGGCAAGAAAATAATTGTTGTGTGAGGGAGGGGGGGTGCGTGCGTGTGTACGTGCGTGTGAGGGCGTACGAGTGGTGGTGTTGACGTTTCTCATATGACTACACACACACACACACACACACACACACACACACACACACACCTTCCTTAGTGGTGGTGGTAATAGTAGTAGTAGTAGTGGTGGTGGTAATAGTAGTAGTAGTAGTAGTGATGGTAATAGTAACAGTTGTTTTTTATTGTTAATGTTGTTGTTGTAGTAATATCACCGTAATACTCTCTTATTAATTAATGTTATTGTTGTTTTAGCTATTTACTGATGTAGGTGTTCTGGTACACGCAAAAAGTGGAACTACATCGAGAAACTGAACCATCTTACGTACGCACTAAAATCATGGACTGTATTGAGAAAGAAAATACAACACGGATCAGGAAAAGAATATGACCAGCAGACAGACGCCAGCAACCTCTCCGTTTCTCCTGCTGTCATTCTCTCGTTCCTTCCTATGCACATCACACTAACATTTCACCTGTCGACCAAACCACCTGCAGCCTCACCTCCCCTAATGATTAACACGGCCACACTTTCCACTCTCACCACGCCCACACCACTACGCCTTATCCTAACCACCCCGTTATCCTCACCTTCTCTCCTCTGCCTTACCTCGTGAAATCTACGCTTCTAAATATTCTCGTGGTTAAATAAATAGGAAAACAATTCATCTGACAATTGGCGCATGGATCGTAATAGGAAAAGGTAATCAGATAAGAAAACTGACCTATACCCATGCAATTATTTATAGGTTTCTTGATATTAATAAAAAACGTAAAAGCAGTGATAAGTAAGATATGAATCGTACACACAGAAAAGAATAAGGAAAATGAAAGCTCTGGTCTATCCATCAAGCCTGCACAATGAATTAATTAATGAATAGATAAGTATATAAAATAAGAGAGTTGTCCTATAAATATGAAGTGAGTTATAGCTTTCTTAATATGAAAAAGAGTAAAAGCAATGATAGATAACACAATACTCATACAAGGAAAAGGAAAAGGGAAAGGGAAGTTCTGTCATATCCATAAAACCTACACAATCTATAAATATCTCAAAATAATAAATAAAATAATTAAAAAAAAACTGGAGACAATTCGATAAGTGACGCAAGGCTCCGGAAAGGAAAACACGTAACGCTACACTTTAATAAGAAGGTATACCTGCCCTAATTACCTTGACGGTGACACAACGGTAAGAGGGGAGGGTATTAATAGCCACATCCTTCCGGAAGCGGCGCGGACGAAAAAAAAAAATGGAACTCATCTTGGATTGAGTAAGACGGAGGAGGAATGGCCTGGAGGTGGTGGTGGTGGTGGTAGTGGTGGTGGTGGTAGTAGTGGTGGTGGTGGTGGTGGTCATATCTTCGTTTTCCTTTTATTCTGGTTAAACAAAATTATGAAATCGAATATGTAGAACTCAGTGGTGACGCAATCGTAGCGTTTTTTTTCTTTTCTGGCATCTTGTTCATTACCCGTTTATTTTCTTGTTATCATTAAAGAACCTGAATAGTAACCAGCTCCATTATCGGGTTATTAGTAAATCATTATGTTTGGTTTGCGGTTATGTTATCATGATTTCTTGTATATATTTCTTTTCAATCAACTTTTTTTTCATGGACGATGCTACATATTAAACATCTCTGATTCTTAATTTTGTGACCAATATTTATTCTCCGTCTTCTCTCCTGCCCCTGCGGTTCCTTCTCAGTCAAATTTATCAAACCAATCTTTATCTTCAGTTTCCCTCTTCCTTTATCAACTTTTTATCTCCACTGCGACATTTTTTTCCTTGTATCTACCTCTTCCTCATCTCTTCCAACTCTATCCCTCACTTCTCTATCTAATTATCTACTTAATCAACTCTCCTACTTCCTCATCGACTAACGTATCTACCACTTTCCATCTCCTCCACCCAATCTTTCAGCCTTCACCTCTCCATTGTCTACCCTTTCTTCAAGTCCATCATGCCTTCATCTACTTTTCATGTCTCTTATCTACAAATATTTTAACCTTTGCATCTTGTTACCCACTGCATGCATCTTTCTCCCTAACCATATCCCTATTTGTACTCCTTACTCCCTCACTCGCTGACCTCATCTCGTGTCTACCACTTCTTTAACTCTTCTATTCCTTCACCCGGCTGTTTATCCTTCTCACTCTTCCCCTTTTTTCGTTGCAGCTCATTTTCCACTTTTTTTTTCTTTTTGTAGTAATTCGACTCCTCACTCTTTCACTCGCTAACCTTTAATTTTATCTACCACTTCTTTTCTGCTCTATTCATTCACCCAGTTGTTTATCCTTCTCACTGTTCCCTTTTTACTTCACAGTCAATCTTCCCTTATTTTTTCTACTTTCCTTATATTCTCCTCGCTGTGAACTTCCCTTTGCATACCGCTTACCCTTCCCTTTACTTCTGTTTTCATGTCTCCTTCGCTCTGCACTTCGCTCTCCCTTCCCTATACTTCTGCCCTCACGTCCCATTTACTCAGAACTTTCCGCATGCCCGTCGCTTACTCTTCTCTTCTGTCCTCACTTCCCCTTGCCTACCGCCTACCTTTCCCTGTACTTCTGCCCTCACGTCCTCATTCTCTTCTCACTCGCGCAATCTGTCCCTCCGCGCCCCGTTGCCTCGCCACCGCCCGCCCATTAACCCTCGTTGCGTCAGGGTACATCCTCTCGTCTCCGCGGCACCAGCTGTCCCCTCTTGTCACCCGCCTTTGTCTGGTTGTCACAAAGGGCCACGAGACTGTCTAGCTCACTTCCAGGCACCGCGAGGCGACGAAAAGGCCGCTGTGCCAGACGTGGGTGCCTCGCAAGGGGGGGAGAGGAGGAAACCTATTTATGGCACTGGTGTTAGTTTCATCATACTTTGTAACAGTTCTGCACGGATTTGCCTGTTCTTTGTCATGTTGCGTCGCGTTTTTATGATATTTCATAGTTATTATCTAGTTAGAAATAGAAATGAGCGAGTCTTCTTTCTCCATTTTGCCAACAAACTTTCGACACGGTAATAATTCCGATATAAATAAATAAAAGAATAAAGATAGATAGATATGGATAGATAGATAGATAGATACATAGATGGAGATATACAAATATAGATATATATATATATATATATATATATATATATATATATATATATATATATATATATATATATATATATATATATATATATATATATATAGATATAGACAGATAAATGGACATAGATAGATAGATAGATAGATATAAATATATAACCCTTCCCTAACTTTTTCACGTGGCCGTGGAGCACCTGCCCGCCATTACCTGTGGGCGCCGTAACCCACCTGGCAATCGTGCACCGAGTGGTGGGGGCAACACCTGCACGCCCTAATTACGGCCACCTACACCTATCAACACGATATTTTATGCCCAATTATTTTTTTTACTCTTCCATTTTTTCCTTATTTTTTTATTTTTTTATTTAACGTTTTTCTTCCGATTCCCGAGACCTAAATATGATGCGTCTACTTGGTTTGGATGTCATTGGAAATGTGCTAATTTTTGCCTGGAATCACTAGTATTGTAATCAGACCTTTCAATGTTAACAAATCTTCGTAACTCTGCAGCTATAATATAATGTTCGTGCCAGGATATTTTTATTTATTCATTACCGGCCTGTTTTCCTTCTATTGCTGATCTATTTCATCTGACTTTTCTTATTTATATATCTAGATCTGCACCTTTACGCGTCAGGTTCTTGGCGAGTAGTTTCATAACGCCGCGACTTCTTATTCCCTTAGGTTGGCTTTTATTAATTTAACTCACGATCTTCTTTTTTCTCAGAAGCCGCTCCCTAACAGAACGCCGCCGACCACCCGCCTGGCGCGTGTCCAGCCCTGAGGATCGGGGAGTCATGCTCACCACGCGAACTTGTTATTCCCATCAGCGGTGAGGAGAAAGACTCACTAATGTCGCGGCAGAGGGGCGGCAGATGGGGAGAGAGCAAAGAGATGAGACGCGGGGCCAGAGAGGAATGCAGGTAGGTCAGGAAGATGGGGAGACAGCAATGGGGAGAGACGAGAAGGCAGAGAGGCATGCAGGAAGGACAGGAAGATGGGGAGACAGCAGTGGGGAGAGACGAGAAGGCAGAGAGGCATGCAGGAACGTTAGAAGATGGGGGTAGAGCAAAGTGGGGAGACGAGGAGCCAGAGAGGCATGCAGGAACGTTAGGAAGATGGGGGAGAGCAAAGTGGGGAGACGAGGAGGCAGAAAGGTCTGTAGGAAGGTTAAGAAGGCGGGGAGAGAGACAACGGGGAGAATATGAGGCAGAGAGGCATGCAAGAACGTCAAGAATCTGGGGAAAGAACAAATTGGGGAGAGAGAGGAGGCAGAAAAAAAGATGGGGAGAGAACAAAGCTGGGAGACGAAAAGGCAGAGAGGCATGCAGGAAGATCAGGATGGTGGGGAGACAACGAATCAGGGAGACAATGAGACCTGGAGCCGAGGAAGCGGGGAGAGGGGGCGAAGGCAACAAGGCGGGGAGACGACCAGGCGGGTAGGCAGGAAGATGGGCCGACATCGATTGAGGGAGATGAGGAAGCGGGAAGGTGAGGATGCTTGGAGGCACCACGGAGGGGAGACAGGCAGGCGGGTAGGCAGGAAGATTGGGGCGACAACAAGGCGGGGAGTTAAGCATGGAAATAGTCTATCATTCACCCCCATGAACTGAGTCAATGAAGCGGTGGGGAGAGAAGATGTGGTGGGGAGGGGAGGATTGGTAAGGTGGTGGAGTGTTGATGGGTGGAAAGGGAGATTGCTGAGGAGAAGTAAAGTCCATATTCTTAAACGTATCAGTCTCCCATAACAACCATTTCCCAAGTCCATAGAAAAGATTAACCGGGTTCTCATGGGTGGTAATTTTCCCGTTCAAGAAGCAGAAGTCGTGTCAAACTATCACTAGGATCACCAAACAGTCGCATGAAAATCCCAGGAACTTTTACGAGAGGCTTTTCAAACAGACGAACTTGGGGTGCCGATACGGTCAAGAATACGAGCTGAAGACTGGTGGGTGAATAGGTGGAAGGGTAGAACGGTGAAGTGGACGAAAGGGTGATAGGTGAGGCAGAGAGATGAAGGGAGGCTAGCGGGGTAGTGGTGGTGTGGAGATGATGACGGGAGATGAGGAGGTGGCGGCGGCTGGGGAGGCATAGTGGGGAAGTTAGTGCCGCTTCGTGCCAGGACGTGACTCTCAATAACTTTGCAACATGGGGAATACCTGGGACTGTACACACACACACTCAACACACACACACACACACACACACACACACACACACACACACACACACACACACACACACACACACACACACACACACACACACACACACACACACACACACACACACACACACACACACACACACACACACACACACACACACACACACACACACACACACACACGTATATAACCCTTGCAAAACATTTATTTACATCTTTTTTTTTCCATACTTCCATACTTATACTGAAGAAGAACATAGAACATAAGAACGTAAGGAGTCTGCAAGAGGCCGGTTGGCCTATACAAGGCAGCTCCTGTACACTCAACCCCACCTTACCTCATCATCCATGGCTTTATCTAACCTCTTCTTAAATGTATCTATGGTATTGGCACACACAACATGGCTCCCAAGCCTGTTCCACGTCCACCACTCTATTGGCAAACCAATTCTTGCCTATGTCTTTGTTGAATCTGAATTTGTCTAACTTAAAACAATTGCCACGCGTCCTACCTGGCTCTTTAACTATCAAAATCTTAATGACATCCCCTTTATAAAAGCCCTTCATCCATTTATAGACTTCAAACAAGTCTCCTCGCAACCTTCTCCTTTCTAGAGAGTGTAGATTTAAATGCTTCAGCCTGTTTTCATAAGGCAAGTTTCTCACCCCCTGAATCATCTTTGTCATCCTCCTCTGTAAAGATTCTAACATCTTTATATCCATTCTATAGTAGAAGTGGACCAGAACTGAACTTCATAATCGAGATGAGGTCTAACTAGTGGTAAGTAAAGTTTGAGGATGATTTCAGCGCTCCAATTGCTTACGCTCCTTGAGATGAGACCCAGTACTCTGTTTGCCCGATTTCTGGCCCGAATGCATTGAGCCCTAGGACGAAGGTCTGCGCTCACAAGGACTCCTAAGTCTCTCTCACGCCCAGACCTGCTTAGAGGAGTGTCATTTAAGAAGTAATTGTGTGAGGGGTTACTCCTGCCTACACTCAAAATGCTACAATTCCCGACATTGAATTCCATCTGCCACTTCCCTGCCTAGTCATATAGTCTGTCAAGCTCATCCTGGAGAACGCTAGCGTCCCTGTCTGATTGGATTACTCTACCGATCTTGGTATCATCTGAGAACTTGCTGACATCACTACTAATTTCTGTGTCCAAGTCATTGATGTAAATAATAAAAAGCAGAGGACCCAGCACCGACCCTTGTGGGACTCCACTCGTAACACTGCCCCATTCAGATTTGTTACCATTGATTTGCACTCTCTACTTCCTATCACTAAGCCACGCCCTGATCCAGTTCAAAACTTTCCCATCTACGCCGTGAGCCTGTAATTTTAGTAATAGCCGGTGATGAGGGACTTTGTCGAACGCTTTACTGAAATCTAGATATAATATGTCATAGTTTTCATCTCGGTCAACTGCCTCGATTACTTTAGTGTAGAAGGACAACAGGTTAGTAAGGCAGGACCTACCCTTTGTGAATCCATGCTGTGAATCATGAATTAAATTATGCTTTTCTAGATGGTCCCGAAGGCGAGTGCAACCGCTGTTTCAATTATTCAGAGCAGCAGATTTCTTTTAATTAAACACTTCGATCATCTCCTACTTTGATACAGAAAAGATAAGCATGCTAAATATCTCATGCAAACACACACACACACACACACACACACACACACACACACACACACACACACACACACACACACACACACACACACACACACACACACACCTTGCCTTTCTTTCCTATAATTACTCATCCATTGCATCATTTTCATTATAATACATTCAGGAAATAAGTTCGAAACTAATCATTTATATATAAACAAACAAATATATAGTCAGTAATGGGTCGAGTATTTTTAATGATGATTGTTTTTCTATTAGATATTATGGTTGGAAGTGTCTGCCTTATTAAATTACTACAAAATCCTTCACCATTTTTTATATTACTGAAATTTTAATAGACAATCTGTATTTCTATGTGTTGTGTTTTCCTTTCCAAAACTTTCCATAAACTCAAATTCCATTACCAGTTTAATTTCCTTTGTTTCCCGAAGCCGAATCAACCATCGTATACATTTCCTTCCAAGCCTCACATTCCTCCTCACTAAAATAAGTTACGTAAAGGTTCCCCCCTGATTATAACACATGTATTCCTGTCCACGAGACCTTACATTCCATTCTACATTCCCGGTCCCCATACACACATGTTTTCTCCCCTCACACCTTTCAACAATAGCCCCAAATACCTTTCCTATAAGATAACTCACTTCCCCATACCTGCCCTCCTCAGCCTCCACTGCATACCTTTCCTTGTTGTCATACCTGTCCCTTTAGCCCTCTCACACCTGTCTCCCCTTCTCTGATCGCCGCTTATCGTGACCGGGAATTCTCTGATCGGTGTTGTTGAAGTCATTGTAACTATTTTCAGAACACTTGTTTTATGAACAGTCACGTCTGTGTGTATGAGTGTGTGTGGTGGGGGAGGGGCGTGTGTGTGTGTGTGTGTGTGTGTGTGTGTGTGTGTGTGTGTGTGTGTGTGTGTGTGTGTCACGTTTTTTTTTTTTTTTAATGCATTTTACCCAGTGAAATGTTATACTTATCACCACATCACACACACACACACACACACACACACACAGACACAAACACAGCCCTCGGAAGTAAGACGCTTCCTGTGAATCGGAAAATCACGGTCAAAACCTCCGAGTCACGGTGATTGGCGAGAGCGTGACGTCACCGTCTGGGTGACGTCACGGTCTGGGTGACGTCACGGGTCACGGGACAACCAAAAATGACAACGCGGCGGCGGGTGGGCGGGGCCGGGGTGACCTTGGCCGCGGCGGGGAACAAGGTGATGAAGGTGACGGACGCAATACAAACGCGGAAACGTGAGTCATCTTGGGGCGGCAGTGATCGGCAGTGACAAGCACGCGTGAGATCATGTTACCCGTTTCGTTTGGAAGAGGGGTGAGGATGGGTTCATGGAACTCCTATAGCCTGAAAAGATTGTCACCTAACGTGCGGTGACTAAAGATGCTGATGTCTTTGCTTTAGTGAAAGTTTAGTCTGATCTGGGTTTGCACCATCAGGAGTAAGTAGTGATCCTGTGCTGTATGGCTGCAGAGAGTTATGCGTTATGAGTCGAAGAAGCAGGACGCGGGGGAGATCATTTCCAGGGACCAGTAAAGGTAACTGACATGAACATCGTCTGATAACGACGCTGCACACAAATAAATACCGATATTTTAACGCAGCTGAGATCGATCATAAACAATACTTATTTGTCCACATTCGTAGAGCCATTAAATATTTTAAAACATTCGATCAGTTTTCCTCGGAGGCGACGTTTCTCAAGAGAGAACATGTTATTAAGGGTATCTAGAAAGCTCCTCGTCGTAGGGTTTGGTGCGCAAGGTAGGGATCATTTTTATTGTCTGAAGTTGAACACCTTATAATTTAGCAATGTCCTTTGCATGGTGAGGAGACCATAACTGTACCGCACATTCCAAGTGGGGTCTGACTAAATTATTGTAGAGCGGAAGTATAACATTTTTTTGTATAGAAAGTTTCTTTTAATGAAGGCCATCATTCTGTTTGCTTTATTTGCTGCATCGATGCATCGCTGTGAGAATTTGAGGTTTGACGCGATTGTGACACCCAGGTCCTTGACGCACTGAACGCTTTTGAGTTTGACGCCACGCATTTCGTAATCGAACTTCTTATTTCTTGTTCCAGCTTGTAGGATCTGGCACTTATCTATATTAAAGGGCATCTCCCATCTATCAGACCAGGCTGAAATTTTGTGCAAATCTTCCTGGAGGCTTTGCGTCTTCGTCAGTGAGAACCCAGTTACCACTTTGTGTCGTTTGCAAATTTACTAATGAGATTATTGGTTCCAACATTCACATCGTTGATGTAAATAATGAAGAGCACTGGGCAAAGAACCGAGCCCTGAGGGAAGCCACTCTGAGTTAACTCCGTCGATCACCACTCTTTGTTGTCTGTTCCTCAACCAATTCGCGATCAATTGGTGTACTTGACCGTCAATACCTAGTTGCTTTAATTTATAAAGTAATTTATGATGTGGAACTATATCAAACGCTTTCTGGAAATCAAGATAGACTACGTCCAGCGATTTGGTTACATCATAAACTGAGAAGAGGTCGTTATAAAAGGTCAATAGGTTTGATAGGCAGGATCTTTTGTTACGGAAGCCATGTTGTGAATCCTTAATTAATGAGTGGGTTTCAAGGTAACTCACAATTTTGTCTCTAATTATGCTCTCGAATAGCTTACCTACAACTGAAGTTAGACTAATGGGTCTGTAATTACCCGGTATTTTTTTGTCTCCTTTCTTAAAAATCGGTGTTACGTTAGCCTTTCTCCAATCCAAAGATATATATATATATATATATATATATATATATATATATATATATATATATATATATATATATATATAGAGAGAGAGAGAGAGAGAGAGAGAGAGAGAGAGAGAGAGAGAGAGAGAGAGAGAGAGAGAGAGAGAGAGAGAGAGAGAGAGAGAGAGAGAGAGAGAGAGAGAGAGAGAGAGAGAGAGAGAGAGAGAGAGAGAGAGAGAGAGAGAGAGAGAGAGAGAGAGAGAGAGAGAGAGGCAGAGAGAGAGAGAGAGAGGCAGAGAAGAGCAGGATCGGACTACGGAAAATGTTATTGTGAGTAAAATAATAAGAGTAATAATAATAATAATAATAATAATAATAATAATAATAATAATAATAATAATAATAATAGTAATAATAGTAATAGTAATAGTAATAGTAATAGTAATAATAATAATAATAATAATAATAATAATAATAATAATAATAATAATAATAATAATAATAATAATAATAATAATAATAGTAATAATAAAAATAAAAATAATAATAATAATAATAATAATAATAATAATAATAATAATAATAATAATAATAATAATAATAATAATAATAATAATAATAATAATAATAATAATAATAATAATAATAATAATAAGAAGAAGAAGAAGAAGAAGAAGAAGAAGAAGAAGAAAAAGAAGAAAAAAAATAAAGAAGCAGAAGAAAAAGAAGAAGAAGAAAGGAAGAGGAGGAGGAGGAGGAGGTGGAATAAGAGGAAGATAATAAATGAGGAAGATGACAATTACAACAAACAATACAACGACGAGGACCACAACAAGGTAACCTAACCCAACAAAACACAATGAAAAATTTAGAGAAGCCTCAAAACTGTGATAATAACAATATAAATAACCACAGAGAAAAAAATAAAATAAAATAAGATGAGGAATGGGAAGAAATAAAAGCTACGATGATGATGATGATGATGATAAAGGGGAGGAGGAGGCTCGAACCAAAATTAATACTCTCCATTCTTCCTACCTCACACATACAATCAAAACAACATAAAAGAGATAGACGCTCACACAAAAACACAAACTCATCCACGGTCAGGAAGGATGTTACAGGAGACGTTCTAAATATACAGGTGCACGGGAGAGACCGGATCCCGCAGGTCAACTTTACTCAACACACGCGCCCGTTACCCCTGACTCACGCCCTCTTCCTCTTCCTCTCCTCTCCCGCCCCAAAAAGCCAAGTCATGGTGCCGCGGCCGTTTGTCTGTCTCTCTGTCGTAAGAACGCGTGCTTTCTCGAGTTGCGTCCTCTAAGAACCGCCGCGAGATTTCCCTGCTTACGACGTTATTGGGGAGAGAGAGTGGGAAGGGACGAAAGGAGGGAGGGAGAAATAGTATGTGTCTATATGCTCATTCATTTGCTGGTGTGTGTGTGTGTGTGTGTGTGTGTGTGTGTGTGTGTGTGTGTGTGTGTGTGTGTGTGTGTGTGTGTGTGTGTGTGCGTGCATAACTGAGAGTGTAGACATGCATGTAAGTGTGCGTGCGTGTGTCTGTTCTTATTTTCCTCCTTCCCCCTCTCGCCTCGCCTCATCAAATGTCAGCACCGAGGAACAAGACTTACGATCGGACACAGCGAGGCAGAAATTTTAATCATTTTCAACCTGTAATTTATCGGCGTTGAAAGTTTGTACAGGGCGTCGGTGGGCGTGTAGGGGGAGGGGATACGATAGGGCACGACAGGCCAGAGGAAGGGCGTGACCTCGACCCAGGCAGCCCTTGACCTTAGCCACGACGAGGAAACACGAGAGGAAGGGCAAACATAACCTAAGATGACCTATTCAGTGGCGCGAAGGAGGGAGGAGACAAGGAAGGAGGGAGGGAGAGTAAGGTGATGAGTTATGGAGGAAGGAAAAAGATGGGAGAGTAGATAGGGCAGGCAGGTTGGTAAAGAAGTGTTGGAGAGGAGAAGGAAGACGGTGAGGGAAGCAAGATGATATGGCAGAGAGAATGGCACTAATTGAAATACAGAAAGAATGATAGGGAGAGAAAGAAAAAAGTATATAATTAATATTCACAAACAGATAAACCTTTTGCAGCCAATCGTCGTTCAGTTCCCTTAATTCCAACCATAATCATTTATTTTTTCCTTCTACCTCCTCCTCTATATCCTTCTACCATTCCCTTCCCCTCCTTTTCTTTTCTCTCCCATTTTATCAAGTCTTTCTTAACACCAACAACCAACAACATTTTTTTTTTACGTTTCGGTCTATGGCGTCGATAGCCTTTCTTCGTGAGTCCAGATGGTCGGCCCTAGCTCGTTCTGGCTCAGGCAAGTGTTTATAGTGGCGCCATCTTACTGCCCTCATCCTTACATCCTTTAACTTCCCTTCATCCTTCGTTTTTTCCTGCTCCGTTTCCTCGCTCACACCCTCACTCTCGTTTTCTTCCGTCTTTAATATTACCCAGCAACCATCGGCCTCCACTTATTTTTACTGTCACACTCTTTACATCCTTCTCGCTCCCCTGTCCGTTTTTACCCCCTCCGTTTCTACGCTCACGCCCTCACTTCCTGGCCTTCCCACATCCCGTCCTCCTTTCCCCCCAAGCCGGACCCGCCTGGACATTACCCTTATTAGGTGTCTTGCTTAAAGGACGAGCATACAAACCACGACAGATGCTTCATTCGTGTATTTTTAGCTGCCTAATCGCCCGCCCGCCGCTACACGCATCCTGTTCTGTCTCTCTCTTGTATTTTTTTTCTCTGTTTCTAAGTACACTAATTTACATGTTTTTGGTGGATCTACGCAAGATAGTTTTTTTCCCTTTCTTTTTGTTTTAAGTAGCGTCCGTATTTAAGTTTTAAGTCCATCCGTGATACTGTTTTTTGGAGCAGGATTCCAAGTTTTTTTTATCTTTATCTTCTAGGTCGGTCTTGTTAGTTAAGTCTTACACGGGAAGGTTGTTATTATTATTATTATTATTATTATTATTATTATTATTATTATTATTATTATTATTATTGTTGTTGTTATTGTTATTATTATTATTATTATTATTATTATTATTATTATTATTATTATTATTATTATTATTATTATTATTATCTCTCTCTCTCTCTCTCTCTCTCTCTCTCTCTCTCTCTCTCTCTCTCTCTCTCTCTCTCTCTCTCTCTCTCTCTCTCTCTCTCTCTCTTTTTTAACAATATCACTTTCCCTCACAGAGCAACACCACCATCATCATCATCAGCAGCAGCATCACCACCACCCATTTTCCTACACCATCACCACCCACACTCCTTTACTGACCATTCGCTACACCTACACAACCCTTGACACACACACACACACACACACACACACACACACACACACACACACACACACACACACACACAGACAAACACCTACGTCATTATTTTTACCCTTGACATTTATTATAACAATTAGGAGACTCATGTTTGTTATTTTTATTAATATCTGAGATTTTTTGTTTGTCCTGTGTAAGATAGTGTTTGTTTGTTTGTTTGTGTTTGTATTCAGGCATGGTTTGTTTTTCCTTGGTGTGTCAAGGTAATTTAATCGTATGTGTCTGTCTGTCAAGATTATACACGTTTATTTTAGGGACACACACACACACACACACACACACACACACACACACACACACACACACACACACACACACACACACACACACACACACACACACTCATTAATATAACATTCATCACAACTTGAATCTAACACACGTCTCATGCTTCTTCTTTTGGCCATTTAAAGAGTAGATCCTGGTTATATAGTGTGTGACTTCTACCCACGTATACTCCCTCCCCCCCTGAACACATCCTCCAGTACCCTCCCACACCCACACCTTCCCACACCCTGCCACACCCACCCATACCCCCCAGCCACAGCCACAGTCACCCACGCCCCTCCCATGTAGACACGTTTCCCAGGGTCAGTCACACATCATACGTCAACTATATTATACACCTCAACGAACACGTAGACTCAACCTCGCCACACACACACACACACGCACACACACACACACACACACTTCCCCCCTTCACCACCCAGCCCCCCCCCTCTACCTCCCTACCCTCTACCCCCCCATCCTCCCCTCCCCTGCCCCGCCCGTCTAGCGAAGTGACTCACGCCTTTGCTTATAAGAGGAAATAAAACTATAAGGATACGTAATGAAAGAAAAAAACGGACTCTCCTGCTAAATATGGCACCCAGAAACATTGTAAAGTATAACCCTTCTCTTGGTGATTTGGGTATATGGGAGGGAGGGGTCTTGTGTGTGTGGGTGGGAGGGGTGGTGGGAGAGGGTGTGTGTGTGTGTGTGTGTGTGTGTGTGTGTGTGTGTGTGTGTGTAATTTTAGATATGTTACACTTCGAAAAAAATAACAAATGCTCATCCTCAAATACCAATGAACTATTAAAATTAAGACTTGAAGGTTTCCAGTCCCAAAAGTTTATTCTCAATCGTCAGCAACACAATCACAACCTATCGACTAGCTAACCTTACTTCTTTGACAATCCTCACTCCTCTACTCATCAATAGTTTTCATCATATCTTATTCATCTGCTATAGCAAAACCAGACTTTTTTTCTCTCTCTCACTCCAAAGTTGTCTTCATCCCATTACTCACTCTGTTTTTTCTTCAGCTTACCAGAGTCAAAAGCTACTCCTGCCATCATCTTCCCATTTTTATCTTTTTCCATTACTTAACAGAGTACTACAATGTTATATCACTTTTGTCTTCAATAGATATAATCATGTCTGTGGCTCTTCTGAAATCATTACCTAAACACATGCCTCCACCGCAGAGTTCAAGTAGATCATGACATTCATATCCATCGTCTCTTTATGCTATCCATGTTGCCATTGTTTATTCTTTCTTTCGCTTTTTTTTTGGGGGGGGGAGGTTAAACTTTTGAAGCCTTCCCTCAATTCATTTTACTGAACCCTATTTCTTGCGGCTTGAACTGTTTGAAAAGAGTACAATACACTTATGGGGAAATACAGTCTTTCTTTTTATAATTATATCCACTACGACGCTTTAATTCTGCCTCTCTTTGCAGTTTTAGGCTGTACATCACACTTGAAATTAGATATTGATAAAAAGTACTCGATTTTCTGCGTAGAGATATGTGGGTACAGATAAAAAGATAGATGGAGAGAGAGAGAGAGAGAGAGAGAGAGAGAGAGAGAGAGAGAGAGAGAGAGAGAGAGAGAGAGAGAGAGAGAGAGAGAGAGAGAGAGAGAGAGAGAGAGAGAGAGAGAGAGAGAGAGAGAGAGAGAGAGAGCAATCGATAACCACACATACGCTAATATCTTCACTCAATAGAAACACGTCCAACAGGAATAACTTAAGATCAGTGAAAAGCAATCATCATACGAATATTTCAATTAAGACACAGCAAAGATCAGCAAGGAGAAGAGAGAACACGCACACGACATGCCATGACTCACACACACACACACACACACACACACACACACACACACACACACACACACACACACACACACACACACACAGGCTGACGCAAGAAAAACGAAAACTCTTACTAAACAGAATGAGTGACACGAAAAAAAAAATTGAGGAAAGGCGAAAGAGAAAGGAAGGATAAAAAGGGCCATTAGATGGGAAAGTCCAGCCTGAGTAGTCATCGTCACACACACACACACACACACACACACACACAAAGACATTCATCCACGTAACCTTCCTTATCAAGAGCGGCTTCCTCCTCGCTTAATTGATATGCGCAATGCTTGGAACAGAGCGAGAAAGGCGTGGAAAGCCCTATGGAGTGGAATTTAAGGTGTGAATGAAACAAAGAAACAAGAGTGAGAGGAGGAGGTGGAGGAGGAGGAAGGAGGAGGAGGAAGGAGGAGGAGGAGGAGGAAGAGGAAAAAGCTAAGTGAAAAGTATTACACCTGAGAATAACAGGTATAAAAAAATAGAAAGTCTTACAATATTGAGTTAAAAAAATATATATATAAAAAACAAGAAAAAAGTGAAATATAAGAAGAAAAAAAAACAGTAGAAAAGCGAATAAAATAATAAATAAAAGAAAATAAAAAAAAGACAATATAACACATTTTTTCTCCCCCACACTCTCTATATTTACACTGCCAACACCTTTCCTTGCACCCGCTTCACAAAATTACAACACCCCCAATACCCGATGCATCCCTTCCTCCCTGCCTCCCTCGGACTGGGCATTGCTTAACACTCCCTCGCCAACCCATAAAACAGCCCGTTTTATCTCGTTAACACAAATCTGCTCGCTCTTTAAACCACCTCACACACTTTCGTTGCACTTAAAAAACGCCCCAAGCAACTCCAATCTCTACGCCACACACACACACACACGCACATACTCTTTCTCTTTCTGTTTCTTTTCATACTAACTCTTCCTGTACATTTCATTCCTTTCACAAATTTATACAGTCTTTAAATAACCTCACACACTTTCATTGTACTTAAAACACACCCCAAGCACTTCCAGTCTCTACGCCACACACACTCGCTTTCTCTCTCTCTCTCTCTCTCTCTCTCTCTCTCTCTCTCTCTCTCTCTCTCCTCATACCTCTTCTTCCTGTCCTCCTCGTCCGTACCTTCTCTCACTAACACACCCTTCCTCCTTCCTCTACAATGTTACGGAAGCCCTGCCCATTCTTACGGTCTCTGTCAACGTTTTGTACTCTCATCTATCATCGGCCACATGAGTCACAGTTAGGTCCGACGCCAGCCAGTTCCAGTCACCCCCACACACACATACCCGCCGCTCGTGCCCAGCCCAGCCAGTCATCCAATGCCCAGCGGTCCTCACACGCTGGTTGGCATTAAAAACAGGACTTCCGACTGCAAACAGGTTCCAGTCGGTTCAGGATGTGTTAAGGAGGAGGAGGAAGAAGAGGAGGAGGAGGAGGAGGAGGAGGAAGAGGAGGAAGAAAAGGGAGAGGACGAGAAGTCACATAAGACAAGTTGTTACATGATTCTAATTAGGGGAGAGAGAGAGAGAGAGAGAGAGAGAGAGAGAGAGAGAGAGAGAGAGAGAGAGAGAGAGAGAGAGAGAGAGAGAGAGAGAGAGAGATTTTACCTTTTTATATCTTTTCCACTTCCTTATTTTCTCTTTCTCTCTCTCTCTCTCTCTCTCTCTCTCTCTCTCTCTCTCTCTCTCCTGCCCCGCCTAAAACTACTGTTGCTCCTATTCCATTTTTTGTCGCCTCCATTCTCTCCCTAGTACTCCTCCTCTACATTCACCCTCATCCCCTCTCTCTCCTTCTTTTCCTTTTGTCTTCCTCCTCCATTCTCTCCTCCACCTCGTCTTCCCTGCGGCGCCTCCCCCCTTCCTCCTCCTGCCCTCCCCCCCCCTTCCTTAGTTCCGGCAGCCTTACCCAAGTCATTCATACAAAAACCTCAACGTGTAGTAAACTGAACTCATTCATTGGACGTGATTCACCACGCTGAGTCACCTTGGGGAGAGAGAGAGAGAGAGAGAGAGAGAGAGAGAGAGAGAGAGAGAGAGAGAGAGAGAGAGAGAGAGAGAGAGAGAGAGAGAGAGAGAGTTTTGTTCATCGCTGTAAACCCAAACACAACAAACAAACAAACATACAAGCGAAGAGAAACTAGCAACAGACCGCACGTGGGCGTTATTAGTTTACACACACACACACACACACACACACACATACATACACACACACACACACACACACACACACACACACACACACACACACACATACAAGCCACTCCTTGATAGTAAACACAAAAAATTCTTCGTAATGCCGCAACACGCCTCTCTCTCTCTCTCTCTCTCTCTCTCTCTCTCTCTCTCTCTCTCTCTCTCTCTCTCTCTCTCTCTCTCTCTCTCTCTCTCTCTCTCACTGCAAAAAAACAGCCTTCCGCTTAAGGTGTGGCTAAGTCGTGTGGTAAATCATCTATATTATTGCTCTTTTTTTTAATTCTGGAATGTAAGAAAATAAAAATGAAGAGGCTGTCTGTAATCGGAAGCTGTGTTTATGGAGAGAGTCGGGGGAGGAAAGGAAGAGGGGAGGGGAGTGATGTTGACAGTAAGGGAGAGGGGAAGAGGAGGGGGAAGGAGAAGGGGAAGAAGAGGGGGAGTGAGGAGAGCATGGGAGAGTGGGTGAATCAGGGAGCGGCGATGAATGAGATGGTATACGAAGAAAAGAAGGAAAAAAGAATGGAGAAATATTATGGTCGGAGATTACATGGACAGAGAAAAAAAAGAGGGAGGGTTAAGGGGGAGGAAGAGGAGGAAGAGGAGGAGGAGGAGGAGGAGGAGAAGGAGGAGAAAGAAGAGGAGAAGATGAATGAGAATGAAGTGAATGGGCGGAAGGAGGATGTGGATGATGGGAGAGAACAGAAGAAGAAGAAGAAGAAGAAGAAGAAGAAGAAGAAGATAAACAAGAACAGGAACATGAAGAACAAGAAAACAAAAAAGAACATCAACAACAAAAACTATCAACCATTCAAAAAACAAAAATAAAATAAAATCACAAACAAACAAAACAAAAAAAACGAAAACAAAACCGAAAGACCAATCACCAAAGAACAAGACAAAAAATAAAATACAAGCCGCTCAAGAAAAGTAAAGACCTCAAGATTAGAACAAGACACTAACCAGGCCATAGACAAGTTTTTACAGTAGGATCGGGTGAGCGACTGGACTAAAGGGTGCGCCTCGCCTTCCGCTCGATAACGTACCGTGATAACTGAGAAGTATTTGCATGTTAATTTGTCCTAACCAGTAGTAATGTGAAGGAGGCTTGAGGCATAGACTGTTGGAGGGAGCGGAACGTGAAGGTTGAAAAGGAGCGGAATATGTTGAAGAATGTGGAGTGAAGAAGAAGTATTTGCCTCCTAATATGTGTTAACCAGTAATGATAAGGAGGCTTGAGGCGCAGAATGTTGTAAGAAGCCGAAAAAGATTAAAAAGGAGAGGAATATGCTGAAAAATGTGGAGTAATTAATTAAGAAGTATTTAACTGATAGTATATTTTAACCAGTATATAAAGAAATTTTAAAGCACGGACAGTTAGGAGAGAAAGATGCTTAGAGATGAAATGAAGATAGGTAGACAGGTAAATAGGGAGACAGGTAGAGGTAAATAGGTAGGTAGCTGGGCTGTGGATACCTCACTTATAATTTGTCTCCTGGTGGCCTGAGTTTACTTATGATGAGCTGTGAAATATAATGGCAGTGGAAGTGAGAAAAAAAGGAATTCATAAAAGATAAAGAAAATAAGATAAACTTCGAATCCTAACTACATCTAATTTTAGGCCTAGAGATCCTTAAGATAATAATAATAATAATAATAATAATAATAATAATAATAATAATAATAATAATAATAATAATAATAATAATAATAGGAAAAATCATGACATAAAAATCCTCAACGCTTATAAATTCCTCAGCTTAATAATCACTTTTCAAACACTACACAAGAAAATAAACACACACACACACACACACACACACACACACACACACACACACACACACACACACACACACACACAAACATACCCTTCCATTGCATCAGAGGGACTTAAATACCTCCAGAAATTAGCATAACAGGATCAGACTACCCTTAAGTAACACTGGCTGAGTATCTATTGACTCATTACTCATCCTCATCTTCCCCGCCCTTCCCCAACTCCTCCCCACCCTCATCCCCCCAACATAACCCTTCCACGGCAACCAACTTTCCAACCACATCCCCGCTACATCCTCTTACCGTCTCTCCTCATCCTGCTTACCACCCTCTCCGTCCCTCTCCCTCTCCTTCCCTCCGTCTACTTCTCCGCATTTACCTCCACCGCCACCTGAACGTCGCAACCAACGCCTCAAGGTGCTCAGAGTTACCTGGCTCGGTGGCTCGGCGGATGAATGAGAACGTTGGAGGAAATTCCGTGTGTTCGTGTGTGTGTGTGTGTGTGTGTGTGTGTGTGTGTGTGATTACATATATATTTCTTTTAGTCATTTATTTTTAGATGCAGAAGAAGGTTGATATTCATTCTTTCACTACGTTTACTTGAAGCATTCCATTCCATTCTAAATCTGTATCTATTTATTCTTCGTCGACTCTTGATTTGCACTAATTGTTTGTCCTCCGCATTTGTATTCCTTTACCGTTTCAAGTGTCTCGTTATCAGTTAAATTTCGTTCACCCAACAGATTATCATAAATTACCTTCGTTTCCGTCTATTCATCTTCAGACTATAGCTTTCCGACTGTCTTTGTGGAGTTTTTCGATCGTTCTTTGTAAGTTTTCCTCAGAATCAGTTGGCAAGATTATAAATGAATCTAACTGACTTATCTGAACGAATCTAACTGACTGACCCATCTGACTGCGAATCTAAGGCTGCAGAGGCATTAACCGTCTGTCTTGACTCCAATGCTACGCCAATATAAATTCCCGATAACCTCCTCCGGGCAGCCATGTGAATATTTATAAGATACCGCGTCAAATTGCTTAACGCCTTTCTTAACCGGATTTTTCTCTCTTTTCCTGCTGAGTTTAAGGAAGAATTGTAAATGAGTGTAAGCCTACCGGAGTTGTAAAATGAGTATAAAGAGTTGTGAATTAGAGTAAAGAGTTTTGAATGAGTGTAAAGAGTTGTGAATGAGTGTGAAGTTGTGAATGAGTGTAAAGTTGTGAATGAAAGTGTAAAGTTGTGAAAAAGTTGAAAGTTGAAAGTGTAAAGTTGTGAAAAAGTTGTGAATGAAAGTTGAAAGTTGTGAATGAGTGTAAAGAGTTGTGAAAGAGTGTAAAGCTACCGGAAGGCTGTTCGCTTGCGTGTGTGTTTCTGGGGGGTAACATTTCCTACATAACTTTTCTGGTAATTAATTTTCCTGGTCTGACTCCACATCCGTGTGACCAAAAACGTTTTCGGATCCCAATTTTCCCGGATGACAGTTTTCAGTTGCTAGTTGTTGCTGTTGTTGTTATAAGCATAATAATAACAACAGTAGTAATAATGATAATAATAGCATGAATACGACAAAGAAAAGATAAAGCTAAGGGAGATATCAGCTGTTTGGTCTAAAAGATGCAAATGGGATTGTTAGGATCCACATGGGGGTAGTTAGGGTTGCTGAAAAAGTTTACACAGAATAGTACAGTGATCAAGGTTGCCAGGAGGAGGATGGTGGTAAGGAGAATGAAGTGGAGTGATCAAGGTGGGCAGATGATGGTGGTAAGGAGAATGAAGTGGAGTAGAGTGATCGACGTGGGCAGAAGGAGGGTTGTGGTTTAGGGGAATGAATCGCTGACCTCGGAAGTTCCCTGCGTAACCGTGGATTGAAGTATGGAATGTTTTGAAAGGAATGAGAAGGCGTACAGCAGGAGTAGAAGACGGCTTAACTATTGACCCCATTAAATATTCAAGTCATTTCACATTACTAAACTGGTTCAAATATTTACAAAAAGCTCGCAGAATCACAAAGTTCCTGTATCCTGAGAAAGCTCCACCGTAACGCTATTTAATGCTCTTCGTTCTTGTTCTTTTTGTTGTTCTTGTTTTTCTTGTTATTATTTATGGGGAGGCGGTGGCTGAGTCGACAGAGTAACAGCACTGCGTTCAGGAGGACGCGAGTTCAATCCCCGCCCGGTGCCACCAAGCTGGGATTTTTCAGCCGCCGCCGAGTGGCTTAAAAAACTACCCACATGCTGTCCAGAAGACCACCTATCAACCCGGACTCTAGATTCTAGGATTAAAGATGAGCTCCGGGAGGGCAGCATGAGCCAATGCAGGATGGCGCCACTATAAACATTCGCCTGCGCCAGAACGGGCTGGGCCGACCATCAGGTCCCACCG
>NC_066516.1:8575590-8633090 GCF_024679095.1 Eriocheir sinensis
GCTCTCTCTCTTCATTTTCTCTTCATAATAATAATAATCATACAATAATATACAATAAAACAATCCCCATTGAAACGCTTCTTCTCTTCATTTTCTTTCTTTAAACGTATCATTAGTCTGTAAACTCCGGGTCAAATTTGGGACCATCTGACATGGCACCGCTTCCTACCGGCCATCATTGAGGTTTGTTGCCCGAGGTTACGACTTATGGGAGGAGCGTTAGGTAATTCCAGCCTCAGACAGGACAGGTATTCAGGGCGCGATGGGTTGGTCATATGAGGATATCTTTGGCCTGCTGCTTCCATCATTGAACGTCAGGGGGTCCGGTTTTACTAACTACTACTACTACTACTACTACTACTACTGCTACCGCTACTACTGCTACCGCTACTACTACTACTACCACATCTTCCTCCTCATCATCATCATCCTTGTTCTCGTCCTTGTTCTCCTCGTCCTCGTCCTCATCGTCCTTCTCTAATTCGTTCTTGTCGCCCTTCTCCTCCTCCTCCTCCTCCTCCTCCTCCTCCTCCTCCTCCTTTCTTTTTCTGTGCCTTTCCCTGACCTTCCCCACTAAAAACGCTACCTCTTTTCATTATCTTTCTCTAAACGTGTAAAGCGACGCGTCACTCGTGGGCATTACATGAGCCAGGGCCCATTGAATTATATTATAATTCAATGGGCCTTGACATGAGCCTGGACACGCCGGGGGACAGGATGGAAAACGAGGTGCATGAAACGAGAGGCTTCCGCAAGTAACAAGGAAAGTTTCTAATAAAAAAGCAGCCATGGAAAATATAGAACATTTGGTGTGCCGGTTAACGGTCCGATAGTAAAGCAGTTCATTCATTATCTCTTCCCTTCTCGAAAGCGATGATGCGTTTAGTGTTCTACTTAATCAACGGTCTTACAACACAGGCCATATCCTTTAGACGTAATGGGATGTGATAATGTAAGATACGCAGAAAGAAATGTAGAAGTGTTATTATTGTTATTATTATTATTATTATTATTATTATTATTATTATTATTATTATTATTATTATTATTATTATTATTATTAGTAGTAGTAGTAGTAGTAGTAGTAGTAGTAGCAGTAGTAAAGGAGAAGGAGGAGGAGGAGGAGGAGGAGGAGGATAAGGAGGGGACGAGGAGGAGGAGGACGAGGACGAGGGCGACAAGAACGAATCAGAGGAGGACGACGAGGACGAGGACGAGAAGAACAAGGACGAGAACGAGGACGAGGAGGAGGAGGAGGAATATGTGTTAGTAGTAGTAGCAGCAGCAGCAGTAGTAGTAGTAGAAGTAGTAGTAGTAGTAGTTATTAAAACCGGACGCCCTGACGTTCATTGACGGGAGTGGCAGACCAAATATATCCTCATATGACCAACCCCTCCCGCCCTGAATACCTGTCCTGTCTGCGGCTGGAATTACCTAACGCTCCTCCCATAAGTCGTAACCTCGCGCAACTAACCTCAATGATGGCCGGTAGGAAGCGGTGCCATGTCAGACTGTCCCAAATTTGACCCGGAGTTTACAGACTAATGATTGCGTAACTTGGGCGAAGGTTTAAGTGATAGGTTTAACTGTCACACTATTTTTCGAACACAAAATCGATGACAGTGCTTCCTTTCCGCAACTGATGTCTAGGGGAATCTATTTTGCATGACTCCATTGATTGAAACGCTACTGATGCATGCAAAAATAGTAACGTGGTATTCTACTGCTTATTTGAAGAGTCGGCTAAGTGTTAAAGATGTTTTCATTGCCTAATGGTAAACAAATATACTTAGTAATACTTTAAATGTCGTTAACGCAAATTAATACTTTTTTTCTGATTTTGATAAGTTTTCAAGATATAGTATCAATGGGATGAGGAAGAAAGAGAAGAGTTAAACCAATGAACCCTAACAGAAATCACGATATAGTGAAAGTACTCTGGGATCCTCTGCGGAATAACATAACTGCCAAATTGATGAACATGTACAAAACGTAATGCTGAAAAAAATATGCTTCTTAATTAAAAAGCATAATTACAAGACAAATCAGTGCGGATGTAAAGAAGTAATGGAACTAAGCAGTAATGGAGGTAACGAGTAATGGCAGTAAACAGTAAAGGAAGTCAACAGTAAAGAAGAACATAGTACAGAACGTCAACAGAAAAGGAGGTAAGGAAGTAAGCAATGCCTCTATGGGAAAGAAAAAGGTGTCCCCATACAAGACAACAGGTGAGGGCCGGCTGAGGATGATTAAGTAATACCCTCAGCGTAACCCTCCCGCGGCAGATCCTATCAAAGGGACAATTACAGATGACAAAGACGCGCTCCAGACCTATTACAAGTCCTCAACCCTAACCCAACCTTCCTCCTGTGTGTGTGTGTGTGTGTGTGTGTGTGTGTGTGTGTGTGTGTCCTGTTATCCATCCAGCCAAAACGAACAGTATCAAGTCCGGTTTACGCTCCAAGAAAAAACAAACATCCGAGCCAACTACAGCGAACTGCACTTTTTAACCTTTTTTTTGTGTGAGTATATTTACTTTTTGTTCCTATTGTGAATATTGCCGCGCCTTACCACAACACACACACACACACACACACACACACACACACACACACACACACACACACACATTGATTCATGCACCGGAAGTCCTCACAATCAACCACATTTTTCCTGGTCTGGCCGCCGCGCGTAACAAAGACTGGTGAAAAAAATACCTTAAGAGGCTGAAAAAAAAAAAAAAAAAAACGCTCGTGTGTGTATATATAAAGTTGGATGACCCCGAGGGAGAGGATGTGGCGTCGTTACGTCACGTTTACGTCACAACACAACCCGTCTCCCGGATCCTCCAATGGCCAGAGGGCGTCCGGGACCTGGCGAAAGTGACCAAGGTGTGTGGCGGAGGAAGAAAGGGAGAAAGAAGGGAAGGGAAGAGCGGGAGAAGGTGGACGCTTGCCGGAGGAAGAAAGGGAGAAAGATAAGGGAAGGAAGAGGCGGGAAGAAAAGGACGCTTGGAGGAAGAAAGGGAAGGGAGAGGAACGGGAAAGGGAGAAATAAGGGAAAGGACAAATTAGGGAAGGACAGCCGAACGGATTGAATAGAGAAGGAAGGGAAGGGAGAGGAACGGGAAAGGGAGAAAGAAGGAAAGGAAGAAGTTGGAAAGGGAGGAAGACTGGACGGACTGACGAGAGGGAGAGAGGGAATCATGCACATAAAGCCACATATTAAGCAGGTTCAGGTGTAGAAACAAAGAATAAGGAAGAAAGGAAGGAGGACAAGACTCGGACAGGCTAGCAGGTGGGTGGTAGGTCGGGGCGTCACACAGGGAGGGAGGGTCAGGTACAGAAGCGAAAGTGAAAGGAAGGGAACAAGTAAGAGAGGGAAGAGAAAGGTAAGGAGGAGGAGCGAAGGTGTTATGTATACAAAGGGTGAGTCAACAAGGGAGGGAAGGTCAGGTGAATGGAGAGGGGAGAAAGGAAGGAGGAGAGAGAGAGGAAGGACATGGAGGAACAAGCGGGAAGTCTCTCGGAATGAATCAGAGCTAAACCGGCGATGTCATGATGTGAACGAGGCAAACCTTACGCGATGGATGCCAAACAAACAAAGGAGAAGGTACACAAAGATGGACTGTTATTCAAGTGATGACAAAATAAAATAAAAAAATGTGTAAAGCACTACTGCACGAAGTGTGACAAAGTAGAACTGCACAGATCGGAGTAATTACCAAGACTGAGGTATAATATGTAACCACATCTTTCGCTATACAGAAACACCGTTGATAAGAACACATAATAGTAATAGTAATAATAATAGTAGTAATAATAATAATAATAATAATAATAATAATAATAATAATAATAATAATAATAATAATAATGATAATAATAATAATAATAATAATAGGAGTAAGAACAAAAATGAGATAATTGAAGAACACCAATATAGTCATTAACATTATTATTATTATTATTATTATTATTATTATTATTATTATTATTATTATTATTGCTATTATTAGTAGTATAACTATTATCATTATTACTTTTATTATTATTATTTCTTTTATTATTATTACTATTATTATTATTATCATCATGAATCATCGCCATCATTACCATTCATGTCCCCTTGTGTTCGTGATAATTGCCCTGACCTGCAGCACACAAAGCCAAGGCCACACCCTCGCGGCGGAAATAGTCTGCCGATACTGTGTCGGGCAGGAGACAACCGCTACTTACCTTTGACCTTGGAGACACGTCCGACCCGCGGCCCGTGACAGAGAGGGCGAGGCGCGTGCAGCCCCGGGAGTGGCGCCCTAGAAGGAAATACACGAGGCCTTAAGTCACTCATTACGGGAGAGTGAGTACTGCTTGTGTGTGTGTTTGTGTGTGTGTGTGTGTGTGTGTGTGTGTGTGTGTGTGTGTGTGTGTGTGTGTGTGTGTGTGTGTGTGTGTGTGTGTGTGTGTGTGTGTGTGTACATGAGTGCAACTATGGTAAACCCTTTCCAAATAGCAACATTAATACTACTCTTGTTTGTGTTGTATTGTATTACAACTTGAATTAATTCAAAAGGAGAGTATCAAGGTCCCTCTCCGTTCGAAATTGATCTCTTTTTTGGTCTCTAATTCTTTTTGCTTTGGCTGAGGCAGTGCCAGCATGGCTTTTTTGTTGTTACCGTTTTTTTTTTTTCTAGAGCTGCCTCCCTTGCTGTAAAAATTCTACAATTTGATTCCTTGATCCATTTTCAACAGCAATTGATTAGCGTTAACATCAATGTTTGTTCAGGTACGTTCCTAACAAATGAAGAAAAATAACTATCTGTTCAACGTATAAAATCAAAATCATGGTTGGGTCCTTGTCAGGTAAGTCCTCCATCCCTCAACTCAGGATGCCGTGACGCAAAGACAAACCTACATAGCATTACACCTAAAAAAGAAGGTGAGGCGCCGCGGCTCCGCCTTCCTGAAACTTTCAAGAGCTGGTCAACACCTCCCGGCGCCAGGCAGCCCTGCTCGCGCCCAAGGCCTGCCGGCGCCTGGTAAGAGTTTCCTGGTATCCGCCAGGTTTGTCCCTGGCCTCAAACTACCCTGGAACGTCCCTTGCGAGCTGACGTGATTGGCAATAGACCAGACCGGCTCCACTTGACAACTAGGAGCAATGACAGCTTTACAAGGCCACTCCTGCGTGCTTACAGTCAGGTAGGAGACATGGCAGTGCGGTGGCAGTGTGGACGTGCGACTTGGCACCAACGCGGCGTACGTGACGTCAGGGCGACCTTTCGGGGAGCACTCATTGAGAGGGTCAGTGCTCCCTCAAGGCGGCGGGGCCAGAAGTAGCGTGTCCAAGGGAAGAAGGGGGAGGGGGATAGGGTGTCACGGGTATGGTGATGAGGGAGGAGGAAGGGAAGGGGGAGGAGAGGACATTGCCTGGGGTAGGGTGAGGAAGGGATGGGGAGGGAAGGACGGTGCCACGGGTATGGTGAGGGGTAGGGAGGAAGGAGGGGGATTGAAATAGGGTGCCACGGGTATGCTGATGCGGGATGAGGAGGAGAGGGTGGAGGGGAGGACAGTGAGACAGGTATGGAGGGGGGGGAGGGGAGGAGAGTGCCACGGTTATAGTGAGTGATAGGAAAAGAGGGAGGAAGGGGGAGACAGTGTCACGGGTAGGGGGGGGACAGGAAGGGGGGTAGGAAGAAGGGAGGGGAGGACAGTGCCACGGGTGTGGGGGGGGGGAAGGGTCACGAACGGAAATGTGTACAGTTTTCTTTCTTTCTCCTTTGACGTTTAAGAGAAAATGGTTAGTTGACCAAATTTCTTCATGAACTTGAATTTTTAAAGAGAAAGGAATAATAACTGCAAAATATAGTATTATGTCAACTTTTCCAGTGTTATTATTTCCCCAACGGCAAAATAAAATACGTTAGTACTTTACTATAACTGTCAATGTAATAAACAATGATAAGGTAAGACGATAATGGCTTTTGTTACTTGTTCTCGGTCAGCCAGATTTTATTTATTTCACTCACGACTGCTTCTTATCTTTAATGATCTCTTCCTGGGATGTGTCGCGGCTACAAACTTTGCAACTCACAGAATTTGTAATGTTCTGATCTGAACTACTGCAATGCGTGTTGATAATTAGATATTACTGATAATAATAATGATAATAATAATAATAATAATAATAATAATAATAATAATAATAATAATAATAATAATAATAATAATAATAATAATAATAATAACTAATAATTAATCTTATCAGTAAATAAAAGTTTAGTCATTAACATCATGATTCTCATAATAGGAATGATACTGGAATCCCAATAAATTTATTACTGACATTCTTATTTTGTTATTATTATTATTATTATTATTATTATTATTATTATTATTATTATTATTATTATTATTATTATTATTATTACTATTATTGTTATATGAATAACATAATAATTTATGTCAAAAAAAATGCAAATCTTAATGTAATAATTAATGCTATACTGATAGGAAGAATGCTTCCTATCATTAATATTATTGTTATTATCATCATTGATATATATATATATATATATATATATATATATATATATATATATATATATATATATATATATATATATATATATATATATATATATATATATACCGTACCTAGTTGCTTTAATTTATAAAGTAATTTATGATGTGGAACTATATCAAACGCTTTCTGGAAATCAAGATAGACTACGTCCAGAGATTTGGTTACGTCATAAACTGAGAAGAGGTCGTTATAAAAGGTCAATATGTTTGATAGGCAGGATCTTTTGTTACGGAAGCCATGTTGTGAATCCTTAATTAATGAGTGGGTTTCAAGGTAACTCACAATTTTGTCTCTAATTATGCTCTCAAGTAGCTTACCTACAATTTAAGTTAGACTAATGGGTCGGTAGTTACCTGGTATTTTTTTGTCTCCTTTCTTAAAAATCGGTGTCACGTTAGCCTTTTTCCAATCCGAAGGGACGATGCCTTGTCGCAAGAACATATTGAACACGGTTGTAAGGGAGGAGACTATTTCGCTCTTTGTTTCTTTAAGCAGTATAGGATATACTTTATCGGGTCCGGGACTTTTATTTGTTTTAAGTGAATGGAGAGCTTTAAGGACTTCATCGGTTGTTATTTCAAAATTAGGCAATGCATGCTCGAGATTTACATTAGTACTGGTGCTGGTGGTAGAGAGAGAGAGAGAGAGAGAGAGAGAGAGAGAGAGAGAGAGAGAAACCGTACACACACACACACACTCACATATACACACAGACACCGCCACTCCCCCCGCGGCCCCGGCTTGCGCCACGCCACAAGCCACAACAAGTTCCAAGAAGCTCATCGTGGCAGCGGCGGCGAGCGAGCGGGCGTCCAGCGGCGTAAAACTTTCACCTCGGCGACATCCTGGAGCGCCGACGACCGCGACGACCCGGCAACTGTACGACTCCTGTGCGTGCGTGCGTGCGTACCATAGAGAGAGAGAGAGAGAGAGAGAGAGAGAGAGAGAGAGAGAGAGAGAGAGAGAGAGAGAGAGAGCGATGAATGAAAATTTTACAGAGGAAAGGGAAGGTATACATATCCAATACATACATTTCCTCTTTGAACTGAATCCTATAACAATATAACAAACCATGTAACAAAGTCCCACATAACAAACTCAGCTCTTATACAATAAACAACGTAAACAGACGATAAGACCCATCCCAGTGCTAAACAAGACAATGTAAAGGAACTCATATTACGTTACGGATATCGTCAGGCAAATTCTTCGTAGTCAAACATAAAAAACGACAAAAAGACTAAACCCACAAAATGTACCTCTATAAACAACAGCGAAATTAAACGTAAAAGAAAACGTTACAGATATATCGTCAGTCAAATGCTTCGTAATCAAGCAACACAAACGATGAAAAAAGACTAAACTTATTTATTCTATGTCGAGAAACAGCAACCAAATATAAATAGCTTCCTGATATCAGCGAAATTTAAATGTAGATGAACACGTAAAATACAAGGAAAGTTTAGAAGAAGAAAGCGAAAAAATGAGTCAGTGATGCCGGAAGGAAAGCAAACAAGAAACAACACGAGAGATCACGGTGCCACAGGTGAAGAAAGCAGGCAGGTATACAGGTGAGCTAAGTAATTGAGGGTGCCAGTTCGCGGAAAAACACAACTACCAGGTAACAGGGAACTGCTCACTTCCTGTTCACCTGTCGAAGTCACCTCACCTGTCGCACCTGAGCCAGCGACGAGGATCATTACCTAGCGTGTTAAAAAAAAATCGGAAAGGTAAAAAAATCGGAGAGGTGATCGATTGCGGCTGATGCCTTTAAATGGTCTGAAGTCGATGTGTTTATTTCGTGTCATGGGTTGTTGTTATTGTTGCTGCTATTGCATTTATTATTGTTAGTGTAGCAGTAGTAGTAGTAGTAGTACAGTAGTCGTAGTAATAGTAGTAGTTGTAGTATAGTAGTAGTAGTAGTAGTAGTAGTAGTAGTAGTAGTAGTAGTAGTAGTAGTAGTATAGTAGTAGTAGTAGTAGTAGTAGTAGTAGTAGTAGTAGTAGTAGTAGTAGTAGTAGTAGTAGTAGTAGTAGTAGTAGTAGTAGTAGTAATTCGTGCTATTAATAACTGACTGATTATTCCGTTTTAAAGTGTGATTCTTTCTAATGATTCTGCCTCTACTCCTCTCTCTCTCTCTCTTCCTGTGTGACTCACATTTTGCGTAACCTGGAATTAACACGAGTAGAAGAGGGTTGCATTTCCTCATCCCGTCCTGTTAGTCACGGAGAGAGAGAGAGAGAGAGAGAGAGAGAGAGAGAGAGAGAGAGAGAGAGAGAGAGAGAGAGAGAGAGAGAGAGAGAGAGAGAGAGAGAGAGAGAGAGAGAGAGAGAGAGAGAGAGAGAGAGAGAGAGAGAGAGAGAGAGAGAGAGAGAGAAAGGATTTATTTTTCCGTACACATACACACACATTGAAGTATACATTATGAGATGGAGTTTGTGTGTCGCATCACTTAGCGTCGAGACTTGTGATATATACATTTCTACAAGCATTTCCTTGGTGACGTACTGTGATTTTTTTACCTACAGGAACACAACACAGAGGAAGGTAAGAAGCATAAGTGACATTCAGGTGACGTCTTTTTGAATATCGATGAATGTTTGCTTGATGTATGCGCCTAACCAAATGCAAAAGGATACGAAAATGATAAGATTCCCAAACACAAAGCAATTATAATCGTTGAGAAGCATAAACACATCATTAGGTTTTACTACACGAGGTGAAGAAGGAGCAGCAGAAGCACTCAAGTCACTTCCCTATAAATGACTTCCCTGTCCCTCCTCTGTTGACCTTGACTGTCTTGCGTTAGTGGCGACAGGGCGTGGGGACAAAAAAGGAGGAGAGAGAGAGAGAGAGAGAGAGAGAGAGAGAGAGAGAGAGAGAGAGAGAGAGAGAGAGAGAGAGTGACTCACATAGCGTGGCAGAGACACCCCACCCAACAACCCAGGCGGTCTGAGTCAAGCTTGTCAGTCAGCCGAGTTAGACAGTCATTCACTTGGAACAGCCACACACTTATCAGCATCCATAACTCATTTAATTTGCCATTCATAAACAGTTATTCATCACGGTCTCAGAAACAAAAAAGGTCAAAATGAATAGAAATAACAAATAATAATGAATAATAAATAGCTAGCAGAAGTATTCCCCACTTTTACCAGAGCGAAGGGTGAGAAAAACAAGGAAATCTAATGGAGGAAGTGGACACCAACAACACCACCACCACCACCACCACCAACAACAACAACAACAACAACAACAAGGGCAGATGATATACGTTTATGAGACGAATAATGACGAATCGGGTGGAAGTGACCGAGAGAGAGAGATAGATGGATAGATAGATAGAGAGAGAGAGAGAGAGAGAGAGAGAGAGAGAGAGAGAGAGAGAGAGAGAGAGAGAGAGAGAACCAACCAAACAAATAAAGCTTATTCTCTCTGTAATCCGTATGTACCGCGCGCGTTTCTGCCTCACAGCAACACACACACACACACACACACACACATACACACACACGTAGAGCAAACCTATGAGCGTCTCCGAAACACGACACCCCATGACTCACACACACACACACACACACACACACACACACACACACAGTTCCCGAAAATAGCTTTGAATCACGTTCCCTCACGTTTAGGCCTAAGAGGAAGAAACTCCACGAGGAAGAGGAAGAAGTTACGGAAGATTAGACACAGTATGGAAGAAAAGAGACAGATATATAGACATAGAGAAACGTAGAGAGAAATGAATGATGATTGTGACGATTAGAGAGAGAGAGAGAGAGAGAGAGAGAGAGAGAGAGAGAGAGAGAGAGAGAGAGAGAGATCAATGGGACGTGTAGTAGGAGCGTGCGTCATCAGGAGTTCGTGGAAAGTAGACTAATAACTTGGCCCCAAAACCGTCGTGGGAGGGAAGGAAGGATGGAAGAGAAGGGAAGGGGAAGGAAGGAGTGAAGGGCAGGGAACGGAGTAAAGGGAGGGGAAGGGGGAGGTACGAGGTCGAGGAGGGGGAAGGGAGAGAGGAGGCCACGGTGAAGGGAAAGGGGTGACACAAAAAGGATGCGTTAGGCCTATTTGGGATAAAAGGAGCGATTATAAGAGATGAGATTTGGGATTGAGAAGAAAGAGGTCGGATAGGGAAGAAATGGATGTGAGGAGATAAGTATATGCAGTGAAAGGTCAGGAGGTAAATGTAGTGTTATGTAAGAGTACTGTTGTGTTGTTATTTTTGTGTTTTTTTTTATTTATGTTGTGTGAAGCGTCAGACACATCACTGCATTCTAAGATGTGGTAGGCGTACTGTGGTGTGGTGTGGTGTGTTTCATTCGGCGTGGTATGATAATGCTGTGATGTGGTGGTGTGGCTTGGTGTGGTGTGATGTGGTATGATGTGGAGTGGTGGTATGGTGGAATAGTGTGGTGTGTTGCGGTTAAAAGTAATGTGGTTAGGTGGAAGGTTATGTGGTGTGGTTTGGTGTGACGTGGTGTGGTATAGTGTGATATGACGTGGTATGGTGTGGTGTGGTGTGGTGTGGTGTGGGATGATGTGGTGTAATAGTGTGGCATAGTTTAGGTTGGTAATGTGCCTTGGCGTAGCGAGGTGAGAAGAAGAAGAAGAAGAAGAAAAAGAAGAAGATGAGGAAGAAGAAGAAGAAGAAGAAGCAGAAGAAGAAGAAGAAGAAGAAGAAGAAGAAGAAGAAGAAGAAGAAGAAGAAGAAGAAGAAGAAGAGAGAAAGAAAGAAGTAGGAGAAAAAAATATCCCAAACAAATAAATGGGTACACAACAACAACAACAACAACAACAACAACAACAACAACAACAACAACAACAACAACAACGAGGAAAAAAACACACACACCAAGAACACGTACTAACATAAAATCACCAAAACAACAGAAAAGGACCCACGAAAATCAACCCCAAAACCAGAGAACAAAATCATAAATATCACAGGGCCGAGCGTCTTTTGTCACCGATATGGGTAAAATTGAATCATCCTCGCCCTCCATAAACAGACAAGTGTCCCCTACTCGCGACCTCTCTGGCCTCAAAAAGTCACTCGTTTTCTTCGTCGCGACTTCAAGCTGCCCAAAGGTGGATGCAAAAGGCTTAAGGAGGACGCATAAGTATACCACAAGGGCGCCGGTTCCTATATTTGTCTGTCCTGTAAACGGGCGAGGAATAAAAGGGAAAAAACATCAGTGACAGTCAGGTTAAGTCTTTCTGAATATTGAGAACTGTTTGCTAGTTATTCGCCGACGGAGAGTGAAAAGTTAAGAGCGAGAGTAAGGTTCCTCTATTTAGTATATCACAAGGGCACCGGTTCCTATATATTATGTCTGTCTTGTGAATAGACGGCTGAGGAAGGAAAGGGAAAACATAAGAGACGGACAGAGAGAGAAAATGAGAACGAGAGTGAGGTTTTGACTATTATTTATAGTATACCACAAGGGCGCCGGTTGCTACATTTGTGTGTCTTGTAAACGGCTGAAGAATAAAAGAAAAAGAATAAAGACGGACACTATATAAGAGGTTGAGAACGAGAGTGAAGTGTATCTGTTTAGTAACCACACAGAGCGCTAGTTGCTATATTTGTCCTGTCTTGTAAACGGATAAAAGGAGAAACTTAAAGACAGACAGAAGAAAATAAATCGACTGAAGTTTATCTGTTTGGTCTGTTTATCTATCTGTCATACCCACGTTCCAGCCTATTTATCTACTTTATCTATCTACCAGTTAACCTGCATTTCTTTTTTTATATATTTATTTTAGCTGGGTCTCTCTTCATATAATACTGCTCATTCCAGTAAGGTAAATCAGTTTCTTTTATTATATTTTTCATCTTTATTCTTTTTTTCCCAAGTTACTTTTTATACATATTTTTCGTTATCTCCCTCTTTTATCTCATTTTCTTTTCTCGTAAGTTACTGTTCATGTCGTTTCTTACTTATCTTCCTCTTTTTAACTAACTTCCTTTGCGTTCCCTTCTTTCGTCTTTACTCCATTCCATCCGTCCTTCCTTTCTTCATTCATAACTGTCTCACTTTTCATGTCTTTTCTTCCTTGCCATATCTTTTTATCTTATTTTATTTCTTGTAACTTGAAGATCATCTCGTTTCTTAATTATCTTCCTCATTTGTTTAACTTCCTTTGCGTTCCTTTCTTTCATCTTTACTCCATTCTATCTCTGCGTCCTTTCCTGCTTTCTTCATTCTTAAGTGTCTGACTTTCTTCCATTCTTCTTACTACCTTCTTCATAATTTTTTTTCTTGTAACTTGGTGTGACGTGGTGTGGCGGTATGACATGGTGTGGTGAAGGGCTGTGTGGTGTGGTGTGGTGTGTGATGATGTGGTGTAATAGTGTGGCATAGTTTGGGTTGGTAATGTGACGTGGCGTAGTGAGGTGAGAAGAAGAAAGAAAGAAAGACAGAAAAATAAAGAGAGAAAGAAAGAAGCAAAAGAAAAAAATATCACAGACAAATATATGGGTACATGACTTGAAAATCGTGTCGTTTCTTACTTATCTTCCTCTTTTTAATTAACTTCCTTCGCGTTCTAATCTTTCGCCTTCACTACGTACATTCCGTCCGTGCTTCCTTCCTTTCTTCATTCATACCTGTCTGACTTTCTCCCATTCTCCGTACCTTTCTAGTCTCTCAATGACTGGATCGTACTCACTTTTTTCTTGCAACCAATCATAAGTGAAAGAACGCGGATACTCCAACCCCCTTCCCCACCTCTCCAGTCTCTCTCTGACGTCAATGCATTCCCCTCCCCACCTTTACCCCCGTCTGTATCCTCTCCCCTTCCATATACCTCAGTTTACCCCCCAAATCACCTTCACCCCCAATCCCCCTCTGTCTCTCTCTTCGGAAGTCCTGTCCCAGATGACACGTCGTTGCGTAATCCTTGGTTCGTCTCTGTGTCTTTAACCTTTTCGTCTATTTCCTTCTCTTCCCTTCCGTTCCAGACATTCATTTTCATTCGATTCTTCTATTTCCTGCTCTTCTATTCCCTTGTATCGCCTTTTTTCCTTCTCATTCACAAGCTTCTTCGTTATTTCTTTTTTTGATATGCCTCTCATTCATTCTCCATTTCTTGCTCACATTTTTTTTATTTATTCTCCACTTTCAACCTTCTCTTTTCTTTTTTCTACTTCTCCTCTTCCACTCTCTATATTTCTCTATGCTGTGCCTTTTTTTTCCCTCCATTTCCTCCTCCGTAACCGTCTGCTGCTTTCCTTCCACTAAATTTATTCTTCTTTCTCTTCCTCTTCCACTTCCCTCCTTTCATTGTCTTTCTTCCTCATCCTCTTCCACTTCCTCCACCTCCCTCCTTCCATTACCTTTCTTCCTCATGCTCTTCCACTTCCTGTACCTCCCTACCCTACCCCACTCTCAAGTCTCTTTCATCATCCTCCCTCTTCTCTCCACACTCCTCCTCCTCCTCCTCCTCCTCTTCCTCCTCCTCCTCCTCCCTACACAAGCTCATTATCCCCCCGTTACAACACTCCCCCCTCAACTCCCACACATTTCCCTCCCTTGGTCACTACCCTCTTTGTGTGTGTGTGTGTGTGTGTGTGTGTTTACATTAAAGGTGCAGCGACTGAGAAGGTTCACCAAAGCACTTTATTATAATGGGAAAGAAAGGGAGACAAAAGGAGAGCATTATGATAACCTTGGTGTCAATTTCTTTTCTTTTTTCCTTCTTGTTATTTCCTTTCTTTCACTTCCATCGCCTCCTCCTCCGTCTCTCTCTCTTTTTCCTTCCTACCTTACTTCTCTTTCTCCTGTTCTTCCCTTCTCCTCCTCCACCTTCCAGTAACACCCTCTCTTTTTCTCCCTCTTCTTCCTTCCTGTCTTTTCCTGCTCCTCCTATTATTCTCCTCTTCCTTCCTCACTTTTTTTATTCCTCCTCTTTAACACGCTCTCCTGTACTTCCTTTTCCCCCGTTTCCTTCTTCCCTTTCTCCTCACTATCCTTCTTATTCTCTTCCTTCCTCACTTTTCATCTTCTTTACATCCTCCTCCTCCTCTTTATTTCACACACTATCTTTTTATCCCCTACTTCCTTCTTCCCTTCCTCCTCATTAACATCACTCTCCTTCCCCTCCTCTTCCTTCCTCACCTTTTCCTCTTCTTTACATCCTTCTTCATTCTCCTCTTCTTCAATTAACATTTTTTTTTCTTTTTATCCCTTACTCCCCTCTGCCTTACCTCCTTGCTATCACCAACCTCCTCCTCCTCCTCCTCCTCTTTCTTCTTCATCTATTCCTTTTCCTTAGATCCTTCCTCTCTTTCCTCCTCCTCCTTCTTACCTTCCCTTCCTACTCCGCTCTTTCTACCTTACCCCTTCCTTCTCCCCATACCCCCCATCCCCCCCCCGGTGGTAACATAACGCGGGTCACCTCCACGTCACCTTCCCGCCGCCCCCAGGTGTGGTTGCGATGGATGACGTCACCGTGTTATTAGTGGGCCACCGATGACGTCACTCGAGCCTGACCTCTTGACCTCCGTGACTTCAGGTATGGTGGTGGTGGTCCTTTTTTGTTGCTGTTGTTGTTGTCATTGTTTTATTGTTTTCTTGGTCTATTAGTGGTGATGTCGTGTGTGTGTTAGGGAAGGAGGGATGAGAGAGAGAGAGAGAGAGAGAGAGAGAGAGAGAGAGAGAGAGAGAGAGAGAGAGAGAGAGAGAGAGAGAGAGAGAGAGAGAGAGAGAGAGAGAGAGAGAGAGAGAGAGAGATAATAGCCAAAAATGGAAACAGGAAGCACAGAGTAAACAGAGTGAGCTAAGACTAAAGGAATGGAGAGAGAGAGAGAGAGGGAGAGCGAAAAATTACGAGACAGAAGGGGGGGGGAGAGATCTAGAGAGAGAGAGAGAGAGAGAGAGAGAGAGAGAGAGAGAGAGAGAGAGAGAGAGAGAGAGAGAGAGAGAGAGAGAGATTACCTTAGATAGCTGCAATCTTTTCTATTAATATTTCATGAGCTGAAAATATAACAATAAGGAGGAGGAGGAGGAGGAGGAGGAGGAGGAGGAGGAGGAGGAGAGGAAGTAAATGACGAAGAGGAAGAGGAGGAAGTTAAAAACGCGATGGGTGGTGCTAAGTGGAAGAGGGGTGGGAGGGGGGGGGGAGGAGGAGGAAGGGAGGAAGAGAAAGGGTGGAGAGAGTAATAATAATGTAAACGGAGGAAGGAAGCGTTCATTGAGTCACCAGTCTCTCTCTCTCTCTCTCTCTCTCTCTCTCTCTCTCTCTCTCTCTTGATAGTTGCTCAGATTTTTTCCTACTTTCTCGTGCTTGTTTGTGAGTATGAACGTTTCTCTCTCTCTCTCTCTCTCTCTCTCTCTCTCTCTCTCTCTCTCTCTCTCTCTTTCTACCTCACTTTCTCTCACACACACACACACACACACACACACACACACACACACACACACACACACACACACACACACACACACACACACACACACGAGGTCAGACGGAGTGAGTAACCTTGCGCAAGGTGTCTTCCCTGACCTAACCTAACCTGCCCCCTCTTCCCTCTTTTTTTCCCATTGTTACCTTTTCCTCTCCGCTGCCCAGGTAATACGCCCCACCCTTACCCCTTTTTTCTAGTCTCCAGGTAACTTAATCACCAGGTAACTCACTAGGTACCCGGTGATTCATCCTCCTCCTCCTCCTCCTCCTCCTCCTCGTCTTCCTTCTCCTCTTCCACACCATCCGATGCTCATTAACGCTCTCACTCACGCACTCACTTCATGGTTTTAACTTTCTTATAAATACTGAGTTGGCTTTCCGCGGAGCAACGTGTTATTATGTGAAGAAGATTATTATTACTTTTTGTCGGTGACGCATTCACTGGAAGCGTCGTATTCTTTGATGACAAACAAGAGCATGTATAGTTTTTTTTGTGTGTTGGGGGAGGGGGGGGGGAAGAGACAGGAAGAGAGAAGCAAAGGAAGAGCTCAACAAAAGAACTTGCTGCTCCTAAACATAAAACTTACTGAAGAAGTCAAGTTTATTTTTGAAGGGGAATTTAATACTTTACTCCTGAATTAATCAAGTAAAATGAAGGAAGGAGGGAATACAGTAGAAAGTTTAAAGTTGCTTCACGAAAAGAATTAACACACATTCGTTAACACACACACACACACACACACACACACACACACACACACACACACTTGCACACGCACACACACACGGCCCGTCATTAGGACACAATCACCCTTGGTCAGGTTATTCAACTCTCATATCCTTTATCAAAATTACTTTATTTTTTCCTCTTGTCGATAGCTTTCCATCCTATCCCGTCAGGTGAGTTCCCAGGTGAATCACGCGGCACCTGGCGAGACTCATGATTCACGCCCGGAAGGTGACTCAGGCCCCCCCCTACCCCCCCCGCAGGTAACACACACTCCGCCCTCTCTTGGTTACCCGCTACCCCGACAACAACTGACTCACTGCAATGATGGTGACGACTACAATAATGATGATAATTATGGTGATGATGATGATGATGATGATGATGATGGCAAGGAGGAGAATTATGATGACTACGATGATGAAATAGTATATAAAAAAGGAGAAAATGTAAAAAGAGATCCAGTTTTATAGTCTTAACACTTTATTTCATCCTATTATACTTGTGAATATTAACGATCAAAATTAATATACATACATAATAGAGTCGGTTGTCTACCAATCAATCTATTTATCTATCTTGCAACTCATCTGTCTACTCTTTCTTTTCGGCACTAAACACAATATTTCATGCTTATGCTCCTAAACGTCGATATTCAAACATACATACATAATAGTGTTGTTTATCTACCTATTTATCTATGTCTGTGTCTATCTACGCATCCCCCTATTTTTTTTTCCTTTCTTGCATTGCGTCTGTGCGTCACCGTATACCGTCACGTCACGCTGGAGTAACGCAAGGCACGGGGCGTAACACCACCACCACCACCACTACCTTCACCACGCCCATTACCCACGCCTACTCTAACGGGACGTGGCGCCTTCCTTCCATCGCTTGTGTACCGTGACTTTGTTTGAGGTAATGGAACTTGAGGATACGAGTATGTAGTTAGTGATGTGTGTGTGTGTGTGTGTGTGTGTGTGTGTGTGTGTGTGTGTGTGTGTGTGTGTGTGTGTGTGTCAACTTTCTCGCGTCACAATAGGAGGTAACGATGTTCATTCTGTATTGTGTTTTTGGTGGATTCCGCGTTTTTCCTGGATTCTAACGCGGCCCTCAAGGCTAAGACTGATGCCTCCCTTCCCTTTCCTCTTCCTCCCGTTGTTGAATTAGTGTCACCTCCTCACGAAGCCTTCCTCACACTCCCCTAACCTTGTCCCTCTTAAGATAATGTTCAACAAGACGCTCAAATGCCCAAGTTCTAATCAAAATAGCAAAAAGAAAAAAAAATCAAGCAAAACAAAGCAGTAAGTCATAAGCCATTAGTATTGTGAGCATCCTCGTTATTGTCATCATCATCACTCCTAGTTCCCTTCAGGATTAAGTAGAGGCCGTTCCTAATATCCTCCTTCCACCTCTCTGTTTCTAGGGTGCATCATCCTGCTCCGGCAAATGTTACATATATCCAATCCCCCTGAGTTCTGTCTGCCTGACTTCTATATTTATACAATGGCCTGGTTTAGGGACGGGCCTGAATCAACCGTACAGTAATCAATATAAAGGAAAATACACATACCCTTGTTTCACTGCAACTAACAAATGAAAGTACAGTAACCTTCATAACCCCCAAAAAATCTTATGTAAATTAAAATAATTTTTTTTATTTGTCATTAATCAAGTACAAACACAAAACACACGTAAATAGAATATAAATTTAATGCGTCAACTACCTGTTATGCTTCGGCTTCAAATAGCAAAGAAGTGTAAAATACTCTTGCTCGCCATAATGAGTTTTCTCAACAGCGTTTTCTTGTAGTATTTGTATTATTATTATTATTATTATTATTATTATTATTATTATTATTATTATTATTATTATTATTACTAGTAGCAATAGTAGTAGTAGTAGTAGTAGTAGTAGTAGTAGTAGTAGAAGTAGCAGCAGCAGCAGCAGCAGCAGTAGTAGTAGTAGTAGTAGTAGTCGTCGTCGTCGTCGTCGTCGTCGTCGTCGTCGTCGTCGTCGTCGTCGTCGTCGTCGTCGTAGTAGTAGTAGTAGTAGTAGTAGTAGTAGTAGTAGTCATAGTCGTAGTAGTAGTAGTAGTAGTAGTAGTAGTAGTAATAATATATTATCATCATTAAACACAGCGCAATCGGTAGCGCCGGAAGAGTCTAAATACTATAAGTTACTATGGGCCGATTTCACAGTCACTTTGTTTGTTTTGATCGTTACCAATGGCAGGGATCGCCGCTATAGTATTTCCACGTAAAACTGGCCGATGGGGTAGTGGCGGCTGCGGGGTTAGCCTAGCCCCGCATCTTACCACACACTCTCAACACCTCTCGCTTCCTCTGCAGCCGCCACCACCCCATAGGTCAGTTTCACGTGGAAAATCATAGCGTCGATCGCCGCCATTGGTAACGATCAAAACAAACAAAGTGACTGTGAAAGCGGCCCTTAGTCCGTAACTCCAACACCTGGATGTGAGTAATATGATTCTACGTGCAGGGGCTGACCTCCGCTCTCTCTCTCTCTCTCTCTCTCTCTCTCTCTCTCTCTCTCTCTCTCTCACCTGCCACTAACAGGACCTGGAACACCTGCTCTCTCCCACCTGTCCGTGTCCGGGGTCACATGGACGTGCTTGAGGGTGACGCAGTACTTCAAAGACTTGGGCAGAGGATATCACCAATGTTACCAGTAAGACATGACCACAGCTAGACACTGTAACTAAAGGAAAATGAAGAAGTCGCCCTGGGAGAAGGAGTCAAAGAGCGCCATGCTGCCTATTCTTCTTTTCTTCTTCTCCCTCTCTGTTCCCTCCCCTGCTCTGCCTTCCTCCTTCAGGCCATCGCTCCGGGCTCCTCAGCGTCGCGTGGCCGCGGGCGGGGGACACACACACCTGCCGTTCGGCCACACGCGGGTCACCTGCTGTTTTATATCCGCCTGGAGCCTCGCCCTCGCCGGCGCCGCGTCTCATCGCCAGCCACCACAACTTCCGCCGACTAAGTGCCCATCAGTTTTTTCTTCTGGTCCTGATGCCAATTGCGTGGGTGTTCCGAGCTCCGAGCGTCGTTTGGGGGGCCACGAGGACAATCCCACATAATGATGGCCACCTGTACTGGCAGGCACGCGGCGCCCAGTACGCGGCGCCGAGTTGCAGCCCGCCGGCCACTGTTCCTCGACGCCATGCATCGTCCTGGTGTTCGCCACAAGTCTTCATGGCAGGTCGCTCCCAACGCTTAGCGGCGGACTGAAAGAGTGATTCCATGATAAGCAAAAACGTCCCGCGGAGGATGGCATCGGGAGTCTCCGGAGCCTCCGCGCGGCAGGCGTGGCCCGCTGCCGGCCAGGTGACAGAGACAGAGACTCTCGAAGGTCATTGCAGTGGGGGCCACGGGAAGGCCCAGTGACATCACACAGGGGAAAGGAAGACAGGAAAATAATGCACCTTCCCCCATAGTGAAGGACACTGCCCGGATTCTGGAGAATACCGGGAGTTTTCGCGGAGACGAGGTGACGAGCCGCTGACGGATGTAACACATTGCCGCCATTCACATAGCAACGAACTTGACTCTTCACCATCCTCATTTTACTCCTGTTCATCCTCACGGGAGAATATAGAGGAGGAAGGGAAAGGAAAATAGAGGCAATTATCAAGTAAGTGGATAATTAATAATTGCTACGTCAAGCAAAGTTCTTTTTACTAACTGTTGAATAAAGCCATTGTTGGGTGAAACAGGAACACGATATTATATGAAACAGCTTCAGGAATTGACGCTATACTGCAAGGTCGGGACGAGAAGCTCAAATTCTCAATTTTTACTTGGTATTCAAAACTATAATCTCACAGACAAGTCCCGGAAAACAAGCACTAGACTATCAGTATTTTTACTCAATAGTTTTTCTGATTTTCTAAGGCGAAACATTTCGGCCGCACCACACCAGAGAAAGAAAAGAAGACGACAAAGAAAATCTCTAATAGTTTCCTTGTTGCCTTCCTTCCTTGGTCCGTGTCTTTTGTCTACCAGACGTCTTCATCGCACCTGTCCTTATCAAACACAATGACCTATATTACGTTTTCCTTCTTGTTATTTTATTTGTCGGCTTCTCCAGCACAACAGTGACCGGTGCTTTCTTGTTCTTCGTTTTTTCCCCTTGGTATTCATCTCCGTACTTCCCTTTCATCTCATCCTGTTCCCATCTCTCTCCGTTGGACCCGCCTCTCCTAAGCCCCTCATTACCTCCCCTTCTCTCCTAGCTCAGCTGCCTTCCCTCCCCCCTCCCTCCTCCTGACTCACGCCACGTTTCACCTGTCGCTCGTATACAAAAGTGGCAGGATGGAACACCTGGGCAGGGTAATTGGCAAAGGTGTATCGTTGGGACAGTCATAGAGAGCGTCACGTATTGCAAGAGAGGTAATTAGCATCTTAATCAGGTAATTCGAGCAGGTAAAAAGGAGGCTGACGTGAGAGAGATAAGTTAGGCGATGGGCAGTTGAGACAGACCAGTAATTAGGACGAAAAGGAATTAAGGAAGGTAATTGGCGAAGTTAATGAAGTGCAGCAAGAAATGGAGACGTGCACCGGTTGAGAGTACGAACATCTTCATATGTAAAATCAAATAAATTATAGTGGGAAATATATCAATGCCAATATTTCTGTCAATGAAATCTTTAGAAAGTAATATCAAACTAAAATGACAACCGACTGTAGCGATAATATCCAGTCACACAAAAAATATATACCATCATAAAGAAAAAAATAACCGTTTGTGATGATGATAACCAGGCTTATAATAAAAAAAATACAAACATAAAAATAAATAAAGAAATAGGAAAATGCAAAAAGCGGAGGTAAAGGAAGGGATGCAAATAAACAATAACATGAAAAGAAGCAAAGAAACACACACACACACACACACACACACACACACACACACACACACACACACGGACGCACTCACACATGCAACAGGTGACCCACACACCCCACGGCGGCAACACTAATTGTTACCTCAGGTGCGCGAGATGATTGCACGTATCACCTGACGGGCACGAGGGAGGGGAGAAAATAATCGGTAATAAAAAGAAGATAAAAAGAAGATAGAAAACAAAAGACTAACTCCCTATTATTGTTTCCCTTTCCTTCCTTCTCTTCCTCTCATCCCTAATTTCGTCCCCCTTGCAAGATTCTCTATATTTTTTCTTCCTTTCTTTTCCATTTTATCTATTCCTCGTTTTCCCTTCGCTTTCCTTCTTCTCCACTCATCCTTACTTTCTTTCATCCTTTATATTTTCCTCTTCTCTCTGTTTTTCCACTTTATTTCTCCCTCGTGTTTCTTTCTTCTCTTCCTCATACCCTTCCTTCATCTTTCTCCCTCCTTTACCCTCATTCTCTTTTCCTTTTCCTTCTTTTTCTTCCTCTCGTCCATACTTTCATCTCCTTTATTTTCCTCTCCTCTTTTTTTTTCAACTTTATTTCTCCCTCGTGTTTCTTTCTTCTCTTCCTCATACCCTTCCTTCATCCTTCTTCCTCTTTTTCCCTCATTCTCTTTTCTTTTTCCTTCCCTTTCTTCTTCTCATCCTTACTTTCATCTCCTATATTTTCCTCTCCTCTCTTTTTTTTCCACTTCTTCCACGTGTTCCTTTTTTCTCTTCTTCATGTCCCTTCTTCATCCTTCTCTCTCTCCCTTTCTCTCATTATCGTTTCACTTTCCTTCTCTTCTTCTCATCCTTACTTTCATCAACATTCTCTGTACTTCTCCTTTCCCCTCTTTCCGACTTCATTTTCTTCCTCGTGTTCCTTTCTTTTCTTTCTCATACTTTCCCTTCATCCTTCTCCCTTCTGCTCATTACCGTTTCACATTCCTTCCTTATTTTCTCTTCATCCTTTCTGTCATCTTCTATCTTCTTTCCTCTGTTTCCCACTTCTTTCTCATGTTCCTTTCTATTCTTTTCTTCCTCGTATACCCTTCCTTCTCCTTTCTCCTTGACCTATAATCCTTCCCTTCCTTCTCCTTCTCTTCCTCTCTCTCTCCCTCCCCAGCTCCCTTCCTTCCATGCTCACCTGCCAGCTAATTGTCATTGTTTCAACAGGTAAATCACGATGCATTGTTATTTTTTTCCTCTTCTGGCGTCGGCAGGAAACAGGTGGCGTAGGGAGGGGAGGGCGGCGTGCACCTGGCGAAGGGAGGGTGACGGAGGAGGAGGAGGTGGAAGTGGTGGAGGTGATGGAGGTGGTGGTGGGTGGTGGTGGAGGTGGAGCAGTAGGAGGAGGAGGAGGAGGAGGAAGAGGAAGAGAAGAAGTAGAAAAAGAAGAAAAAGGAGAAAAAGAAGAAAAAGAAGAAGAAAAAGAAAAAGAAAAAGAAGAAGAAGAGTGATGATGATAATGATGATGATGATGATGAGGAGGAGGAGGAGGAGGAAGACGATAAAGGAAAGGTGGAGAAGGGTAAGGAGAAAGAAAAATAAGAAGACCCAAAAAAAGGGGGAGAAGACTAGGCGAAAAAAGAGGAAAAGGAGAAGGAAAAAGGAGAAAAATACGAGTAGTCTGTGATAGTGGTGAGTAATGAGGAAGGAAAGAGATAAAGAGAGAGACGTAAACAATGCTGGGAAAACAAATTAGGAGGAGAGACTGGAATGAGGGAAAAGGCGTCGACGAGGAAAAAGGTGGAACAAAGGTGAAAGAAGGAAAGGAGAGTCGGGAGCATGAAAAAAAGAAGAAAACTAACAAAACATAGACAAGATAGCCACACACAACACAATAGGGCGTGGAAGAAGATAAGGAGGAGAGTAAATAACTGAAGGAGGAGGAGGAGAGTAAATAATAACAGGAAACAAATTAAATGTAAAAAATAGAAAATTACTCACAGGAAGAAAAAAAACATTATTCCCTCATTCTCAAAAAAATATTAACCGAAAAGACGAACAAATGAAACTAAGAGAATAACTTAAGGGACAGGACATTATTAAAAGATCCAAGATACGGGAAAGCAGTGTCAAGGATGGTACGGAGCGATGAAAGTGACCTTGAAGGGGAGAATATATTAGTAATTATTGCAGCACTGAGAAGGACGCGATGCTGAGTACTGCAGGTGCTAAACGATGCTGCCTCTTTACGGGGGAGGATATCAAGAAAATTGTGGCATACGGGGCAAGCAAAAAACAAAAGACTGAGAATATTATAGATAGATAGATAGATAGATAGATAGATAGATAGATAGATGTTGCTTATTACAAACTATGACGAGGGTATACGCGTTTTGCTGGTTCTCTTTGCATGCTTTTGTTTACGGGAAAGGAGGCAGCTCAAGGACAAAAAAAAAAAAAGAGCAATCAAAAAACTTAATTGGCGCTGGTCGTGCAATTAGGCGAATGAGTAGGTGAAAGAAGGTCAAATTCGGATGGAGAGGCGCCTTGGTACTCTCCTCTTAAAATCGTATAGGGATAAATCGTGTTGCGTTTGGTTTTTGGTTGATATGGTATGTATGTATGTATGTATGTATGTATGTATTCATTTATCGCTTCCAAGTATCTTTTTCCTGATGCAAATAAGCTCCGGGAAAGTGAGGCGTGTCGCTAAGCAAGCTACTCTGATGGGTCGGAATCATGGACTTGACATTACCTTACCTCACGCGAACACGTTTTTTGACATCCTGCATGCGTTATTTCTTCCTATTGTGTTTATTTTTGTTCTGGTGTGTGTGTGTGTGTGTGTGTGTGTGTGTGTGTGTGTGTGTGTGGTTAAGGGACGGACGCTTAAACTAATCACCTGCTCATGGTCACGTGTGTTTTATTGGGTGGCACACACACACACACATACACACATACTGAACCAAAATGCATAAAAGTCAGACACGAGCGACGAGGAGACGTTCAATTTTAATCCTCCTCCTCCTCCTCTTCCTCCTCCTTCTCTTCCTCCTCCTCCTCTTTTTCTTCCTCCTCCTCCTCCTCCTTCGCCTCTTCAGCCCCCAGGTGAGAGACGCAACTACTGGCCAGGAAGTCCCACGGCTAATGAGCGAAGACACCTGCTGCTCACCTGTCTTGTGCCCCTCCAGCCCTCCCCCTTTCCTCCTCCTCCCTCGTCCTCATTGCACGAAAAAAAAAAAAAAACTTGCAGACTCGCGCACGTGGGTTACCTGTCTGTGTGATGGTGCCGCCAGAGTGATATATGGTGATGATGATGATGAGGGTGATGATGATGACAATAATGATAAAGAAGAAGAAGAGGAGGACGATGAGTATAATGAGAAGAACCGTTCCTAGTGGTGATGAGTATTTCTATATACGTAAGTGGAAACCAAAATCAAGAAATGTCCTGTCCCTCCCTCCCTCCCTCCCTCCCTCTCCCTCTCTCTCTCTCTCTCTCTCTCTCTCTTCTCTACGTTCTTGAAAACATACAAGTAAGCCATCAGAAAACATGCAGGTTCACAGTCCAATAAAATAAATAAAACATACGCACAGTTCGATATCCCACACCACAGCAGGATGAGTTACGAGGAAGCAAAGCAGGAAGGCGGTTACAAGATCTAAAGAAAGAGGCGGTTAGCAGAGCATGGACGGAGGGTGTAATTTATGTTTCTAGTGACATCTTACTCCATGGTTACTTTTCTTGGGGTGGGAGGAGTAAGGAAGAGGAGGAGGAACAGTAGATAAGGAAAGAAGACGGGGAGGAGACAGACATTGTTATAAGGAGGAGAAAGCGAAGGAAAGGAAGCTAGGAAAGAATAGAGAATAGAGCGACACTGTCATGCAAGAGAGGAATTGAGGATGTGAAGTTCGAGAGGATAATGAAAGGATGAGAAATAAAGAATGAGAAGAAGGTATGAGAAAGAAGACATGATAAAGATGACCATGAATAAGACGAAGGAGAAGAGACAATAAAGCAAAAAATACAACGACGAGAAGGAGGAAGAAGAGAAGGAGGAGGAAGGAAAACGAGAGAATAAGGAGACATAATGAGGAGGAGAAGGACAAATGGAGGAAAATAAAAAAAAGAGAGAAAGAGGAAGGGAAAAAGGTGCAGTGACAAGCATGACTGAGACGGAAACGAGAGAGAGAGAGAGAGAGAGAGAGAGAGAGAGAGAGAGAGAGAGAGAGAGAGAGAGAGAGAGAGAGAGAGAGAGAGAGAGAGAGAGAGAGAGAGAGAGAGAGAGAGAGAGAGAGAGAGAGAGAGAGAGAGAGAGAGAGAGAGAGAGAGAGAGAGAGAGAGAGATTTACATAGATTTACATAGAAAATCAGACCACACAGACCCCATGGTCCAGACTTGGTGGTCTGTCCTTAAACCTAAGTGATTTTACATTAATCAGAAGACTCCAAAACGTTGCATTTCTACTCTAGTTGATATTAAGTTGAAGGAAGTGACGGTCGAGCTTATTTTTGAAGGAGTCAATCGTGTTACACTGGACCACTGATGGTGGAAGCTTATTCCATTCTCGCACTACAACGTTGGTGAAGAAAAATTTGGTGCAGTCTGAATTTACTTGTCTACATCTGAGTTTTACGCCATTGTTCCTCGTGCGCAAAGTGTCATCGATCATAAATAATGTTGATCTGTCTACATTCGTGAAACCATTAAGTATTTTAAAACATTCGATCAGTTTTCCTCGGAGGCGACGTTACTCAATGGAGAACATGTTAAGGGTAGAAAGCCATTATTAGTAGGATTTTTTGCGCAAGGAAGGGATCATTTTCGTTGCCCGACGCTGAACACCTTCTAATTTAGCAATATCCTTTGCATGGTGGGGAGACCAAACCTGTACCGCATATTCCAAGTGGGGTCTGACTAAACTGTTGTAGAGCGGGAGTATTACATCTTTATTCTTGAATACAAAGTTTCTTTTAATGAAGCCCAACATTCTGTTCGCTTTATTTGCTGCATCGATGCATTGCTTTGAGAATTTGAGGTTTGACGCGATTTTGACCCCCAAGTCTTTGACGCATTGAACGCTTTTGAGTTTAACGCCGCGCATTTCATATTCGAACTTCTTATTCCTCGTTCCAACTTGAAGGACCTGGCACTTGTCTACGTTAAAGGGCATCTCCCATCTATCCGACCAAGCTGAAATTTTGTGCAAATCCTCTTGGAGGCTTTGCCTGTCTTCGTCAGTGAGAACCGAGTTACCAATCTTTGTGTCGTCTGCAAATTTACTAATGCGGTTATTGAGTCCAACATCCACGTCGTTGATGTAAATAATGAAGAGCACTGGGCCAAGGACCGAGCCCTGAGGGACGCCACTAGTGACAGGCGCCCACTCTGAGTTAAATCCGTCAATCACTACTCTTTGATGTCTGTTGCTCAACCAATTCGCGATCCATTGGTTTACTTGACCGTCAATACCTATTTGCTTTAATTTGTAAAGTAATTTATGATGCGGGACTTTATCAAACGCTTTCTGGAAATCAAGATAGACTACGTCCAGTGATTTGGTTACGTCATAAACAGTGAAGAGGTCGTTATAAAAGGTTAATAGGTTTGATAGGCAGGATCTTTTGTTTCGGAAGCCATGTTGTGAGTCCCCAATCAATGAGTGGCTTTCAAGGTAACTCACAATTTTGTCTCTAATTATGCCCTCAAGAGAGAGAGAGAGAGAGAGAGAGAGAGAGAGAGAGAGAGAGAGAGAGAGAGAGAGAGAGAGAGAGAGAGAGAGAGAGAGAGAGAGAGAGAGAGAGAGAGAGAGAGAGAGAGAGAGAGAAACTAAATTAGAATACGAAACAAAACAAAAACTAAAATAAACATGGGTAGAGGAAGAGAGGAGGGAGGAAAAAGGAGAGGAGGAGGAGGAAGAGGAAGAGCAGCATCCAGCCTGTTGTTATCCGCGCACTCGCCCAGAACAGCTACAGACGTTGGCTCATTATTACACCAACAGCCGCAGCCGCCTATATAACCCAACCCTCTGTCTGTTCGTTTTTCCTCCTCTCGTGCTACCCGCCAGCAGCTGCACGAACCTGGTAAAAAAAGAAGTCTGCCACCCACCCACCAACACCCACACGCACACACATACACCCACCCACACACACACACACACACGCTCACGCACTCGCTACAATATTACGTTGAGTCCGTGGAAAAGGGAGTCAAATTTCACGGTGACCTGCCTCCGAGGGTGTCTGCGTGAAGCACCTGTGTTGTTTTTACCTGTCGGAGCGGGCTGGGTGGCGGGGTGGCTGGGGGAGGGGGAGGGGAAGAGGAAGGGTGGGGTAATGGGGGAGGGATTGGGAAAAAAAAGGTGGGTGGGAGAGGAAGTGGAGGCACGCGCTCAGGGGTGACTGAAGGGAAATGTGTCGCTGCGTGTTTTTGTCCGTCTGTTTGTTGTTTGTTTTTGTTTGTTAATTATTTGCTAGTTTTCGATTTCTTTTTTCAGACTCATTTGAATAACGGAGGAGAAAGATGCAGACAGAGACAGACACAGACAGACAGAGAAACAGACAGACAGAAAAGACAACACATATAGGCAGAGAAAGACAGACATATACAGAAACAGACAGGCTGACATGCAAAAACGTAACATGAAATAAGGAAATGCAAACCAGCAAAACAAGAGACATGAACACAAATTATAAACAGACAACTTGCTATTAACCTTGAAGGAAAATAATTACGAGAGTGAGAGTGACAGAGATGACATGAGCGTGAGAGAGAGAGAGATCGCGAGAGAGAGAGAGAGAGAGAGAGAGAGAGAGAGAGAGAGAGAGAGAGAGAGAGAGAGAGAGAGAGAGAGAGAGAGAGAGAGAGAGAGAGAGAGAGAGAGAGAGAGAGAGAGAGAGAGAGAGAGAGAGAGAGAGAGAGAGAGAGAGAGAGAGAGAGAGAGAGAGAGAGAGAGAGAGAGAGAGAGAGAGAGAGAGAGAGAGAGAGAGAGAGAGAGAGAGAGAGAGAGAGAGAGAGAGAGAGAGAGAGAGAGAGAGAGTGGTTCCATGAAAGGATGCTGCAAAAACGTGACGGTAGGAAGATGAGAGATAGACAAGATAGTAAAGAGAACATGAACAGCAGGTGTTTCAGACAGGTATTACCACGACAGAAAGGGTTATCTTGAACTAATTAGGAGGGGAGGAGGGAGGGAGAGGGAAAGAAATTAGTGCGTAGGAGATAGGAAGGCGTAGATAATAAGGATAGAAAAGATAAAGAAAGGTACGGAAAGGGGAAGAAAGGAATACGTAGAAGAGAAAAAGGAGTGTGTTAGGGCAGAAAAGGAAAGGAAAGGTAGGGAAGGGGATACAAAGGCGGACATGAAAGGGAGGAGGAGATAAGGTGAGGAAAGGAATAGGAAAATGAAGGAAAGGCAGGGAAAGAGGAGAAGAGGAAGATGATGAAGGAGTAGGATGGAAGGTAGGGTAAGCAGGTGAGCAGGTGTGAGGCCCCACTCCCCCTCCCCCCTCCCCCCCTCTCCGGGTCCCGCCACAAGCCAGCTGGAGGGCGGGCGGCTCCCACAGGTAATTGGGCTGCAGCTGGTCCTCGCACCTGCCCCCTACCCCCCCTGCCCCCCCTCCTCTCTATCTCTCTACACCCCAGCATCACCCTGACAGCCCGGGTGATTATGTCAACTGAGCGAGCGAGTGTGTGTGTGTGTGTGTGTGTGTGTGTGTGAGTGTGTGTATCTACGTATTAATCTGTTTATTAATCTCTGTCTATCTGTCTGAATATCCGTCTATCTATCCATCTATCTATCTATCTGTCGATGCGTTTATTAATTTTATAAAACTATATTTCTATTTTTTAATATACCGTTCTTTATGTAAACAAATATACCTTCACTCATACTAACTAACATACGCTTTTACAAATATGATACATACACAAATACATATCGGATACATAAATACATACATGATACATACATACACACATAAATGGGTAAATGCATACATATATACATACATACATACATACATACGCACACTCATGAATTCAGACATGCTTAACATTTCTGGTATTGCTGGTCTAACACACACACACACACACACACACACACACACACACACACACACACACACACACACACACACACACACATAATACATGAATAACTGCCCATTATCGATTTTTTATTACCTTAATCACTACCTTTTTAATTGAGTGAAGATGATGACTCAATTTTGATCTTTTAGGGAGAGATCTTTATTGAAATGCTGTCCGGTCATGTAGAATTATCTTTCACCTCCCATTTGCCCCACTCTTCCTCCTCCTCCTCCTCCTCCTCCTTTCCCTTCTCTCCCTTCTTTCCGTCATACTATATTTCCGTTTCATTCTTGTCCCACCTCCTTTTCGTCGTCGTGTTCCCCAGTGATGTTATATACCTGGACTTTCAGAAAGCCTTCGACAAGGTACCGCACGAGCGACTCCTTAAGAAACTGCACTCGGCGGGCATCGGAGCCAATCTGATCGCGTGGATAAGAGATTGGCTCACCGACAGAAAACAACGAGTACTACTCAACGGACAGCCTTCCGATTGGCTACCAGTCACTAGTGGAGTGCCTCAAGGGTCAATGCTGGGACCCATCCTCTTTATCATATATATCAATGACCTAGAATCAGGACTGAAATCCACAATATCGAAATTTGCAGATGACACCAAGGTGGGTGGAGATGCCCTCACAAAGACCGACTGCGAAATCATTCAGAAAGACCTCAATCACATTATCGAATGGTCGGAAAAATGGCAAATGTCTTTTAATGTTGACAAATGCAAAGTCATGCACATTGGGTCCCAAAATAGTAACCACACATACATCATGAATGGGAGACCTCTGCAAGCGATGCAGGAGGAAAAGGATCTTGGAGTCACTATCAGCAGTGACCTGAAACACGCGAATCACTGTAAAAAAGCATACAACAAGGCCAACATTATGCTCGGGTTCATAGCGAGGAACTTCGAGTGTAAAACACCAGACGTGATGCTATCCTTGTATAATTCCATGGTAAGACCTCACCTCGAGTATGCAGCGCAGTTCTGGTCTCCCAATTACAGAAAGGACATTGCTTTACTGGAAAGGATTCAACGACGCGCCACAAAGATGATTCCAACCTTCAGGGCTTATCCGTACGAGGGACGACTCAAGCGACTCAATCGATTTACATTGGAGAAAAGACGCCTACGAGGGGATATGATTCAAGTCTTCAAGTATCTAAAAAAGTTCAATAACGTCGATTACTCCAAATTCTTTGAACTGCAAACCAACTCAAGAACTAGAAATAACGGTTTACCCATTCAGTCGAGTCGATGTAACACAGACATTGGAAGGAGTTTCTTTTCAAACCGAGTCATCCGCCACTGGAACAATCTTCCCTCAGAAGTAGTAAATGCGAATACCATCAACTCCTTCAAATATAGAATCGACCGTCATTTCGCTGCGTCAGGAGTAAACTGAATAACGAGGGGCTTCCATCTGCTCCTCAATATCGAGGTGCTTTCATCTGCTCACCAAGCCCCAAGTGGCGATCGAGCAGATTAAATCACCCAAGCGAGCGACCTCGTAATGAGCCAATAGGCTTTCTGTTGCCTGCATTTCCATGTTTCCATGTTTCCTCGTCCTGCTCTCCTCCTCCTCCTTCTTTTCCACATCTCATTTTCCTCATTTACTTCTTCCTCCTCGACCTCCTCCTCCTCCTTCTCTTTCCTTCCTCTTATTTATCAACCTCTTCCTCCTCATGATATATATCCAATTTGATTTCCTCCTCTTTGTGTTTTAGGTTATGAAGAGGAAGAAGCAACTGAAAATAATAATATAAATAGAGTGAAGACAGAGGAGGAGGAGGAGGAGGAGGAGGAGGAGGAGGAGGAGGAGAAGGAAAGGAAGGTGAGGGGTCGGTAAATTGGCCAGAAGCAGCGGATGTGACCTGGTGGTGGCGAGAGGCGATCCGTGATGACCTCTCTTTCCTCCTCCTCCGTGCCCTCCATGTTTCCTCCTTCCCTCCTTACCATCTCTCTCTTTCTCTGTCTCTATAGCTGTCTCATATTCTCTCTCCTCATCCTTTCTTCTTATTTCCAATCTTTCTTTTTTCCCTTCTCATCCTCGCCACTCCTTTCCTCACGATTCTTTCACCTCTCCTCCTGCCACACCTGACACACCTTTCCTAATTCCTCCTCATCCTCCTCCTCCTCCTCCTCTTCCACCTCCTCCTCCTCCTCCTCCTCCTCCTCCTCCTCCTCCTTCTCCACCACACTTCCTCCTTCCATCAACGCCTCCTCCTCCTCCTCCTCCTCGCCCCTCCTCCAGTCCTCCCGCTTCCTCCTTCCTCCTGGTTCCCACGCCTCACCTGCCTCCCTCGGGGCACACACGCACACGCGCACACGGCCACGCTCACGTTCACACACGATGACACATGGACGCTCCCGACGCCACGATGCACATGTATGCTACGGATCTTGTATGTGAATTTATCGATATACGTAAAAATAAGAGATACACGCACTTATGTTTGTAGATATATAGCCAAATACATATTTCCTAATACTAAGGTAGGTAGTAAAATATATAAAAATGATAGTCTGCCCAATGGAACGTGTAATAAAACAGAATATCATGTGCCCTTCAGGAAACGGAAAAGAAAAGTAAGAGTAAATGAAGGAAGACAACAACAACAACAAAAAGGAAGACAACGATACCTAATAAATGATGGTTTATGTTGGCAGTCTTGTATTATCATGCCAAAAATAGTGCTTCGTGTGATTTTTTTTTTTTCGTATTAATTTGTTGAGTAGGAGTGAGTTCAGTGCTGCATGCGGTAATGAGCACAAACACACACATGCAAAATAATAAATAAATAAAAATGTGTAACTAACCTCAAGTTGAAGGAACAGTATACTGATAAGAAGAAAAGGGAAAGTACGCTTAGAATAACTTGATTAATACATTGGATAAAAAAAAGTAGCATGTACACCCTAGACACACACACACACACACACTCTCTCTCACACACACACACACACACACACACACACACACACACACACACACACACCTCAATTATGCTCAATGTCAAGTTCAGGAGGACAGGAATGAAAGTCACGCGCCTCCATGACATTGACACCACTCACACCACTGACCCACAACACAACACAATTGACAACACTCTCAACGCTGACCCACAACACAACACACTGACAGCCACACTGGGACAAGACACGGATATGCGCTCTGACCATCACTACCATACAGTAAACACCGTCAGACAGCCACAACACGAACACTGCAACACATCAATAACTCTGAAGAGCAACATCCACTGACAACACTTCAATATCACTAAATCCCTTAATGAACACCACTGAGTGCCTGGGGATCGAACCCGGGCTTTCTAAGTATTGGTCAGGGCAGCATACCGACCACGCCACCGATAAAATAAAAGGTCACCCCGCCAGCGGCCACTTCTGCAGCCTATACCTGACGCCCCTGCCCTCACTGTGTGCATCAAGGTGAAGGTGAAGCTCTGACCTCTATGGAATTTCAAGGTAAGGAAAGAAACACTGACATGAACGCAACACACCTGAAAAAACTTGCAACACATCTCTGACCCATCCCACACTGAAACATCTGACAATATTTCAGTTCCATGAGACCTCTCCATGGCTTTATCATAGAAAACAGACACTTTCAACAATAAACATCACAGCCTTAGGAGTGTTACATTATCCTATATACGAAAAGAGTAACATCACGGCGCAACGCACAGGTAAGAAAGACGAAGCGAAGCAACACAAATGAGGGAAGAAAAAAATCATGAAACGTGATTCTAATAAAAGCAGAACGGAGCAATTGAGGCATTACATCACTTGCTTATTTGATGCATTACTCACACACACACACACACACACACACACACACACACACACACACACACACACACACACAAGCACTGGGGGGTACGCCCACACACCAAACAATGATAAATTCCGTACTCAGTAATAATTCTCCCACAAATTATCTTCCTTCACCTAAATCACCAAAACAACAGGAAAGGTAAATGTGATAATGACTTAACTATTATTATTATTATTATTATTATTATTATTATTATTATTATTATTATTATTATTATTATTATTATTATTATTATTATTATTATCACCACTACTATTGCTGCTACTATTGCTGCTGCTGCTTATACTACAACTACTACTACTACTACTACTACTACTACTACTACTACCACCACTACTACTACTACTACTACTACTACTACTATTACAAAACCAAATACAAAAGTACCAGGATCATAAGCAGCAGCAGGACCTAGTGTGTTGTTGTTACTTTTATTGTTATTGTTACTGTTGTTGTTGTTGTTATTGTTGTTGTTGTTGTTGCTGCTGCAGGAACACGTCATTGTCGACTTACTCATCCCTGTGCTCCACCCACCTGACCTTGACCCCCTCCACTGCCTCCCACCTCCCTCCTCTCCCACTCCACCATGCCTCCTGTCCTCCTCTCCCTCACCCCTCCCCCTGTCCATTACACCTCCCTCTCACTTCCACCACCACGCCATCCTACTCTCCCTTACTTCTCTCCCTCCTCCCTCCTCTCTCTCCAACACACCACACTACTCTCCCTTACTTCTCTCCCTCCTCCCTCCTCTCTCTCCAACACACCACACTACTCTCCCTTACTTCTCTTCCTCCCTCCCTTACTCATCTTCCCCTCCATTACTCCTCCGTCTCTCCTTCACAGCATCCTACTCTTCCTTCGCCTCCCTGCTCCCCCTTACTCATCTCCTCTTTCCATTCTCTCCCTACACAGTGCAACCATAATCTCCCTTACTCATCTCCCTTCTCACTCCATTACAGCACATCTCCCTTTCATCTATCCCTTCTACTTCACTCATTATTCTTCTATTCTCTTCTTCACCTCTTCCTCTTCCTCCTGTTCATTATCCTCCTCCTCCTCCTCTTTCTCCACCCACCTCGCCCTACATTTCCAACCTTCCACTCTGCCTCCACTTTTACCACTCACCACACTGCTTTCTCTCCTTACTTTCAACTCCCTCTTACCTCCTGTTTCACCTCCTCCTCCTCCTCTTCCTCCTTCTCCTCCTCCTCTGTTTCACCTCCTCCTCCTCCTCCTCTTCCTCCTTCTCCTCCTCCTATGTTTCCCGCACCCCCTGTTATAACCTGCATCATCTTCCTTTCGATAACATTACTCCTCCACCTCCACCTCCTCCTCCTCCTCCTCCTCCTCCTGCCCCCCTTCTCCTGCATGACGCGTACCAGTCGTGGGGTACATGACGACGACAGGTGTGCTGAGTCAGTCCAGGTATACTCCCTCCCTCGCCTCCCCATCACCCCAGCCCCCCCCCTCCCCATCACCCCAGCCCCCCCCCCTCTCTCTTTTACTGCTCCCCCATCCCTCTCTCCCTGTCTGTATTCGGTTACTTCCTCCACTTTATTCCCTTCTCTTTTCTTCTCCTTCCCTTCCTTCGTGTTATTTGTGTCTCAAATCATGCTTGCTCTCTCTCTCTCTCTCTCTCTCTCTCTCTCTCTCTCTCTCTCTCTCTCTCTCTCTCTCGTGAAAAACTACATATCAGCATGGAAATCGCAAGACAGCGCCGATATTCTGTGTGTGTGTGTGTGTGTGTGTGTGTGTGTGTGTGTGTGTGTGTTTACGTAGTTCCTTCCATCCTTACTTTTCACTTTTCCGTTTTCGTTCAAAGTTAATTTCTGTCACGTCCTTAATAACGTCTGAGAGTCATTAAGTAACGTTATAATCACCTGCGTCCATATTGCATTATTTATTTATTTATTTTAAGATTCATGTGCTCTTTACTTACATTGTTTCCACCTCCACCTCCTCCTCCTCCTCCTCCTCCTCCTACTCTTCCTCCTCCACCTCCACCTACTCCTCCTCCTTCACTGCTTCGAAGGAGACATGGTATGCAAGGAATGCCTACTCAGACCACCTTCAAGAGGAGGAGGAGGAGGAGTGATGACGCAATGCCTTATACGCGCGACTGAATTTGTTTTCTCTCTCTCTCTCTCTCTCTCTCTCTCTCTCTCTCTCTCTCTCTCTCTCTCTCTCTCTCTCAACATCACGACCAACAGGACAAATATTGGAAAGCTAAAAATCAACCCCAATTATAAAATAAAAAAAAACAAAAACAACAACAAGACGAAAATAAACAAGAACACAAAAGAACACACACAATCAAAACAAAAAAACACGAAGAATATCAAAACAAAATAAACAAGATGGAAGGGAAAGGAGGAAGACAACACGAACGATAAAAAACACAACACAGCAACACACCAACACAGGACAAAATGACGCAACACAGCAACGGTAAGGAAACACACAAGTCCTTATATGAACAACACACACACACACACACACACACACACACACACACATATACCTCCCCTTTCCCTCACCTTCCCCATCCTCTTCTCTCCCCTTCCCTCCTTCCCCTCACCTCCCCAGCCCCTCACCTACCTTTCCCCTCCCCTTCCCTTTCCTTCCCTTTACCTCCCCTTCCCCTCATCTCCCCTTCACCTCCTCTTCCCACTCCTTCCCTTCTCTCCTCCCATCCCTCGTTAATTACTCACATCCAAACAAGCACTCCGTGGGTATCGGATTTCCTTCATTAGTGCGTTGAATCACTTCCTCCCAGACGTCGGCAAGTCAGGCGGAAACAATGATGAACCCTGTCGACAAGTTCTCCTCCGACGCCCTTTGTGTTTCCGCTTAATTTAATATTTTCAAACAATTTCTTGTTTATTTTCTTTTAGAATGTAAATTTTTCGTCCCCTGAGTCTTGTGCTGAGGCCATTTCCCCGTCTGGTAATTCCCCTCTGTCTGTCTCCTTCTCCTCCTCCTCCTCCTCCTCCTCCGTTTCCTTCTTCCCGTCTTCAAGCAGACGTTAGTGACCTTGTGACTCGGTCGGTCTTGCTATTTTTTTTTATTGTTTTTGCTTTTGATTTTCGTTTTTGTGTGATTATTTTTTGTCTCGGGTGCGTCTGGTGATTATATATTTGCTCTTTTTGTTTTTTCTCCCTCTCTCTCTCTCTCTCTCTCTCTCGTCTCCAAGGCTGGTTTCGTTCCATTGCTTGTCATTTATTTTTAGTTATGGAGAAGATTTATAAACATATGAAGTGGTCTTTTCAGCTAACCATTCTGATTTCGTACGCTAATTATTTGACCTTCCCTTGCATCAACATTTATTTTATTTTATTTTGATATATATAAAAAAATTCAGTATACCTTCACGCTTTGCAACACACTCTCTTTGCCTTTATTTCCTTCTCTTTTTCTTTCTCTGCCTTTCTTCTTCCTCCTCGTCCTAAACATTTGTTCACTTCACATTTTCTCATAAACTGCTTCTTCCTTCCTCCTCCTCTTCCTCTTACTCATCGTCCTCCTTGTTTCTCCCCTGCTCTTCTTCCTCCTCCTCCCATTTCCTCTTCCTTATCTAGCTTCATCTTTCCTCTAAACCGTTTCTTCCTTCCTCCTCTCTCTTTCCCTTACTCATCCTCCTCCTCGTTTCTCTCCTTTCTACTTTTTCCCTCTTCTTCCCTCGTGCCCTTTCCTTTTGCGTCCCTGCCTAGCTTCACCTACTCTGTAAACTACTCCTTCCTTCCTCTTTCTTTCTCTTACTCATCATCCTCGTTTCTCCCCTTTGAACCTCATTTTCCTGTTTTTCCACTCTCCACCTCCTCCTCCTCCTTCTTTCTTCTGCATCATCAATTCCCTCTCCTCCCTCCTTCTCTTGGCCGGTAACAAAGAGAGCAGAACGACCTTGACGGAGGGAAGGAGGGAGGGAAGGGAGGGAACAAGGAAGAAAGGAAGGAGGGAAGGAAGGTAAGAAGGAAGGGAATGAAGGTGGAAGGGGGAGAAAGAGGGTGGAGGGAGTATGATAAAGAGGATGGGGGAGAAAGGAATATGAAGAGAGAGAGAGAGAGAGAGAGAGAGAGAGAGAGAGAGAGAGAGAGAGAGAGAGAGAGAGAGAGAGAGAGAGAGAGAGAGAGAGAGAGAGAGAGAGAGAGAATAGCCATACACCTTTCAGGATCAAACATGAAGTGAGAGAGGAGAGGAAGGGTGAAGGGTAGGAATGGAGGGGGGAGGGAGAGGGAGAGAGAGAGAGAGGGAGGAAAGGATCAATATGAATACGCAAATACGCCACAGCTCTCTCTCTCTCTCTCTCTCTCTCTCTCTCTCTCTCTCTCTCTGACCCACAAGGAAAAGAAGATCGTATAGAAAAAAAGGAGAGAAAACCAGGAATCAGAAAGAGACAAACTAAATAGGGGAGATGAGAGAGGAAAGGAGGGAGGAAGAAGGGAGTGGAGGAAGACAAGGGAAGGAAGGAGGAGGAGGAGGAGGAGACCGGATGCTGATGCGTGTTTGGACTAGTTTACGGGTGGTGAGGGGGTGAAGGAGGAGGTTAAGAAGTAGGAGGAAGAATGATAGTGGAGGAGATGGAGGAGGAGGAACAGGAACAGGAGTGGGCGAGGGAGTAAAAGGAATGAATAATAAGAGATGGAAGAGAAGGAGACGAGGGAGTTGAAAGAGATAGACGAGCTGAAGGATGCGTAGGAGAGGAGATGAGGGAGTAGAAGGAAGAGGAGTAAGATGAACAGGAGTGGACAAGGGAGTAAAAAGATGAATATTAAGACATGGAAAGAGAAGGAGGCGAGGCAGTTGAAGGAGATGGAGAGGCTGAAAGATGCATAGGAGAGAAGGTGAGGAAGTAGGATGATGGGTGAGAAAGGAGATGAGGAGGAGAAGGAAGAGAAACAGGAGTGGGCGAGAGAATAGAAGGATGTATGATTAAGTAGGAGGTGGGGGAGGAGGAACAGGAATGAGAGTATGAGGGGAAAACCAATAAAATGATGAAAATAGTTGTGAGGAATGATAATGAAAAGTGATGAATGATGGATGGTAAGGATTATGGTGATGATAATGGTATAAGAACAACAACGATGATAATGATGCGAAGAGGAACAAGAACAAGAGGAACAAGAACAAGAGGAACAAGAACAAGGACTAGAAGAAACAGGAGAATAAAAGAAACACATCACCACTACTATTACCACCACCACCAAGAACACCAACACCACCACCAACACCACCACCAACACCACCACCAACACCACCAACACCAACACCACCACCACCACCAACAACAGCACACCACTGACACAAGAAGCAAACAAGTCTGGGAAGAACACGTGCCTCTGTTTACATGAGTCAGCTGACGAGACACGACCATCACTCACCACCATCACCACCCACCACCACCACCACCATTACTCTGTCTCAACACCACCGCTTGTCCCCCACCGGTCTGTCCTTCTGCCTGGCGGGGTCTGTGATGTATAACTTGCATTTACACTTTTTTTTGTTGACAATAATGCCTTTAATATATCTTCACTCGGCATTAATGTATGTTGGATAAGCGTTTATTTCGTTATTTTATTCATGTATCTCCAGTCGGTATTAAAATATGCTGAGTAAGGATTTCTTTCGTAAGCTTACAAAGGCGTTATTTATATATCTCTAGTCGGGTTTAATGTATGCTCGTAGGCCTTTCATCATCCTACACTTCTTGCCACACTATTAATAAATATCTCAACTGGTTTTTCTATCTAACTTTTTTGTATGTTCACTCGGTTTTAATATATATATATATATATATATATATATATATATATATATATATATATATATATATATATATATATATATATATATATATATATATATATATGCTGCAAGGGCACAAAGAAAAGGAAACAATAATAAAAAAAAGCCCGCTACTCGCTGCTCCTAAAAAAATAATCAAAAGAGGTAGCTAAAGACTTCAATAAAGATTTCAATCGTCGTTTTACAGGAACGTTATTTATATTACCTCCAGCCGGTTTTCATTGTAATAAATAAGGATTTCTTTAGTAAGTTACGTAACCATGAAGAATGTTATGCGCTAAAGAAAACCGTTGCATAATTCACAACGACACTATGTAAGAAAATCAGAAGTATAGGGGAACTAAGATATCTCAACACTTATATTTACTAAACGATCAAGTTATATCATTATCATATATGCCAAGAGAATAAAACATAATATCATAAAACAAAATAACTGTGTGAGTAATCTGGGCAATCGTTTTAGAGGACAAAATATAATAAGCAAATCCATTACATCATAAGGAGGAAGATAATATTTACAGAATTAAAACAAACACAATCAAAACACTAAGAAAAACAAGGCACATATATACACAGAAGGAAGGTTAAGGAGAAACGGAAGAGGAGGAGGAGGAAGAGGAGGAGGAGGAGAGGAGTAAGATGAGGAGGAGGAAGAGGAGGAGGAGGAAGAGGAAGAACGCCGTATCCCACACTCCTCTGCATTCCTGTACTTCCTGGAAACAGTTCACCAATCAGAGACGAGAACGGGGGCCCTCCACCAATCCCTTGTGTGTGTGTGTGTGTGTGTGTGTGTGTGTGTGTGTGTGTGTGTGTGTGTGTGTGTGTGTTTCGTTTTCCCATCCTTGCCCATTTTCTTTGGTGTTACTGACATCCGTGAGAGAGAGAGAGAGAGAGAGAGAGAGAGAGAGAGAGAGAGAGACCCCACGTGAGAGAACAGGGAGTCAGAAAAAAAAGATTAAATCATCCCAAACTACCACCACCACCACCACCACCACCACTACTACTACTACTACTACTATCACCACCACCATCGTTATTTCACCACCCACACTCACCCCTCTCTTCCCCCCTCCCCACCACCACACCACTCAGCCATGAATCACCAACAGACAAAACCTACCTGAAGATATCTAATGGAACCTATCTATCAATTATATACCACCTGCTTAACATCCTTCTACTCTTCTCTATCATTGCTTCTTATCTCTTCCTCCTAACTATCCACTATCTATTCTTCTATCTATTCCTCTTTACTATTCACTCTATTTCTAATCCCCTCTTTTTCTAATAATTTTTCTTTAGTTTCTCCTTATATATTCCTCTTTACTATCCATTCTCTCTATCTCTTCATCTGTTCCTCTATCTATTCTTTTATCTACTCTCTTTCCCATCCACTCCTTTCCTGATCATTTTTCTTTAGTTGCTCCTTCTTTACTCGTTTTTACTATCCATTCTATCTCTGTCTCTTCATCTGCTCCTCTATCTATTCTTCTATCTACTCTCTTTCCCATCCGCTCTTTTCCTAATTATTTTTCTATACTTCCCTTTCTCGTCTCATATCTCCTTCCCACCCATCTTTCCTTACCACTCACTCACTGTTTTGCTTCCTCTCATCTCCTCTTATCCCTTCCTCATTTACTTTTTCTTCCCTTCACTTTCTCACCCTTCTTTTCTTACCCCTGATTTACCTCTTCTCATCGTCGTCGTCCATCTTTCAACCTTTAATTACTTGCTGTTCTGTCTACCCTTAACTGGGCCTCTTCCTTCCCTTCCCTTCCTTCCCTTCATGCCACTTACCTCACCTTTCACCCCTTCCCCCATTCCGTGTCTCCACCCACGCTCACCCTTCCTTTCCTCTCCCCTTCCTTCTCCTTCCTATCTTCTACTATTCCTTCTTTATGTTTTACTCTCTTATCACGAAAATTAACGATGATCTCCTATTTTCGTTTTTTTCTCTATATCAATTCCACATGACTCTATCCTTTCTCAATACACCTTTTCTTTCTTCTTCCAAATCCCGTCTTCTTCATATATGTTGCTGTCTTCTTATTTTCCTTCCCTTCCCCTCCCTCTCGTCACATCGTTTTCTCGTATCTCATGACACTCGGGTCGTCTATATCATCTACTCATCTCATCTGTCAGTTTGCTAACGTCACACGGATGCCCATGGGAACGGAAGACTAACCACAGTTTTGACACCAGCTTGTAAGGATACTGTTTTTCGTTCCTTCCCTATTTGTTTACTTGCATTCCTATTTTGCAGCGAGTTGGATGTATGTTAGATAGATAGACAGATAGATGGGTAGATAGGTAGATAGGTAGAGAAGGACCACATGCCTTCTCACCTACACCGATTTAGATATTACAGTTGAGTTGGCGAGTCATCAGCCAGAGAGAGGAGGTGACGGTGAGGGTGGGGGAGGGGGTGACGGAAAGGGGTGGGTGAGGGGTGACTGTAAAGGTGGGGGAAGGGAAGTGATGTAGGGGAGGAGCTGAAGGGGCTGATGCAATGTGCTCGGCGGGAAGGGTGGACGGCGACACTATACAAGACGGGAAGATTCCACCCTCTTATGCGATGCTGTTTGCTTTCACTCGACGCTGCGACGTGTGTGCGTAGAGACAGTTTTGATATTGCTTGATGAATAAATAATACCAGAGAGGGGATAAGTAGGTGTCACTCTCCCTCTCTGTCTATCTATCTTTCTATCTATTTGTGGGTGTGAATTGCTGGACAGATGGAGACAAGAGTGAAAGAAATTGGAACGTCTGATGAAAGGTATTTAAGACAAGAACAGACACAGGCAAAACTAACACATGACGACGGACACATTTACAGAGAGAGTCAGACAACACATAGTAGTAGTAGTAGTAGTAGTAGTAGTAGTAGTAGTAGTAAAAGGAACCCTTGCAACGATAATAATAACAAGGTGAAGGAATTAAGGCATGACATCAAAGAGAATCTAACACCTCTGCCCTCCTCTATCTCGTGCTCTCCATCAGACAGTAATGGGTAGGGGGGGGGGTGAGGGGGTGATGAGGGGCACTACCTGGCGCGGCTCAGGTATGTGCGTCCCCCTGCGGCCAGGTAAGCCACCGGGCAGAATCGTGAGGCGCCGCGAGAGGTGAGATACATACCTGCTCCATACTGAAGGTGAGACCCCGTGGGAACCCTGTGTGTGTGTGTGTGTGTGTGTGTGTGTGTGTGTGTGTGTGTGTGTGTGTGTCAATTATTTCACCTTCCAGTCAGTGATCACCACATACAACAACCCTATATTTTCTGTAACACGAGCAAGTTCTTTCTATTTACATCAAAGATTCGGGAAAGAGAACAAAAATGAAGCTGCAAATGTGACACAAATAGATTAAACGTAACTTGCAAGAGGAAAATACATGAACACCAAGAACACACACACACACAAAAAAATAGGTAGATAAAACAAAGATAAAGACGTAAATATGACACCAATGCATTAAACGAAACCTACAAGATGAAAATGAAAACCAAGAACATAAAAGTTTCCGTAAATAAAACAAAAACGAAGCTGCAAATGCAACACTCATAGATTAATCGTAACCTCGAATATGAACACCAACAACTGCATTCAAGGTGACACACAAAGGTTGATTCCCAGCCTCTCCTCCACCCTTGATTACCTGGAACTAGAACTTACATAACCTAAATTTACAAGCGATGCTGTATCAATTTTTTTTCTAGCTTCTTGCCTTCTCGTTCCTCGCTATAAAAGGAGCGAAGTGATGAGGCAGAGTCAATGAACCCTTTCACTTAGTTCAGCCTTGTCCATTATCCAGCCACTCATCTTTTTTGTAAGTCTGCCCTTCTACCATTATCTCAGTCAGTTGTCAAATCAAATACCCTCGAGAGACATTTTTAGCACGTTACTATCTGAGCTCCTCCAGTTCCAAACCCAGTTCATCTTTGTCACAATCAACAAGTTAGTCATCCATCCACACGGTTTCCTTGTAAGTCTGCCACTCTACCATTATTCCAGTCAGTCGTCAGGTAGCAAGTTACTACCTGAGCATGTCCACCAGTCATTAAGTCAAGCCACACACCCGCCAGGCAGTCATCACGCGGCGACAGTCACGCGGCATCATCCCGCCCAGCGCCGCCCTCCGGGAGCCACCTGCCGCCGCCGCCGTCGCCGACACAGACAGAAAAGAGACAGAAAAAAGTATTCCCGGAAATGCCGCCGCAGCCACTCGATTCTCTCCCCTCAGCCACGACACGGCGGCGCCCCACGACACCCACGCCCCAGCCACTCCTACGGCGGGGCCCGGCCAGATCCTGAACAGACGCGCTACAGTTAACTATGGGTGGGGGGCCTCCTAGCCGCTCTTACGAAAAACAAACACAGTGGACTCCTGACGAAGGCCCACTATTGTGCTTGACCCGCGTGACTCGAGCGATGATAAGGAGGTCAGGAGGCACCGCACGGGCACTCCACACACTGGGATGCTGTTACCGCCCGCCGCGCCCGTCATCCCGCACTCCTGTCATGGCGCCCTAAGTCTTAGATGGCGCCAATGCCTTTCATTCCTACACGAGGAGATTCGATGTTATTAATAGATAGATAAACAGTGAGAGAGAGAGAGAGTAATAGTGCCCCCAGACAGTGCCATTCGTCTCGGGTCGCACACACATACACACACACACACACACACACACACACACACAGACGCCAGACTATCCCAGTACCCGGAAACAGGCCTCCCACACCACACCCATCGCTCAGCAGAACGTCGTGCCCTCAAGGAGTCCCCGGTGCCCGCTCCTCTCCTTCGTCCACGCCCAGCTCGGCCAACCCCTGGGACGCCCCGAGACTTCCCAGCAGCCCTAGGACGCGCCACAACGAGATGCATCGGTCACACCTTCGTCGCCACCCAAGGCCACAAGAGTTCTGATGGTGAATAAGTTTCCTCGCGACAGGGCATGGAGACAACCACACACAAGCCACAGAAATACAGACACACACGAGCCACAGAAATACAGACACACACGAGCCACAGAAATACAGACACACACAAGCCACAGAAATACAGACACACACGAGCCACAGAAATACAGACACACACGAGCCACAGAAATACAGACACACACGAGCCACAGAAATACAGACACACACGAGCCACAGAAATACAGACACACACGAGCCACAGAAATACAGACACACACGAGCCACAGAAATACAGACACACACGAGCCACAGAAATACAGACACACACGAGCCACAGAAATACAGACACACACGAGCCACAGAAATACAGACACACACGAGCCACAGAAATACAGACACACACGAGCCACAGAAATACAGACACACACGAGCCACAGAAATACAGACACACACGAGCCACAGAAATACAGACACACACGAGCCACAGAAATACAGACACACACGAGCCACAGAAATACAGACACACACAAGCCACAGAAATACAGACACACACGAGCCACACAAAAAATGACACATCCTTCACTTTTCAACGAGTGTCTATTCATCTGGCTATCAATATCTGTCTAACCATTTATATCATACAATTAATTATTCATTTATTCACATATATATTAGTTTATGTCTAAGAATAATATCAATCTTTTTTTTTTACACGATTACTTTGTTCCAGTTAAAAAAAAACGGACGTCTGGTAAGTAAAAGTTCATAACGACACACGTGAAGTAAACACAAACACACACACACAAAAAAAAAAGTAATTCCTCCCTTTTGCACAACTGGCTCCTTATTTTAGATTCATAAATAATCTTCTCTTACCTGGAACTACTGAAAAACATGTGAGCTCAACAACATCACTAAGAACACACACACACACACACACACACACACACACACACACACACACACACACACACACACACACCTGAGACCTTGATGACGAAGGTGTGACACTGGAGCACCTGCCCGCCCACCTGCCGCCACCCTCCATGACAACGAGGCTCAGGAACAAAAGACAGACAATGACAATTACAGACACAAAACAGTAACGCTGAACCCTCTGTGTGTGTGTGTGTGTGTGTGTGTGTGTGTGTGTGTGTGTGTGTGTGTGAGGTAAAACATAGCACAAAAAAATAAAAACAATCTCCCTTTCAAAAGACAAAATAATACCCAATGCCATCACGAAAGCTTGTGTCACAGTCTATAGAAATTCAAATTAAAAAATATAGGTGATTCCACAAAAAAAGGTATAAACAATCAAAACAACAATAAAAACACACAAACGACCAACACAAACACACAAACAAACAACCCCCCACAGGGACATATTCCACGAAGCAAACATAAAAACAGGAGTATATGAAAGGCATTCCACTGAGAGAGAAAATAATATTATACAGTGAAACTTGATACTCTGGGAATAATATACTGACCAAGACCTCTTATTTCTTTCTGTTGTTTGCGATTTTAAAGAGGAGGAGGAGGAGGAGGAGGAGGAGGAGGAGGGGGTGGTCCTGTTGTTTATACGCCCGAGTGAATCTTTGGTTCTCGGGAGGAAATACGGTTTGTGGGGATAATATTGTATTTTGGTTGTTAGTTCTGGGAAATGCATGCAGACCTTCCTCCTCCTCCTCCTCCTCCTCCTCCTCCCACTACTACTACCACTCCTTTTCCTCCTCCTATTCATCCTCCCTATTTTAGCCCTTCGTCCGTTCTCTCGGCCTTTCCTCTATATTTACTTGTTTTGTTTTTCTCACTCCATCATCATTCTCCCCTTAAATCACCTTTTGTTTATGCCGTATGTTTGGTCCTTATTGTATGTTTTTATCAGTGTTGTTACGGGTGGAGGCATTAATAATATATAATGTAGTAGTAGTAGTAGTAGTAGTAGTAGTAGTAGTAGTAGTAAGAGTAGTGTAGCAGCAGTAGTAATAGCAGTTTCGGCAATGGTAGTAAAAAATAAAGTAATAGAAGTGATGGGTGTAAATATATGTTAGTGTTCTATCTTTTTTTGTTATTGTTTTCTTTTATCGGTGCACACACACACACAAAAAAAAAACCAGGTCATTTCCCGAGGTCAAGTTTTGTGTTATGAGGCATTTACCCAAAACACACACACACACACACACACACACACACACACACACACACACATACTAACTCCCCCACACACACACATTACCCTCCCCCACACACACACTCCCCTTCCCCCCACCCCCACCACACACACTATTATAATGTACACCATGCACCCTCCTTTCCAAACCATTTCCCAGCACCTGCAATTGACCCCAGCGCAACAAGGTAGACAAGGAGATACCTGAGCAATGATTAGCGCGCGCAGTGAATTACCTGAGTGACTATTAGTGAGGGGCCGGTGTCCAGTCGGCCCTCCCTCTCCCTCTCCCTCTCTCTCTCTCTCTCTCTCTCTCTCTCTCTCTCTGCCTGTTACCTGTGCCGGATTAATCTGCCAGAAGCATGTGCCGCATATATGAGGGAGAGAGGGAGGGAGGTGAAGGGGGGCAGGTGAGGGAGGGCTGTGATTAGGGCAAAGTCGTGCAGGTATTATCCTCCCCAACGCCCGGTCACGCCCCTCGCCTGCCCTCACCCACCCCCTGTCCGCTTACCGTCTTCTGTGCTCCTCTTCGTCCCTCCCTCACCCTCCTTCGGTCGTCCCTTCCTTCCTCGAGCCCTCATTTGCCTCTATATCCTCCTCCTACTTCTCCTCCTTCTCCTTCTCCCCGCCCATTTGTTTATGTTTATCTTGAGCGAAATGATAGGCCAGACAGGAAGCTTCAGTAGTAGTAGTAGTAGTAGTAGTAGTAGCAGCAGTAGTAGTAGTAGTAGTAGTAGTAGTAGTAACAATAATGAAGAGGAAAGATTGTTTGGTTCTTAAATTCATTTGAGGGAACATGTATTGAAAGAGGTAAAGACAGGCAAATACACAGATAGATAGACAGACATAGGTAAATAGATACATATACTGTAGATAAATAGTAAAAGCAAAAGAATGAATAAAAAATGATAGCAGGGGAGGTGATGCTGCTGATGGTGGTGGTGGTGGTAGCGGTGGTGACACGCCTAACCTCCTGTGGCACTGTTGCGTTGCCATGGGAAGGCGGTGAAGGAAGGAAGGACAGACAAAGAGTGGAAAGGCGGCATAAGAACATCGCATGCGGTGATGGGAGAACCTGGGGGCGGCGGAGGCGGCGGTGGTAGCGTGTGGTAGTGAGTCTGGTGGTGGTTGTGGTGGCAGCGACGTGTGAGAGGGAGGGGGCGTCGTGGTGTGGGGATGGGGGAAGAGGAAGGGGAGGGGGAAGGAAGGAAGATGAATACTGGGCTTGGTGGGACGAGAAGTGGTGGTGATTCTACTTTTTTTGCCGTGGTTAGTCAGTCCACCTCAGGGCCGGATGGTCCAGGCGAAGGAGGAGGAGGAGGAGGAGGAGGTGGAAGGGTCACCTACTGGCCACTACTGCCCCGTTCCCACGCTCCGGCCACGTTCCATACCTCCCCTGGGGTGGAGGCGGCGACGATGGCAGCTCGGGTGTGGTAGTAGTCCTCCTCCTCCTCTTCCTCCTCCTCCTCCTTCATATCCTCATCGTACTCCCCCATTACCTTCTTCCCTCTCCTCTTTCTTCTCTCACAGCAAACAGCGTATAATCACAGTATTAATTAGAGATCTGGCTTGGGATATGGGCCGAGGAGGGCGCTGGGAGGGCCCGGGGAGGGTAGTGCTTGGGGGGTGCGGAGCCTCGAGACTCAATTAAGAGGCGGGTCACCTGGTCACGACTCCCCTGCAGGTGTGGCCGCGCCAGGAGGCTGCCTCTGCGGTAAAGATCAGGTGAGGAGGAGAAGGAGAAGGAGGAGGAGCGATGTGGGAGCCGCCGTGGGATATGAGGAAGCTGCCGTGGGAGAGAAGAGAAGGAGGGGGGGGAGGGAGGGATGGAAGATGTATAAATTTGAATAAGACACTAAAAAGAAAGGGTGTGAAAAGGTAATGATGCGGAAACGTGAGATAAATGGTTTGTTTGATGTTTACATTGGTGTGAGAGAGAGAGAGAGAGAGAGAGAGAGAGAGAGAGAGAGAGAATTATAGAAAAAGAGTGATACGTAAGAGTAATGTTACTTAAATAATCACAATAATCAGGAGGCGAGTAGCAAAAGGACAGAAAAAACGTATAAAGGAAATGGTAAAACACAATAACAGGAAAAGAAAAATCAACTGCTAAACAGGAATAAGGAAAAAGAGAAGAATAAGGGAAACTAAACAGAAACTAAACATAATATGCATAACTAAACAATATTTGACTTTATTTCCTACGAGTTGAGAATAACTTACTCAGAATTAAAAAAAAAAAAGGCAACCAATAAAAATCATTAAATAAAAACATATGTAAAAAGTACACCATTAAATAACTTGTGTGTGACTGTGTGTGTGTGTGTGTGTGTGTGTGTGTGTGTGTGTGAACAGTGAGCTGCGTCTGGGAAACTATTCGACTTTTTGTGCCTGTGGAGGTGTGTGTGTGTGTGTGTGTGTGTGTGTGTGTGTGTGTGTGTGTGTGTGTGTCCGGGTGCGTGTGCGACTAACAACGATCCGCCGAGAACCCGCACACGCCAGCCCCTGACGAGAGGAGGAGGAGGAGGAGGAGGAGGAGGAGAAAGTAAAAGAAGAACAAAAAATAAGAATAAAAATAAGAACAAAAAGCAAAAACAAAGAAAAATTAAACAGGAAGAACAAGAAGAAAATGAACAATAACAAAAACAAAAACTAGAAACAAGAACAAGAATTAGAAAAACAAGAACGAGAGCAAAACAAAAAAAGAACAGAACAAGAAGAGAAAGAACAACAAGAAGAACAGGAAGAACAAGAAGCTAAGGATCAGAAACACAACAGGAGAAATTTGAACGAGAACAAAAAGTGGAGGGGAGGGAGACAGCGGAGAAGGGCAAGGAAGAGGAAGAGGATGAGGACGAGGATATGAGAGAGAGCATGAGGCAGGGATGAAGAGCAGATAAATGTCAAAGAGGACGAGAATCATGTAAGTAAATAGATTCATAGTCTATAAATATAAGTCATTTGAATATAAACAGAACGCAAGGACTGACAATGAACATCCAATGAATAAATAAATACTAGCTTGTTAACATACTACATAAATAAATTACGTTTGTTTACGCGCGCACACACACACACACACACACACACACACACACACACACACACACACACACACACACACACACACACACACGAAAAAAATATTGTATGGAAAATAAATACAATGATATCTAATGAACCACTCTTGATAATGATGATGACGAGATGACACCTATGATAATAATGAGGATAATGATGATTTTGACAGCGACGGTAATGAATGAAAACGATTATGACTCCTTATAATGAACGTGTACGAGTAATTTTCATGTAGAGGTAAGGAGAATTGCTTCATTCATTCGGATAAAAAAAATTAGCAAATGAAGTTCAAGATATTTGGTACATTAAAAAAAAATGAATATTAGTCCATAGAGAAGATAAACCAAGTAATAATCGTAGTAATGACAGCCGAATAAAGAGAAGTTGGGAGCGTTGATGGACCGAGTGGCGTATAAAAAAACAGATGAGTTATAATTAAATATTCATCAGATTCATGCAGGTGATTTTAAAGGTGAGATTTTATCGCCCACTAATGTAAAGAGGCGACCACTTTGTTTGCAGTTCTTTCCACATGCTCTCTCTCTCTCTCTCTCTCTCTCTCTCTCTCTCTTGTTGTTACCTGTTGTATTTCTTTTGTTATATGTTGTTTTATTTGTTGTTATTGTTCTTGATGTTGTTGCTGCTGCTGCACCTCTCTCTCTCTCTCTCTCTCTCTCTCTCTCTCTCTCTCTCTCACCTTCATTCTCTGTCCTAATCTACCCTTCCCTCCCTCCATCTCCCCCTTCCTTCCTCCCTTCCCCCTCCCTCCCTCTTCGTCTGGGCACGACTGGTCACTTCTGCAGGGAGGGAGGGAGGGAAGGAGGGAGGTGCCCCGAGGGGTAACTCCTGCATTAAATAATTGCGCCCCTCCACCCACGGGAGGGAGGGAGGGAGGGAGGCAAGCTGACCAGTGGCGGAGGGAGAAGGAAGGGACGCTGACCAGTGGCGAAGGAGGGAGGAAGGGAGGGAGAGGAAGGAGAGAAACAGAGAAAATTGAGTTACGAGACAGAAGATAAGAGAAGAAAATAAGACGAGGATAGAAAATAAGCAGAAGGAAAAAAAGTGTGTGTGTGTGTGTGTGTGTGTGTGTGTGTGTGTGTGTGTGTGTGTATGGAGACAGATAGATAGATGGAGAGATAGGGACAATACCACCATCAACAACAACAACAACAACAACAACAACAACAACAACACAAAAAAACATGTAACAAATCACTAACAAGAGCAAAAAAAAAAAAACTCATAATTACCCTCATTAATCCGAAGCCTCATTTTCATCTATAATACCGAGACTCCAATATTTTTTCAAGGGAATTTCCTATCGGTTTAAACTTAACTATACGTTTCCCTCTTCTTTCTTCTTTTTTATTTCCCCTTCCCTTTTTTTTTCATGTCCAATTTCTGCCCGGAATATCAAACAGGGAATGGGGGCAAACGTGACCTCTCCGCGTGCCCTTTGACCCCTTATTGGTGGTTGATGGTGATAGGGAGCCGGCGGGGAGTGCGGTGGTAGCCTGCGGTAGTGGTGATTGGGGGGGGGTGAAGGGGAAGGGGAGGGGGGTGAGGAGGGTGAGATGGTGGTGGTGGGTGTGATAGGCAGCTTATATACCCTTGACCTCTGTTTGTCCCTCTCTCTCTCTCTCTCTCTCTCTCTCTCTCTCTCTCTCTCTCTCTCCGTTAAGTAAAAAAAACATTCACAAAAGGAACTTCTCATATCTGTATCTTTTTATCCATTTTTCTTCTTTTCTTCTTTTTCTTTTCTTTTCTTCTTCTTTCTCTTTTTCTTTTTCTTTTCTCTCTTCTTCTTTTCTCTCTCCTTCTTCTTTTCTTCTTCTTCTTCTATTATTATTATTATTATTATTATTATTATTATTATTATTATTATTATTATTATTATTATTATTATCATTATTATTATTATTATCATTATTATTACCATCTTCACTATCATCATGACCATCGACATAATCACCTCTTACTTGTATTATTCCGTCTCCAAGGATTTATTATTTTTTTTCCTTCCTTTCGCATTTCCATATTTCCATCGTTAATCTTTGGGCTCGCTCGCCTCATCCTTATCATTGCCTTAAAAAGATTATATATACACTACCCACTCCTTTTCTCTATCTTTTTTCTTTTTTTTTCTCTCCTGAAGGTTATTTGTATTATTATTATTATTTCGTTTGTGTTATCTTCGCTTCACCTTTCTGGTTGTTCTTCTTTTTTTTCTTTCAGACTTTCCTTAATTCATTTTCGTTATCAAATTTATAATCCTGTCTCAGCCTAGTCCCTTGTCTTTTCTTCCTCATATATACATCTCTCTCTCTCTCTCTCTCTCTCTCTCTCTCTCTCTCTCTCTCTCTCTCTCTCTCTCTCTCTCTCTCTCTCTCTCTCTCTCTCTGTACCTGTCCTGGCCTATCAACCCACCTTTCTTGGATTCTTCTCCTCCTTCTCCTCCTCCTCCTCCTCCTTCTCCTCTTGTGCAATACTCCGTGCAAAAACTCGCTTCCATGTAGCTCTCTCTCTCTCTCTCTCTCTCTCTCTCTCTCTCTCTCTCTCTCTCTCCTCCTTCGTTGCCACCAGCAGGAGGAGGGCAAAAATTTAGTGGGCGGCTAATGGGAGCGTGGCAGGGCTCGATCGGCGGCCACTGGTCACACACGCCCTTGATTGCAGCGTTGGGCAGCGGCGGGTCACGCGGGGAACAGTATCGTGGTGGCTGGCGGGGCGCGGGCGGGTGCGGACGCCGTGGGTGCCCGTGGGCGGGTCACGAAGTGGGCGTGGAGGCGGGAGGCGGGAGGCAAGGGTCAGTTTGTAGCGCGAGCCTCGGCCCCGCCCCTACGCTGACCACCTGAGCTTGTTCTTGATGGCTCTTCGGCTCTTCCTTACCTCCTCCTCCTCCTCCTCCTCTTCCTTCTTCATCTTCTGTTCTCTCTTCCTCCTCTTTCTCTTTCATTCCTACGAGTATTGATGCTTGTCTTCTTCCTCCTCTTCTTTTACTTTCTGGTCTCTTTTTCTTCATTTATCCTCTCTCTTTCTATTCCCTTCCTCGTCTCTAGCTTCTCATCCTCCTCTTCTTTCTTTCTTATTCTGGTCTCTGTTCCTACTTTTTTTCTTTCTCCTCCCTTCTTTGTGGCTCGTCCTCTTCCTCTTCTTTCTTCTCTTTCTGGTCTCTCTTCCTACTTTTTTTTTCTTTCTCCTCCTTTCTTTGTGGCTTGTCCTGATCCTCTTCTTTCTTCTCCTTCTGGTCACTCTTCCTCTACTTATTTTCTTTATCTTTTCTTCATAGTCGCTTGTCCTCCTCCTCCTCCTCCTCCTCCTCTTCTTTTTCCTTCTGGTCTCAATTCCTCCACTTTTCTTCTTTCTCTTCCTCTTCCTTCTTATCATCTCTATTCCTCCACTTATCCCTTTTCTTTTCCGTTCCTACCCGCTTGTCCTCCTCCTCTTCCTCCTTTGCCTCCTCCTCTTTGCAACCGTTTGTCCTCATCCTTATCCTCCTCCTCCTCCTCCTCCTCCTCCTTCAACCTATCATATCCATCCTGCCCCTGCCTCTTTTAACCTTTGCCTATAAGTTTAGCCTCCGTACCCGCCCCCATTCTCTCTCTCTCTCTCTCTCTCTCTCTCTGATATGTTTTTTTTTCTCACAATGATATTTTCGTAACTTTCGATTTGCAACGTCACTGTATTGTACTTTATCTCTCTCTCGCTCTCGCTCTCTCTCTCTCTCTCTCTCTCTCTCTCTCTCTCTCTCTACGTGTGTGTGTGTGTGTGTGTGTGTGTGTGTGTGTGTAAATAATCACACTCCTTTCCTTATCGTCCTCCTTTTATTTTGTTTATTCTTATTTTCTCTCTCCACCTTTTACTCTTTTCTCTTCCTTCTCACCTTATATTAATCAACGTCCGCGCCGTAGGTTACGTTAATTTAGAAAGGTATTAGCGGCTCCATTAATCTCTCTCTCTCTCTCTCTCTCTCTCTCTCTCTCTCTCTCCAACTAAGTAAAAAAAAGAACAAATGAGAAAAAATGAGAAATGAAAAATAAAGAGAAAAAAATGAGGATATAAAGAAATGAGGAAGGTAAGAAAACGAGAAAAGAAAGAAATGAGAGAAAAAAAAGAAAATGAGAAAATAAAGAAATGATAAAAGATAGACGAGAAAAGAAAGAAAGAAGAAAAATAGAAAAGAAGCGGAAAAAGAAAGATATGAGATAAAAGAGAAACGACAAAGAAAAAAAGAAACACGAGCAAAAAAAAAAAAAGAAATGAGACGAGAGAACAAAAGGAAATAAGAAGGAAAACAAACAAACAGAAACGAGAACAAAAGTAAAACAAATAAATAAATAGACGCGGATATCCAGGTAGGGTAGCAGATGTAACCTAAGTGCGGAGTTCACCTGGATGCGAGAGGATAAACAACAGGTAAGAAGAAGGAAGGACGAACCTGTTTATTCATACTAGGAAAATTGCTCTCTCTCTTCCTCCCCTTCTCTTCCCCTCTCTCTCCCTCCCTCCCCTTGTATACCCGCTCTCCAAGGACCTGTTTGTTCCCTGTTGACTCCATTGGTTTCCCTGTTTTTTTTGTTGGTTCTCGCTGGAAGTACCGTTTATCATCCTGGTTAATTTTTGTTTCCTTCTTCTTAGTTCTGTTTGTGTATTTTTTGTTTGGTTGTATGTTTTGGTGGTTGATTAGTTGGTTTGTTTGGAGTTCTGTTGGTTTATGTTTATGTTTGTTTGTGTCTATCTTTGTCTGTTTGTATGTCTGGATGTATATGTCAGTTTGTATGTGTATGTTCTCTCTCTCTCTCTCTCTCTCTCTCTCTCTCTCTCTCTCTCTCTCTCTCTCTCTCTCTCTCTCTCTCTCTCTCTCATAATTCGGCATAATTAGAGACAAAATTATTGTGAGTTACCTTGAAAGCCACTCATTAATTGGGGACTCACAACATGGCTTCCGAAACAAAAGATCTTGCCTATTAAATCTATCAACCTTTTATAACGACCTCTTCACTGTTTATGACGTAACCAAATCACTGGACGTAGTCTATCTTGATTTCCAGAAAGCGTTTGATAAAGTCCCGCATCATAAATTACTTTACGAATTAAAGCAAATAGGTATTGACGGTCAAGTAAACCAATGGATCGCGAATTGGTTGAGCAACAGACAACAAAGAGTTGTGATTGACGGATTTAACTCAGAGTGGGCGCCGGTCACTAGTGGCGTCCCTCAGGGCTCGGTTCTTGGCCCAGTGCTCTTCATTATTTACATCAACGACGTGGATGTTGGACTCAATAACCGCATTAGTAAATTTGCAGACGACACAAAGATTGGTAACTCGGTTCTCACTGGCGAAGACAGGCAAAGCCTCCAAGAGGATTTGCACAAAATTTCAGCCTGGTCGGATAGATGGGAGATGCCCTTTAACGTAGACAAGTGCCAAGTCCTTCAAGTTGGAACGAGGAATAAGAAGTTCGATTACGAAATGCGCGGCGTTAAGCTCACAAGCGTTCAATGCGTCAAGGACTTGGGGGTCAAAATCGCGTCAAACCTCAAATTCTCACAGCAATGCATCGATGCAGCAAATAAAGCGAACAGAATGTTGGGCTTCATTAAAAGAAACTTTTTATTTAAGAATAAAGATGTAATACTCCCGCTCTACAACAGTTTAGTCAGACCCCACTTGGAATATGCGGTACAGTTTTGGTCTCCCCACCATGCAAAGGATATTGCTAAATTAGAAGGTGTTCAGCGTCGGGCAACGAAAATGATCCCTTCCTTGCGCAACAAATCCTACGAAGAAAGACTTACTACCCTTAACATGTTCTCTCTTGAGAAACGTCGCCTCCGAGGAAAACTGATCGAATGTTTTAAAATACTTAATGGTTTCACGAATGTAGACAGATCAACATTGTTTATGATCGATGACACTTTGCGCACGAGGAACAATGGCGTAAAACTCAGATGTAGACAAGTAAGTTCAGACTGCACCAAATTTTTCTTCACCAACGTTGTAGTGCGAGAATGGAATAAGCTCCCACCATCAGTGGTCCAGTGTAACACGATTGACTCCTTCAAAAATAAGCTCGACCGTCACTTCCTCCAACTTAATATCAACTAGAGTAGAAATGCAACGTTTTGGAGTCTTCTGATTAATGTAAAATCACTTAGGTTTAAGGACAGACCACCAAGTCTGGACCATGGGGTCTGTGTGGTCTGATTTTCTATGTAAATCTATGTAAAAAAATCTCTCTCTCTCTCTCTCTCTCTCTCTCTCTCTCTCTCTCTCTCTCTCTCTCTCTCTCTCTCTCTCTCTCTCTCTCTCTCTCTCTCTCTCTCTCTCTCTCTCTCCGTTAGCCGCACCTTACAGCAAAATACATTCATACATACATACGAACGTGTAGCTACATTCCGGCCGCTCCCTTGCTTGCCCCTCTCCAGGCTGCCACACCCTCGCCCATTGCCGACCCACGCCCATCCACACCCACACATACCCGCATCCACACTCGCGCAATTACCTATTCATTCATCCCTCCAACCACATACACAGAGCTTCATTACCTTTCCACTCCCATCCTCCCACACCTGTTGACATGTACACGATCAAAACGCGAGCTGCATCCTGCCGCTTCAGTTCAGCACCAAATTGAGGCCACAGGCAACAAAGGCATCATTTATGTAGGTCACGGAGAGCCGGCACGTAACCAGTGAACACGTGGCGCTGTTTTGTCCGTGGCACGCGCTGGCACGAGGAGCTGGAGACGTGGAGGACAGCCACAAGAAAGGGACATGCAGAACAGCAAGCCCACGAGTAATGTTCCTTATGAGCAGAAAACAAGTGGGATGAGAATGAGAACTTTGGTAATAGGAGTGCGTTTGAGCGATGGTAAGGAATGGATACTGGAGATCTGAACAAGTAGGAGGAATTTTTGGAGATGAGATTGGAATGTGGGACGAAGATTACACGAGGAAAGAAGAGATGCAAGGGAGAAGGAGGAAAAAAAAGACGTTTGGAAAGATAATGAAGGGAAGGAAAGGACAAGGGTGAAAAGAGAAAATTACGAAAGAAACGAGTACGAGACAAAGCATTGAAATGAATAATTGGGAAAAAGGTGACATACAAGGAGAAAGCATAAGATAATTAGAAACCCTGAAGGTATGACTAAAGATGTGGTGTATGATAAGATGAGGCCAGGGACACGTGGGAGTAGAGTAGAGGCTGGCAGGTGCTGGGGAGGGGAGGGAATAAGAGGGGGAGGGGGGCGGCAGAGACAGGTGAGTGTGGGAGTCACTCATCCTCACTTCCTCCTCCTCCTCCTCTCCCACTCAGGTGTGACGGGGGACTCAGGTAACGACACTCGCTCACAGCATCACGTTCAAGACTCCTCGTGAACCTCCAACGCAAGAGATCAAGTAACACACATCCACGTACAGGTAAAAATCGCCTTATGTTCCTAACGCTACATACAACTACTACTTGAATTAGCTACTTAACTACCTAACTACAACATTTTCTTTTGTCGGAGCAGCATCCAGAGAGCTCTAGTGTTGCTGTTTTTGCTTTCTGACCTTGAGCTGTCTCCCTTGATGTAAAAAAATAAATAAACAAAGGCTTCGACGTACTTGTGTGTATTACATGATCCTGAGAGCGATAAGACCCAGTCAGACCTAACACAGGAAAAGAGGCTGATGTCATTTTTGCTCTAAATAAAAATGACTGGACAGAGTGAAAATATACATCCATAAATATATTGTAATAACGTAGAAATTAAGGAAAATTGAGTTGCTTGTGTGTGTTGCATGATGCTGTGATCCAGTCAGACTTCGTAATAATAATGAAAAAATATAATCGGATTCTTCCTAAAAATACTTGTCATGAGGATACAGCACTCAAGCTTCGTGTTCAGGAGGAAAAAATAAAAACTAACCGGTTTCTTCTTAAAAATAAATGTCATGAAGATACAGCAGTCAGGCTTCGGGTTCAAGAGGGAAAAA
>NC_066516.1:8638090-8788090 GCF_024679095.1 Eriocheir sinensis
TCCCTCTCCACCACCTCCCACTCTTCCACCCCTTACTCCTCCAATCCTTGTTCTACAGGCCCCCTTACTCCACTTCTACCTCCATATCCACCCCAGTTTTCGCTACCCATTTCTCTATCTTCCCTTCCACCCCTCCCTTTCCTTACTTTCCTCAATTCTTCCATCCACAGTTCCCCTTCTTCCCTCCTCCCATTTCCACTTCTCTACTTTCCATTCCTCCATTCGTCTCTCCCCTTATCCTTGCCTCCCTTCACAGTTCCCCTTCCTCCTCCTTCCTATTCCCACATCTTTCTACAGCCAATTCCCCCATTCTTCTCTCCATCCGTCCTTCCTACATCCTCAAAATCTCTCATCCTCGCCTCCACCCTCTTCTCCATCCTTGCCTGCAGCTCTCTATTCACACTTACACTTCTCCATCCTTCCCTACATACTCCCACCTCTCCTCCCTTACCCTCACACTCCCCTTACCCATCTTTCCCTTCCCGCCTCCCCACGCCCCTATCCTCGCCTCCCTCCACACTCCACCTCTCCATCCTTCCCTCCCCGCCTCCCCACGCCTCTGTCCTCGCCTCCCTCCACAGTCCACCTCTCCATCCTTCCCTCCCCGCCTCCCCACACCTCTATCCTTCACCTTCCAGTAATAAATCTCCATCACTTTTCTTCCTGCCTCACTTCGCCTCGCCTCACTGGTCTTTCTTTCCTCCTGCATCCCTCCTCCCTTCTCCTCCTTCTCTTCTCCTTCCTCTTCCTGCTTAGTCTCCACTTTACTTCCTGCTCTTTGGATTTTTTATCATCTTTTTACCAATGCTCGATTACATATTCAGTATTCCTTCTAAAATTTATGTTAATTTTGTTAGAGTAGAGAAGTTGGTAAATCTTCTTCTTCTTCTTCTTATTATTATTATTATTATTATTATTATTATTATTATTATCATTATTATTATTATTTATTATCATTTTTACTTCATCCTCTTATAATGTTTCCAGTTTTCGAATCAAGTCTTGTACCTGCTCGGTGTGGATTAATATGTGAACCGGGTGATGAAAAAAAAAATGAAAAAAACAAAACCTTAAAGAAAAAAAATAAATAAAGAAGACAATAATTATGAAAAAAAGAAACCCGAAGAAAATACATAATTCAAACGCATCATGCACACAAGCAACACACACACACACACACACACACACACACACACACACACACACACACACACACATGCAGACACACACATAACCCCCCCTCCCCCCCCCCACACACACAACCCCTTCCCCCCTCTCCCCCCCCCCCAACACACACACATGAATAATACAGATCACACCACCTCTTGATATACCGGCTCTTTACGTACACAAAGCAGCATCCAATTTCAGGTCAGAATTACCCCCCTTCCCCCTCTACCCTCCCCTACCCCCCCTCCCCCTTCCCCCCGGCCCACGCCCACACACATACACAACATCCGGTCACCTGAGTCTCCACCTGTCTGCCTCCGAGGACCACCTGCCACCGGAGGGAGGAACAGGTGAAGGAGGGAGGAGGAGGAGAGAGAGGACTGGGTGGAGGAGGACTAGCTGGAGGGGACGCGTGGTAATGAAGGAGGGCGGACCATGCAGGTGAAGAGGAGGAGGAGGAGGAGGAGGAGGAGGAGGAGGAGGAACGGAAAGAAAGGATATGGAGGAAGAGGAGGAGAAGAAGGTGGAGGCGGAGTATTGAAAAGATGAGGATGAGAAAGAGAAAAAAAACATAAGATTACATGGAGTTTAGAAGAAGAGGAAGGATAAAAGGGAGGAGAAGGAGAAGGAATGTAAAAGCAGTGAAGAAAAGAAGAAAAGATGAAAACAAGGAGAGGAATAAAAACAAAACACAGATGACAATGATACTAACCAAAAAGGTGTAAAATCCGGAGGAGAAGCGGGAAAAGCGAAAAGGGAGAGAGGATAAAACTATAAGGAAGTAAGGAAATAAAAAAAAGAGTACAAAGATGCGATATGAGAAGCAATGCATATGAGGGAAAAAGGGAAGAAAAGGGAATGACAGCAAAGGGGGAGAGGATGAAGCTATAATCAAGAAAGGAAGAAAAAGATTACAAAGAGGCGAGATAAGAAGCGATATCCACGACGCGCTAAGAGGAGTGTGAAGCTGAGGGATCACACTGCTGCGTCACCGCCACACACACCCTGCAGAGTCACGCCCAGATACTCGCGGCATGGTGACGCTAGTGATGATGCTGTACTCGCGTCACACTTCAAGGCTACTACACGCGCTGCACCTGGTTACTGTACCCTGGGCTGAGTTGTTACGTTGTTAGTGTGTAGGGTAACAACATGCCGGACTTGTCGTACGGGGCCGCCCACAACTCTTATAGTCAAACCATTTCAAATAGTCCGTTTGGACGTTCGATTCTGCGGGTTTTTTCTTCCCCTCTACTCTGCCAAACAGTCCCAACACCTATCCCTTCCTCTCATATGTTACTTATAGGTAACATATGAGAGGGAAAAATAGGTATTGGGACTGTGTGCCTGAGCAGAGGGGAGGAAAGGACCAGCGGAATCGAACGCCCAAAAGGACTATTTGAAATGGTTTGACTACTGAGAGGCCGTCTGTTGTTTGGGCGCCGAAATGTTTAAGAAAATGACCTTTTAACTCTTTTCCATACAGTACATGCTCAGTCGTTTTGTTACACTTACCATGCCAGCGGTGTTTCCAGCAGTTCCATTAACCACGTTTGTCTTTTATCTTAATGCATAAGACATAAGGAAAGAATATGAAGGCTCCAAGGAGACCCACCACATTTTTGTACTCCATTTCATTATTACTTTTGAATTAAGTGACTCGCACCACTAGTTCAAGAACCAATGAGACGGAGATGAGCACCGAGGCCACGCACACCTATATAACGTATGCCCTGAACTTTTGCTTTAAACTGTACAGCATTTCTTACATTCCCTGTTCTGCACGTTATGTTGCTTTTTTTTTTTTTTTACAACAAAGGAGACAGCTCAAGGGCACAAAAAAGGAAACAATAATAAAAAAAAAAGCCCGCCACTTGCTGCTCCTAATGTTGCTTTATATCAATCCATTTTTTTGTGTATGACGTATTTTTGTGTCACGATTATTATGCTGACCTTTAATTGCTTCATACTTAAACATTATCACAGGTTTATACGACTCAGTAAATTTCGGCTATTTTTCATGGCGTGATGCAGGTCCTCTTCTGGTGCGAGTACTAATCAATGACTTCTAGAATAATGGTCTGCACTGAATGAATTATGACGCCGCTGTGACGAGCTGAGGGCAATGAAGGTTGGTACACATGAAACAATAAAACACACGATCAAATAGGACTGTAGGGAAAAAATGAGCAACTAAAGTAGAATGATGACAGTAAGAAAAGGAAATAACAGCAGCGGGAGAGTTGGAAAAGTGACGAAATCTGCTAAAAGTGACCGGCAAAAGAAATAATAATGAATACAACCAGAGTAATGCAAGTGAGAAAAGGAAATGACCAAGAGAGGGAGAGTAGGAAAAGCGGTACAAAATCTGCTAAGAATAACCATCGGAAAACAAAACAAAAATAAAAGCGAGTAGGAAGGAAAACGAGTGAGTAAGTGACCGTGGGCTGTTCAAGGTAAGCATATCGTAATGATTAATATTAGCAATGAGTACACGCGGCAACAGTAGGGGATACATTAAAAAAAAATAAAACTCGAAACATAATTGCTTGTTATTTTCGTTCATAAAAAAAAAATATATATATATAACATTTAAACATCCCTCGAAAAAGTAAATAAAAATCTAGCACTCCTACACTCCCATTTAACAACTTGGCATATTAATACACATCGGCTCTCCTTCCCCTTCGCGTCATTCTAGGTAGGACACACCTTTGACTCCAGCATTCTGTCCTCATTAAGCGAGTTCTTAGAGTCGAGAATATTCTCATCATTTCACTTCTCATAATTTTACTCTTTTTATATCTATTTATTACTTTATCTTTCGTGTATTTTTTTAAACTTTTTACTTCCTTTTTATTTTTTTTACATTTTATCTTTTTACTTCGACATTTTAAATCCACAGTTTATTGGAAAACAGTTTTATGGAGTGGATTAGGAAGAAAAAAGAAGAGCAGAAGGGGGAGGAGGAGGAAGAAGAAGAGGAGGAGGAGGAGGAGGAGGAGGAGGAGGAGGAGGAAACATGGCAACATGGAAATGCAGGCAACAGAAAGCCTATTGGCTCATTACGAGGTCGCCCGCTTGGGTGATTTAATCTGCTCGATCGCCACTTGGGGCTTGATGAGCAGATGAAAGCACCTCGATATTGAGGAGCAGATGGAAGCACCTCGTTATTCAGTTTACTCCCGACGCAGTGAAATGACGGTCGATTCTATATTTGAAGGAGTTGATGGTATTCGCATTCACTACTTCTGAGGGAAGATTGTTCCAGTGGCGGATGACTCGGTTTGAAAGGAAACTCCTTCCAATGTCTGTGTTACATCGACTCGACTGAATGGGTAAACCGTTATTTCTAGTTCTTGAGATGGTTTGCAGTTCAAAGAATTTGGAGTAATCGACGTTATTGAACTTTTTTAGATACTTGAAGACTTGAATCATATCCCCTCGTAGGCGTCTTTTCTCCAATGTAAAGAGATTGAGTCGCTTGAGTCGTTCCTCGTACGGTTGAGCCCTGAAGGTTGGAATCATCTTTGTGGCGCGTCGTTGAATCCTTTCCAGTAGAGCAATGTCCTTTCTGTAATTGGGAGACCAGAACTGCACTGCATACTCGAGGTGCGGTCTTACCATGGAATTATACAAGGATAGCATCACGTCTGGTGTTTTACACTCGAAGTTCCTCGCTATGAACCCGAGCATAATGTTGGCTTTGTTGTATACTTTTTTACAGTGATTCGCGTGTTACAGGTCACTGCTGATAGTGACTCCAAGATCCTTTTCCTCCTGCATCGCTTGCAGAGGTCTCCCATTCATGATGTATGTATGGTTACTATTTTGGGACCCAATGTGCATGACTTTGCATTTGTCAACATTAAAAGACATCTGCCATTTTTCTGACCATTCGATAATGTGATTGAGGTCTTTCTGAATGATTTCGCAGTCAGTCTTTCTGAGGGCATCTCCACCCACCTTGGTGTCATCTGCAAATTTCGATATTGTGGATTTCAGTCCTGATTCTAGGTCATTGATATATATGATAAAGAGGATGGGTCCCAGCACTGACCCTTGAGGCACTCCACTAGTGACTGGAAGCCAATCGGAAGGCTGTCCGTTGAGTAGTACTCGTTGTTTTCTGTCGGTGAGCCAATCTCTTATCCACGCGATCAGATTGGCTCCGATGCCCGCCGAGTGCAGTTTCTTAAGGAGTCGCTCGTGCGGTACCTTGTCGAAGGCTTTCTGAAAGTCCAGGTATATAACATCACTGGGAATGTGGACATCCCAGTTCTTATATATACCTTGGAAGAAGTCTAATAAATTCGTTAGGCAGGAGCGCTTGTTTCTGAAGCCATGCTGGGTGTCGGAGATTATATTATTGTTTTCTAGAAACTTAACAAGTTTATCTCTAATAATCTTTTCGAGCATTTTTCCTGCCACTGATGTCAAAGTTATGGGCCTGTAGTTTAATGCAACTCTTTTGTCTCCTTTTTTGAAAATCGGTGTTACGTTCGCCATCTTCCAGTCTTCCGGGACCTTGTTTAGTTGGACTGACCGGTTGAATATGTTAGTGAGTGGTTGAAGTATTTGTTGTTTAAGCTCTTTTAATAACCGCGGGGACAAACTGTCGGGTCCCGATGACTTGTTCGTGTCGAGTTTGTCCAAGTACTTTTTTACTTCTTGGTCGCATATTGTGTCAATTTCCAGCGGCGTGATCTCACTCGGCGGGTCAGGACCCTCGGGAATGGTTTCGATGTCCTCGACTGTGAATATGGATGCGAAATTACTATTGAGGATTCTGGCCATCTGTTTACTGTCCTGAGTTACAGATCCAGTCTCGTCTGTCAGGGGACCAATATTGGATTTTACTTTCTTTTTCGATCTTATGTACGTGAAGAATTTCTTGGAGTTAGTTTTGATTTCGCGCGCTATTTGCTTTTCATAGTTGCGTTTGCTACTCCGAATAAGGCTGCGACAAGCTCTGAGGCTGTTGTGGTACTGTGTGCTGGCTTCGGCCGTAGCATTCTCTTTCATCAAATTATAATTATTTTTTTTTAAGTTTACTGCCCTTTTTATATCTCTGGTCATCCACGGTGGATCTACGGCCCCATTTACTCGCCTGGATTTCGTAGGCACTGTAGCCTTTTCTACTTGCAACAGCTTATCTTTGAAGACGTTCCACGTGTTGTCGATTGTATTGTCGGTGATGCCAAGTTGGTCCCAGGTCGTAGGGGGAAGCAGCGCACGGGCTAAGTTGAAATTTCCTTTTTTGTAATCTGGTATCACTGACGGATTATCTACGAGTTTGTGACATATATTGAAATATATATATATATATTGATATTAAAACGGATTAAGTGGTGATCGCACCCATTAAGTTTCTCACCAACTGAACAGTCGCGAATGAGGTCGGGGTCGCTTACTAATACCAGATCCAGCAGATTGTTTTCTCTTGTTGGTTGAGTTACAACTTGAGTGAGGAACGAATCCTCCACCATTTCTATAAGCCTGTTACCCTCTTGATCTCCAGTCATCAGTCCCCAGTCAATGTTAGGGCAGTTAAAGTCCCCAATTATGACTGCTTCCTTGCTTTGTGTTACAGAGTGAATCTCTTCGTAGAGGGCAGTGTCATCGGCTGCCTGTTGTTTCGGAGGCCTGTATACGGTTGCAAGTGTTAGTTTCTTGTTATTTGCGGTTATTTCCACGTAGACAGAATCGTATTTCTCTGCGTCCTGTTTGTCTATTTTTATGGCAGGGAGTGTACTTTTTACGTAGCAGACTACTCCTCCTCCTTTCTTGTGCTTTCGACTTTTGTGGAAGCTTTCGTACCCAGGGAATGACAGTTCGGATTCTAGATGAGTAGAGTTGGCCCAAGTCTCTGTGATGGCTACCACATCTGGTTTCTCTGTTGCAATATACGCCCTAATTTCGTCCTTTTTGGGTATTAAACTACGTGCATTTGTGTACATGATAGAAATGTGGCCGTGACGAGTTGTACCAGTTCGCTTGTCGGAGGCGTCGTTAGTTACACAGTTTCTTGTGAGTCGCACTGACGCTACGGGTTGGTTGATCAAGGGCTGCCTTTGCCCCGTCCTCGCCCGCCGTTTTTTGAAAGGCTTTTCGACAAGCTTTTCACTGCCTCGTCCAGAAGCCTCCCTAGACGCGGAGGAGGAGGAGGAGGAGGAAGAGGAAGAGGAGGAGGAGGAGGAGGAGGAGGAAGAGAAAGAGGAGGAGGAGGAGGAGGAGGAGGAGGAGGAGGAGGAGGAGGAGAAAGAGGAGGAGGAGGAGGGAGAAAAAGAGGAATACAAGAACAAGTCTTTAAAGAAGGGTAAGTAATCAGGATCTTGTCTATTTTTTCCTTCCTGAGCAAGACGGAAAAGTTTGGGATGAAGAAAAATAAAGATTAAAAGACCAATAGATTTTTGGAGCAATTTAAAAGTTTAAATTGAGAGTCTGGTGTTGATTTTTTACATAATTTGGGAGGTGTGTGTGTGTGTGTGTGTGTGTGTGTGTGTGTGTGTGTGTGTGTGTGTGTGTGTGTGTGTGTGAGGGGGGGGGAGTTAAAGGAAGTCAGGTATACAATAATAAATATTCATTCATTTAGGAAAGGGCTATGCAAATTATAACACGTAGGTTCCACAAGCCACAAAACATCCATTAAATTCACTACAAAACGCGTAAGAAAGTATATATACGTGTCCCGTAATCTAGACCCGGGATGACGGAATGAATACCAGACTTCACATATAAAACAAAGCGAGTAAAAATCCGAGAAACATTGCATTTACAGAGAAGAGCAAGAACTAAGATTGGTATCATTAGACGCTTTCAACTCTCACACCAAGTATTTATACAAAGGCGGAGAAGGAGATTTATCGGGTCCTAATGTGTACTTTTGTAGGTTCATTTTACCAAGGCTTTGTTGAACTACCACCAGGGTCATAAAAGTAATCATGGAAAAACACAGAAATCCTAAACGAAAGCCTTGTCAAATATGTGAGCTGGGGCGCCGAAATGTTTAAAACGAAAATGGTCAAAAGAGACAAACCCCAAACGACGACATACCTTTGTTGTTTGTATTTATGGAGTAACACCAAAGTACATCACCAGCCAAAGGAAATGAAATCACGAAAGGCAGATAGCACGTGAGAGAAAACAATAGGAATTCCTGGAAGTGATAATGACGATGAGAAAAACCTAACCACATACAAACAGAGGTCAGCCAGCCCTTGCGTCCCTCTTGGCGACACAACACTCCTGATGACAGACGTTGTTACTCAGCCACCTCCTTCATCTCCTCTTCCCCCCCCCTCCTCCCCCCATGGTCACGCGCTTCTGAGGGGGCGGATGTGACACACGCCTTTCCCTCCCCCCCTCCTTCTTCAATCGTGTCCCTCTCCCTCTCGCTGGACAGGACACTCTTAATTATCCTTATCTCCCTCAGACTTTAATTACCCTCTTCCAGTGACGTTGCTGCCCTTCCCCTGAGGCCCGTCCCACCACCACCATCACAACCTCACCCATACATATCTATCAACACCTCTTACATCACCCTTTTATGGAGTTTCTATTACCTTTTACCAATATTCATTAGACAGCAATTAACACACACCTACCCAAATCAACATCACATCACTTCATCTCACCCCCCCCCCCACCCACGCAAGTACTTTCGTTCTTTTCACCGAGGCCAGTCCCATCCCCACCATCAAAAACCTCAACTATACACCACCATCATTACCTCTTACAACACCCTCTTATGCATTCCTTTACCTTTACCAACATTCCTTAGACAGCAACACCCTCCTGCCCAAATCAAAACTATACCTTCCCTGACTCTCCCCCGACCCCCCTAGCACCTGTGTCACCAGAGCAACAGACGCAGAAAGACAGACGTAAGACTCGCCCCATATCTAATACCGGGCGATGACAGGGATTACCAGGCCTATGCGTCGGCCCTCCAGAACAAGTGAAGGGCACGGCGAGATGATTCACCCGGAGGCCTTTTGAGTGTATTGTTGCCCCACTCTGACCCACTATGACAAGGTGCTGCATCACGCTGACCACTGCTACTCTTTATTCCCTTCTCTCTCTCTCTCTCTCTCTCTCTCTCTCTCTCTCTCTCTCTCTCTCTCTCTCTCTCTCTCTCTCTCTCTCTCTCTCTCTCTCTCTCTCTCTCTTCCAGTATATCGTCTCTCCATTAGGTCTTAATGAGGTCCTTTTCGCGTTCTCTCTCTGATTAAGAAATGTGTTCATGACGCTAAACCCATTTCCTTCACGAGGTTCTAAGTTTGTTTTTTGTCTCGTTTTTTTGTACCGATTCCTAAATTTTATGACCCAACAATGGCGGTAAAATTTCCCATAACTAGTGAAGTTTAGGTTTTATGCTTCCTCTTTACTACTTCCACTTCTTGATCGAGCTTTTCCTCTTCTTTGTCATCATGTATAAGGTGATTTTAGACCAATTGTATGTATAATCTACTCCGCTTGATAATGATGCAGGTTACTCTTCCTTAACGTTGAAGAATTCCTCAATAGTTCTTGCTAAGTTCTTATTAAGTAACTAAATAACTTCACTTACCTTACTTTCTTCCAGACTTTTGTAGCATAATATATGACAGACAGGCATTACTATGAATACCTCGTTACCATTATTATTTGTGCACCACCTGTAATGAGTGACCTCTAGGCTCGCTTTCGATTAGATAATTATATATAGTCAAACAGTCCGAAGTAACGATTGCAGGCATGCATGGATGAGTATCTCCCCATTATACGATATCTAGGTTTTGATGGAGTAGGATGAATGCTGTAGTCAAATAATTACATCATCAATCAAAATATATTCGCACCAACCCTTCCTTCATGGCTGATGTATTATTTTAGTATCTTACGGCATGTTACCTCATCTGAAATTGATCCCCATCTTTGTGGGTGTGGGTGTCCCTGCAGCACACCCCATCTTGTTAATAAATCAGTAGCGACGCTGCCAACAACCATGTTTAGACACACCACTCCCTCGCCGTAGTGATGCGCCCAGAGCACATCCCACGCATCACCTGACAGACTCCCTATGTCATACCAACACACTCCTGGCCACACCACACCTTAAAACTAACGATTAGCCATGCCCCCCACCCCCGGAACGGGACCTTCACGCTGCATGTCCACGCAACACTACAGCGCCTCACCAAGCATCTCAACGCACTGTGCCAAATAGGGACACACATTTGTAGGCATGCACTTCAGCCTCCATTACGCCTCACAAACACATAATTACAACACACTCTACTGGCACCGTATTAGGTATACGCTACATATTATAATTGCACCTGTACCCTAAGCTGTTGTACCTGAACTACTTCCATTGCCTTAGAAGAAACACCCTATTACTATATTTGCAGCCGATTTCACCCGTCCACCCAATATAACCTGTCGAAAGGTATACAAACAAAATCTTGCCATCCTATCATGACAAACAACATCAACTCACCGTCGCCACATTCCACTCTATCACGGCTCCTGAAACCACACCACATCCTGTTATCCACCACACGTGCAGCCACACTACTCTCCACCAACACAGTGCCTGACACCACACACCAAACTATGCCGTCCACATTACCTGCAGCCCAACTAAACTATGCTATCACAGCCCTAGCCACACCACACCTTAACAGATAGCCACAGTTCACTTCGATGGTATGCCTGTTACCACATAATCTACCAACAATATCACATGCACCCAAACTCACACTTCTAGCTACACTACATCCCACTACCACACCTCTAGCTGCACCATATCACCAACACCCTTAAAACGACACCGCACCCAACAAACACCCCTACAGCCACATCAACGCATATCTAGCCACACTAACCTTACCCAAACCCTTATAACCACACCAACAACACACATGAAGCCTAACCACATCTCATCAACATAGCTTTAGCAACACCACACTCACCGGCAAACATATAGTCACACCACACCACACCATATATCACCCGCCACACTAATTGTCACACCACACAATGCCACCCACCTACCTAAATGACACACCACACCCAACGACCCACTACACTTGTAACCACACCACACCATACTCTACCACCCATCAAACTTGTAGCCACACCACACCATGCTATCTACCACATTAGCAGCCACAGCACACCTCACCAACAACCACACTAGTCCAGTGCAGCTCGCTCTATCAAAACACCACATCTCATCATCACGCATAAAGCCACATCAGATCCTACCACAAATCTAAACACACCACCATATCTTTGGCCACACCTATATAACGTACTATGATAGCTCTTCCTAAACGTCTACAGCCACACCTTGCTCTTTATTCATACATACCATAGTTTTTCATCATACCTGACCCCCCACATCCTCCAAGGCATTATTATAAAACCGCATGTCATTCTTTCAACAAAACCGCAGTGACCACATTCTTACCTGTGCCACACCTAACCTCAAAAGCACTTAGGGAGCCACGCCACATCCTGTCATTATATTACCATACTAGTACATTTTTAGCCACACTTCTTCCTGCCACCACACCCTCATCGACGCCACATCTATAACCATGCGCAGAAGTCACGAGATAGCCGCACAATCAGGGTCACGCCACATTCTGCCACCATCATCTTTTTCCTACACCATACACTATAGCAAGACATCTGTGGCCACACTTTACCTATAAAACCATACTATCTCCTCAAGACACTTGCAACGCCATACCTTTTCTTTCATTGACATCCTGTATAGCCACACCACACCAATACTTTACCACACCATTACCCAAACAACACCCGATCTGTTCGATCACACCATCCCTACCCCTTCTTTCCTTGATATTTGTGTAGCCATATCTCACTTAACTATACCATACCCTTACCAACACCACATCTTACTACTACACCAGCAGCCACATTTTCTTCTACCACACCATCTTCTATACCTCATCTTTCACTGACACCTGAATAGCCACACCTCACTATACCACACCGTTTCCCACACCACACCATCTCCTCTATACACCTGAAGCACCATACCTAACCTTACTTCACCTGTCTAGCCACACCAAGCCTTACGCAACACCTTTTTCCTACCCACCACCACCACCACCACCGTCCTACTCAAGCGTGAACGGAGGAGACCGCGAGCACCGAGGAACGAAGAATTAATTGAGTCTTAAGGTGAGGGAGCCGTATAATCAAGATCCTCTGAGGGTGCCAATTAATATCGATATGCATATTTACGAGCGGAAGAGAGGACGAGGAGCCATAAACTTGCCTCCTATTAGTGTTAGTGGTGAATGCGCGAGGGTACCAGTGCGGGATGTTGTATAATGGTAGAAATGTTGTTGGTTGTAGTGGTTGCAACAGTAGTAGGTGTGTGTGGAAGGTGTTGTATAATGGGAAAGAGTATACTGGTGTTGGTTGTAGTGGTTGTAACAGTAGTAAGGGTGTGGTATAGTGGTGAATGCGTGTAGGGATGTTGTATAATGGGAAAAAGTGTACTGCTGTTGGTTGTAGTGGTTGTAATGGTAGTACGAGTGTGGTAGTCATGAATGCGTGAAGATAGCTGTGTGGGAGTTGTTGTATAATGGGAAAAAGGATGATGGTGTTGTTGATTGTAGTAGTTGTAACAGTAGTAGGAGTGTGTGTAGTGGTGAATGCGTATAGGTAGTTGTGTGGATGTTGCATAATGGTAAAAATGTTCCTGGTGTTGCTTGTAGTAGTTGTAACAGTAGTAGTAGAGGTGGTATGGTTGTGGTGTGATGTTAGAGGTGTTGCTTGGTAAAGGCGATGCTACTGATGTGTATAATGCTGTTAGAAGATGTGCTAATTTTTAACTGAAGTAGAGGTAATTGTAGTAGTAGTAGTGGGGAAGGCTGATGGTGGAGGCGGTGCTACTGACATTAAGTAAAGGGTGGTTATGATGGTTTTTGAGGTTTTGGCGTTGGTTGTGGTAGCCGCAGGAGTATATAGCGGTGGGAATGGTGATACGTACTGTTGATTGGAGGTGTTGGTGTGTGTTTTGGTGTTGGTTGTGGTAGCCGCAGGAGTATATGGCGGTGGGAATGGTGATACGTACTGTTGATTGGAGGTGTTGGTGTGTATGTTTTGGTGTTGGTTGTGGTAGCCGCAGGAGTATATGGCGGTGGGAATGGTGATACGTACTGTTGATTGGAGGTGTTGGTGTGTTTTGGTGTTGGTTGTGGTAGCCGCAGGAGTATATGGTGGTGGGAATGGTGATACGTACTGTTGATTGGAGGTGTTGGTGTGTGTTTTGGTGTTGGTTGTGGTAGCCGCAGCAGTATATAGCGGTGGGAATGGTGATACGTACTGTTGATTGGAGGTGTTGGTGTGTGTTTTGGTGTTGGTTGTGGTAGCCGCAGGAGTATATGGTGGTGGGAATGGTGATACGTACTGTTGATTGGAGGTGTTGGTGTGTGTTTTGGTGTTGGTTGTGGTAGCCGCAGGAGTATATGGTGGTGGGAATGGTGATACGTACTGTTGATTGGAGGTGTTGGTGTGTATGCGGTGACAGTAATGTAATTCTTAGCTTGGTGGTGATAATTGAAGCACTAACTTTAATAGTGGTATGGGCTATGGAGGTGGTGATTTTTCTCTTGGAAGCAACTCAAGGGCAAAAAAGAACAGCTAATTTTGACCTCTCTTTTGGCCACTCTGTAATCTTTTTAGGAGCAGCAAGTAGTGGTGTTTTTTTTCTTTTTCATTATTGTTTTTTTGTGTGTGCCCTTGAGCTGTCTCCTTTACTGTAAAAAAATGATAAAGATAGGGGTGTGAGAATGGTCCACCAACCCCCCTTTTAAAATGATCCCCACAACCCCTTTTCTCACGGTACTCTAATCAAACCTCTCTTTTTTTCTCTTCTCGCGGACCTTGTTACCTTCACAGCTAATCGTCTTTAGTTGCGATAAAGTGGATGCGGTTGCCGGTGGACTTTGCGGACCCTCTTATCGCGCGGGGCATTACTGGGTGTCGTGTGTACTGTCGCCTCACCTGTCTTGTCATTAAGGTGTTCCTCGTTACGGTGCGTCTGTCCTTGAGCCCCACGCACGCACTGAGGCGGGTTGGAAGAAGTGACGGCCATTGGATTGACTAGGAAGAGGAGGTGAATAATGATTGGTTTAAGAGGATCAAGTGCTCGCTTTAGACGATTTGTTTTCTAGCCTAATTGAAGCGTTTAAAATGTCAGTTATTTGTCTCGTAGCTTACTTTAGACAATATATATACGAGCTACTTTTTCAGTGTTGTCCTTTTACTTATTTTAGTGGTCTCTTTTAGTTTTTAATGTCACGTCTTTTGATAAGCAAGTATAGTTAACAAGCCATTTTTACTGACTTAATCTTTGTCTTTACTTACCAAAGGCGCAGCGGCTGTTGTCTGACCAAATCCATTCATGTGTTCTCGCCTTCATATGGCTTTGTATAGTCTTATAAAAAAAGTAATAAAAGAGCTCATGGATTCTTGTTTGTAAACTGTAGCCTTGTTAAGGATGCAGCACTCTACCTCATAAGTGTGTTGCTTTCTGATAACACACACACACACACACACACACACACACACACACGCACACACACACACACACATCATCATCATCATCATCATCAAGGAGAAATAAAAGGCCAATTATCACATTTTATGTGTCCATTCAGAGTTTATTCGTCACACCACGACATCTTTTTGTATTATTGCATGAGTGTAGAGAAAACACACACACACACACACACACACACACACACACACACACACACAACGGGAAGGGAGCAGTACTACATCAGGGTACACACAGTCAGTACTCGGCCCTATCACAGCATTACGTCAGCACACACACATGTACACATCTGGGGACACACGTTCGTCCCCTAAGCTCGCCCACAGACACTCACTTATCACTGCAATCACACGGCGGCCGCGGGACCTTCACCAGACACGCCAACCCACGAGACGACCCACTCTTGGAATTCACTCATTTGAGTCCTAATGAACGATACGAGACGCTGCCTGTCGCTTCACGGGCCGGGATGCTTCAAGTCAAGGGCTCCACAGGGCGACTTTTGGCCAGACAGATCCGAGTCTTGGGCAGAAGTGGGTGTCAACGTCGGGTAGAAGGGAGAGGCTGGGTCAGTCAGAGAGCGATGAGACACTCCCCGTTTGGTGTCCAGAGGTATACTGGGGCCTCGGGTGGACTTGGACCCCCTCAAACACAAATCCCCTCCCCCATCAAGTCCCGCCCACCTCTAAATATCCAGCCTTCCCATTGGCCTCCCCTGCCAACGATATCTTTCTCACGCCTTGGCTGGTTGGCGGCGGCGGGGCTCTCGGCTGTCATTGGCTAATTCTCGTGTCCCATGGTCTTCAGAAGCCAATCGCAGGGACTCTATGGGCTGGGGCATCGGGGCAGCCGCGGGGACATCGTGCACAGAACCCTAAACGATTGGGCAGTAAAACCGTTGAGCCTCCTGCGACGTGCTAAAAAAGCGGGAGATAAAGTGAAGGCTCGAAACATCAGCCTCCACTCAGTCCGGCGGAGGAATACTTGCGGCCGCGGAGCACACACATACACACACACACACAAGGAGGCTGACGGGCGCTGCGGTAGATGAGGCAGTAAAGAACACATAAAAGGCGGTTACGTAAGAAGGTTTTGGCGGTGAAGGAGACATCGAGCTGGGGACTAAACTTGTAGGCTTAGCGCAAGAGACGGGCGGTGGCTGTGGTTGAGGAGGAAGAAGAGGAGGGGGAGGAGGGGGAAGGATGGTGGTATAAGTCTTCCCGCCATCCTTGTCTTCCTCCCCCCCAACCTCCCTCCTCCCTTTCCTCCGTCCTCAAGCCCTGCCTCCCACCTGTCCTCCACCTTCCCGTCTCTACTTCCCTCCCCCTTCCCCTCCTCTCTCTCCCTCCCTCCAATGGGCACACCCTCCACGACGCCATTTAGAATAGTGTTTTCGACTCTTATTTCTTCTGTCTCTTGTTACCCACGCCGAGAAGGGAAGTGAGGGCGTGGTGAGGAAATGGGAAGAGTAAATACTGTTCTTGTTGCTGTTGTTGGTGGTGATCCTGGTTGTGGTGGTAGTAGTGGTGATGGTGGTGGTGGTTATGGCGGTCATCGTCGTAAATCTCATACAAAAAAATCTACATCATGGGTTCGTTATTGATTTTCCTCAGAAGTAAACCAAAAAAATATATAAGTAACAGCTTCCTTCCTCTCTTTTCCCTTCCCTTTCCTTCCCTTCCCCTCTCTCGCCTTCCCTTCCCTTCCCCCGGTCATTGCTCCTCTTCCGCCCCTTCCCTTCTCTCCCCAGACCCCCCTCCCCCTCTCCCCTACACCCCTGTGACAAAAAAGCTTCCTCTAATTCCCTTTGTAATGACCCCTTAATCCTTCTCCCTCCTTTTTGACCCCTTGTTTAATTACCTCCCCTCCCCATTTGACGACCTGTGTAATTGATAAAAAAGAACTCATTTCCATTTTCCTTCATTTTATATTACAATCCTGATCCTTCCACGTTCCATTATTTATTTTCCTTATTCGTATAAATTTCACTCTATGCTCATCAGATTACCGAACATTTACATAAAACTACTTCTGTTCTACACTGTTTTAACGTCTTTATACTATAGGCACATGTTTTCCTGTCATGCCCAGGGGTGTGTCCAGTCTTCCCTTTAATTCTTCCTTCACAAACTTACTCTCTTTAAGCCGATTTCACAGTCCAAAACTTCCTCTCTTCAAGCCGATTTCACAGTCCAAAACTTACTCTCTTTAAGCCGATTTCACAGTCCAAAACTTCCTCTCTTTAAGCCGATTTCACAGTCCAAAACTTCCTCTCTTTAAGCCGATTTCACAGTCCAAAACTTCCTCTCTTCAAGCCGATTTCACAGTCCAAAACTTACTCTCTTTAAGCTGATTTCACAGTCCAAAACTTACTCTCTTTAAGCCGATTTCACAGTCCAAAACTTCCTCTCTTTAAGCCGATTTCACAGCCCAAAACTTCTTCTCTTCAAGTCGATTTCCCAGTCTAAAACTTCATCTCTTTAAGCCGATTTCACAGCCTAAGACTTCCTCTCTTTAAGCCGATTTCACAGTCCAAAACTTCCTCTCTTTAAGCCGATTTCAGTCTAAAACTTCCTCTCTTTAAGCTGATTTCACAGTCCAAAACCTCCTCTCTTTAAGCCGATTTCACAGTCCAAAACTTCCTCTCTTCAAGTCGATTTCACAGTCCAAAACTTACTCTCTTTAAGCCGATTTCACAGTCCAAAACTTCCTCTCTTCAAGCCGATTTCCCAGTCTAAAACTTCATCTCTTTCAGCCGATTTCACAGTCCAAAACTTCCTCTCTTTAAGCCGATTTCACAGTCCAAAACTTCCTCTCTTTAAGCCGATTTCACAGTCCAAAACTTCCTCTCTTCAAGTCGATTTCCCAGTCTAAAACTTCATCTCTAAGCCGATTTCACAGCCTAAAACTTCCTCTCTTTAAGCCGATTTCACAGTCAAAAACTTCCTCTCTTTAAGCCGATTTCAGTCTAAAACTTCCTCTCTTTAAGCTGATTTCACAGTCCAAAACCTCCTCTCTTTAAGCCGATTTCACAGTCCAAAACTTCCTCTCTTCAAGTCGATTTCACAGTCCAAAACTTACTCTCTTTAAGCCGATTTCAGGCTAAAACTTCCTCTCTTTAAGCCGATTTCACAGTCCAAAACTTCCTCTCTTTAAGCCGATTTCACAGTCCAAAACTTCCTCTCTTTAAGCCGATTTCACAGTCCAAAACTTCCTCTCTTTAAGCCGATTTCACAGTCCAACACAGTAACTTTGTAATCGGCCGAGCCAGACTCTTCAATCTTATTCACTCCATAATTACTTAGGTTTTCGTTGCAAGACCAGATACACAAGAAATTTCCTGTATAGTTTCCCCAATTTTCTTAACTTAAGTATGAACACAAAACACTACACAAGGAATTTTCGAAGTCTCTGTCATTGGTTTGGAGGCTTACTATCCCATCCTGTCGTACACTGAAAGTGGCCCTTTATCATCCAGAAGGCGACAAGAAACTACGTCCGTCCTACACTATCGTACTGACGTCTTTACAATATGATCGCGTTATTCTCTACGTGTCCAGGGAGGTGCGTTCATTCTTTCTTTCTTCCTTCACACTCCCTTCTTTCTCATCCTTCAGGCGACAAAGAGCTAGTGGGTAACAAAGATCCGGTTAATGTTATGCCTCACACACCTTCCCGACCATGATCTCACCAACCACAGGTGTGTATACCAATTACCTGACGCTGTGTGTATGTTTTCTTGACACAGCCACACTCTATCTCATTGTACCATTCATTCACTCATATCTTCCCTCACTTATTCACTCACTCATAACTTCCTTCCTTCCTTCCTTTCCTCTTCCTTATACTTTCTTTCCCTTCCTCCAGCCCTTCCACCCTTCCTTCCTTCCTTCCTTTCCCTTTCTTTCCCTTCCACCATGCCTTCCACCCTTCCTTCCTTCCTTCCTTTCCCTTTCTTTCCCTTCCACCATGCCTTCCACCCTTCCTTCCTTCCTTCCTTCCTTTCCCTTTCTTTCCCTTCCTCCATGCCTTCCACCCTTCCTTCCTTCCTTTCCCTTTCTGTCTTTCCTCCTACCCTTCCTTCCTTGCTTTCTCTCCTATCTCATTTACTCCTTCCTTCTGTCCTTCCTGTCTCCATTCATTTACTCATAACTTCCTTCCCTCCCTCCTTCCTCTTTCCTCCCACCCTTCCTCACTACCCTCCTTCCTCTCCTCCCTTCAAGATCAGCCTCTCTGTATACACCCAGCGCATGTAAATCAGCAGTAATGAGAGAAGGAGAAAGGACACATCTTAGAAGACAAACCTCCACTTCCCTTCCCTCACACACGACCCTTTCCCCTCCTCCTCCGCCTCCTCCTCCTCCTCCCTCTTCTCACGCCGGTGTTTATGGGGCTGCCCTCAAAATTATGGCGTTATTAACATGGCAATTTCTCTCCTATGGCACCATGTTTCCTCTCCCTTGCCTCGTTACGCGTTTCCTCTCTCTCTCTCTCTCTCTCTCTCTCTCTCTCTCTCTCTCTCTCTCTCTCTGAATATAAATTAAACGTGCAGACATCATGATTAGTTATTTGAGAGAGAGAGAGAGAGAGAGAGAGAGAGAGAGAGAGAGAGAGAGAGAGAGAGAGAGAGAGAGAGAGAGAGAGAGAGAGAGAGAGAGAGAGAGAGAGAGAGAGAGAGAGAGAGAGAGAGAAAAAGGGGGGGAAAGAGGAGGAAATGGAACGGTGGTCACGAAAAAAGGGAAGGGTGTCAGGGGTGGTGCATCGCGGGGCATGACTGAGAGACGGGGGGGGGGGTCTAGGGGGGGGGGGGGGACAGGGGGGGCGGGGCAGGGGAGAGAACAGACCAGTGAAGACTTATATGTGGCATGACTTGACTTACGGTGGCAAATGTAGGAGGAGGCAGGAAAATAATTGCAGATGTGATAGCCAGGATGAATACAAGGACGTCGAAAGTTTATGTATACATCATGCGGTGGTACTTCAAGGGTCAAGTCTGTCATAGTGGATGTGACTCGCTCGTTAATTCAGGCACACGAGGACTTAGAATTTATGAGGTTAATTAGTATAGTGGGACTTGGGAGTAGTATTAGTATCGTGGGAGTGGGGCCGGTGAGTAGCGGGCTTTTTTTATTCGACACTTTTGTTCTTCTTGTTCTTGTTTGTCTTGTTCATGTTCTTGTTCTTGTTCTTGTTCTTCTTGTTCTTCTTCTTCTTGTTCTTCTTCTTGAACGTCTTCTTCTTGTTCGTGTTCATTTTCTTCTTGTTCTTGTACTTCTTGTTGTTCTTCTTCTTGTTCTTTTTCTTGTTCTTCTTGTTCTTGTTCCTCTTCTTGTTCATGTTCGTCTTCTTCTTGTTCTTGTTCTTCTTTTTGTTCTTGTTCTTGTTCTTTTTCTTCTTCTTCTTCTTGTTCTTCTTATTGTTCTTTTTGTTGCCCTTCAGCCGTCTCCTTTGTTGCAAAAAAAAATAATACAATCAAATGGGTGTCGTAAGTGGTAACTAAAACGACACTATTCAACACTACTGTAAAGGGTTGAAGTTAAAAATTCCACCCTCTTAGCTACTTTTTTTTTTTTTTTACTGCAACAAAAACAGTAGAAAGAAAAAAAAAAGTCAAAATGATCAGACAACGTTTGTTCACTCCCTGATCTGTCTTTTTCAGGAAGCGGTGTCGGCGATGAAAACAACGCCGATGAATCATTTGTTTGTCTCAAGAATTAAGGAAAAGTCAAGGGTGAGAACACTGGTAATGGACATGCCAAGGAACGTCTTTAGAGAGCCACAGCGAATAACAACCAGAGGGAGGGAATGAAGTGGTTGTGGGCCTGTTGTATTCCTGAGTCATGTGTTGTGGACCTGTTGTATTCCTGAGTCATGTGTTGTGGGCCTGTTGTATTCCTGAGTCATGTGTTGTGGGCCTGTTGTATTCCTGAGTCATGTGTTGTGGACCTGTTGTATTCCTGAGTCATGTGTTGTGGGCCTGTTGTATTCCTGAGTCATGTGTTGTGGACCTGTTGTATTCCTGAGTCATGTGTTGTGGGCCTGTTGTATTACTGAGTCATGTGTTGTGGACCTGTTGTATTCCTGAGTCATGTGTTGTGGGCCTGTTGTATTCCTGAGTCATGTGTTGTGGGCCTGTTGTATTCCTGAGTCATGTGTTGTGGACCTGTTGTATTCCTGAGTCATGTGTTGTGGACCTGTTGTATTCCTGAGTCATGTGTTGTGGACCTGTTGTATTCCTGAGTCATGTGTTGTGGACCTGTTGTATTCCTGAGTCATGTGTTGTGGACCTGTTGTATTCCTGAGACGCGTGATGGGAGGACAGAGGGGAAGGTGGTGGAGTGGTGCTGCGGCGTGGAAGAAAGATATGGATGGAAGGGCTTGAGTACCTTCGAAAATAAATGAGAAGAGAGATAATGTGAAATGGGAATGCATGGTAATACACAGGCAGGTGGGAGAATGCTGCGTAATGTGTGGGAAAAGAGGGTGAGGAAGAGTGCATGAACTTTAAATTGTCCTTCAATAACTCGTACCACTTTTCGGCTACAAACGTTCACAGGCCGGGGAAGTGTTGTGTTATAGTTACAATAACAATGTCAAGGCCTATGGAGACAAAGCTTGAATGCCGAGTGAACAATCTAGGTCCTGAATAACGAGCTCTACCACTTATAAATTGTTTTCTTGCTCCTAAACTCTTACCTTTAACCTAAGCCCATCACTATATATTCCACAGAAATGTTTCTGATCATTTATAAGACTAATGTAACAATAACGAAAAAAAAATATTATAACAATAATTATGGGTAATTGTGATCATTATTATAATAATTATTCTTATTACTCTAATTATCATCATTTACTATTATTACCAATTTATTAATGATTAACATAATAATAATAATAATAATAATAATAATAATAATAATAATAATAATAATAATAATAATAATAATAATAATAATAATAATAATAATAATAATAATAATATACTGCTGCTGCCGCTGCTGCAGTTGCAATAGCAGCAACAGCAGCAGCATCAGTAGTAATAGTAATAGTAGTAGTAGTAGTAGTAGTAGTAGTAGAGGTAGAAATAGTAGTTCTCTCTCTCTCTCTCTCTCTCTCTCTCTCTCTCTCTCTCTCTCTCTCTCTCTCTCTCTCTCTCTCTCTCTCTCTCTCTCTCTCACACACACACACACACACACACACACACACACACACACACACACACACACACACACACACACACACGGCCCGGTAGCTCAGTGGTTAGAGCGTCTGCCTCACAACCAGAAGAACCGGGGTGCGATTCCCCGACCGGGTGAAAATAAGTTGGGTTTCTCTTATTTCACGTGTAGCCCATGTTCACCTAGCAGTGAGAAGGTACACGACGTAAGGCGAGGAGTTGTGACCTCGCTGTCGCGGTGTGTTGTGTGTGAGTGGTCTCAGTCCTTTCCAAAGATCTGTCACTGAGCTCTGAGCTCCTTCCCTATAAGAGAACGGCTGGCTGTCTCGAGAGAGACCCGCAGCAGACCAATTACACACACACACACACACACACACACACACACACACACACACACACACACACACATGCACACACATCATGCGGTTACTCTCCCTCTCATTGACTCCTCTTCCTGTTCCTCTTCTCCCTAATCTTTCTCCTCCTCCTTGTCTTCCTCCTCCACTTCTCCCTCGTCCCCACAGCGGCAGCACGGAGGCACAGTGCAGCCCTCAGCCCCAGTCACCGGTTCGTCATGTGGTAGTTTTTCCCGATAAGTCAGCGAGATAAGCGGGAAGGGTTACCTGGGGGACGTGTCAGTACGTCTGCTTATCTGGCCGATTGTTTCACCTTGCTTTGCCTCGCCCGCCACCTCCTCAGTGCAAGCTCTTTCCATATGCTCTTCCTTTCTTTTTCTTCCTCGTTATCTATCACAACTAAATTTACTGTCACTATTGCTTGCTACTATTACTGCTTCTACTCGTACTGCTGCTACAAATACAAACACCCACTATTACTTCTACTGCTGCTTATGGTGCTGCTACTGCTATACTACTACTACTACTAATATACTAATATTAATAGTAATAATAATGATGACGTACTCTTTGCATCACGCTACTGCTTCTTCTTCCATATCCTGCCCTTGTTGTCTGTGTCGCCCTTCGGGGGAGTAATTATTACATCCCAGCACGTGAGTCTTATACACCCTCGCTCGGGAAGCCCCGCCGACCACCGCACCCCTGCAAGCCAGCCAGCCCCGAGTACACGTGTCCTTAGGCCCGACGACTAAGGGCAGACGAGGACACACGAGCCGGTGCCGCGGGGCCTCGCCAGGGAAGGGCAGCAGTAACATGAGGATGAGTCACACGCCCTAGCTGGCGCCCTCCCCGCCGAAAGTAATCTCCGGGCGGACGTGTGGCAAAGAGAATTCTGAGCCAAAGTTCAAGTAGTGGTCGAGCCCTAATGCTGTGTCACGATACAATACACAATGCTACACTGCCTCATGTATAGACAATTAGAGTCCTGACGGCAGGATGCACAAAGTTTTTAATAACAGTAGAAGACCTGTGAATGAGCGGTGGAGGTATTGCTCATGATGAAAAATGATCGCGCGCTAAGAAAAAAAATGAACCTTACCCAAGGATTTGCCCCTTCTCGTAAATACCATGGTGCTGGTAAAGACAAATGAGTTCAATCACCCAGCGCCTCCCAGGAAGTGAGATCAGAACGTTTGACACAAGGGGAGCCCAAGCGTTTTGTATTTACGTCAGCGTCCAGTGCATGAGTAATGGTGAAGGGCATCTTGTGTTATAACATTTGGGCGCGGGGTCGGTCGGTCCCTCGCTCGGTCCCTCTCTACATTTCCTGTTGATTTCCAGCAAAGCGTGACTCACCTCGAGGTATCACGAGATCCGTGAGTCTTCTAAGCGCTGAGAAAAATATTCATGACTAGTTTATTTAGTCAGTAGTCCTGAATCTCTTCAATGGCTAACGAAACGTGCTCATGTAAGCCATATCTAAATCTGTTTTCATCCTTCGTTATACTGATGAAAATAGCGACGTGTGAAAGCTTCAGGGCTGACAACATATTGCTATCATTATTACCATCACAAAGTTCGAGTCACAGGACTCAAGTTACCTCTAACAACACTTAATGAGAATGTAGTAACACAGGTCTGAAAGTATTCCAAAACAATTAAGAAATCAATGTTAACCAGCAGGGTATGCACGAATTTGCCACACGTTGGAGTTTTTCCTTCATATCACAGACTAGATGATTTTGCGGTCGTGATTTTCGGTCATAAACCCATATGATTACTTTTCCCTCCGTTCTTCTCGCCCTTAACTCCAAATATGAAGCGGACCCGCTCCTTTTCCCCGTGGTGGGAGGTGCTTTTTTCAGTACCCGTTTGACAGTGACCGTAACACTAGAAGAATCAAGTTGATGGCGATGTTGAGAGTGCAAGGCTTTTTGTGGCGGCCGAGTGCGGCATTCCAGGAATACTGGGGACCGATGCGCGCAGTCAAGGTTGTCCCGCCACTTCATTAGGAACAAAAAGGGCGGTAGATGATATCGCACCACCGACAATAAACACTGAGGAATGAGTGAAAATAAGGAGTTATAGACCGTCTTTTACTGATCCTATTTCGGTTTCTCATTTTTCACAACGTCTCTTTCCATGGGCTTTGTGGGTGACCGTATGTGTGTGGCGAGGGGTGTGAAAGAGTTAGGACGCCTGAAAGCAGAAGAGTGCGTGGGTGTGTACTACAAGCTGTCCCAGGTGTATGAATATAACAACAGCGTTTCAGATGTTTGGAGATGTGTTTGAGCATTAAGTTGCCATGAAAAGAAAACACAATATCCGTAAAGCAGCAAACAGAGCAAGAAAAGTGAGAATCATCCCCTCGATTGCAACATCCGAAACACTCCTCAACCCTGGCGTCCAGTCCACCGTAATATGAAGTTCATCTGAAAGTTCTTTTTTATACTGGATTCAAGGGAACTACAAACAATCAAGTGTGATATTGTGCAGGTGCTTCGCGGGGTAAAAACCACAAATGCCATCAAGTAAAGGTTAGAAGATGACAAAGAAGGATAACAAAAAACAGGAAGGTGCACGTGTAAATGAAAAGCAGTAAGTGTCCCGCAGTTATTTAAATATCTTAGTCATTATACACCCTTAAAAAATGCTAGAGGGTGAGGCATCTATAGTACGCATTCCGCATATACCGTTAGCTAGCCCCAAGGGAAAGATTACAGCCCCACCCTTCGTCTTCCTCTCCCCACGGAACAAGAGCGAAGGGCACCGACTAACGGACGCGTGTATGATCCCAAGCTACTAAACACTGTGGGTGAGAATCGAACCGGCATTTCTACGGCTACGAGCCCAGAGGTTAACCACTGAGCCACGGCCACCCTCAGGCCACCCACCCTCGCTGGTTCTCACGTAGGCACGAGGACTGAGGACCAGGGCGTTGGATGCGCGGGAATCTGCCACGACAGGAAATGCCGCCGCTCTGGACCTAAAGATCACGAGCCCTCAGCCCCGCCGCCCCTTTAAGAGACAAGGCACACCGACCATTATGCGGCGCCGCGTGTGTCCAGCTCGGCGCCGACCTCTGACAGATCGAGACCCGTCGGCCGGAGTGTCACATAGACAGCCATGAAGGGATGTGAAATAACTAATTTTGTGGTGAAGACGAAGAGAGCAAATATTATAACAGTAACAGTGATTGGTGAAGAAGAAAAAAAGTTGGAGCAGAGAGAATTGGAGAAAGGTAAAAGGAGAGAATTGAAGAAAGGTGACCACTGAAGAGAGAAAAATTGGAGAAAACTGGAGAGAGAAAAAAGGAGAAAACTGGAGAGGAGAAAATTGGAGAAAAAAAAAAGAAAATTGAGGAAAGGCAAAAATTGGAGAGAAAAAAGAAGAAACTTGAAGGAAAGAAAAAAAATGTCGAGGGAAATAAAAAGGAGAAAATTGAAGAAAGGCGAAAATTTGAGAAAGAAGAGAAAAAAAACATGGAAACACTGACTGCAAATAAAAATAGAGGCAAAAGTATACTGAAACGGGGAAGACGTCGTTACTGCTTTTTCTTAACTAAGTTTGAAATTGCATACAAAATCACACACACAAACAAACAAACAAAAATTACAGCGAACCAGCAAAGCACGAAAAAAAAGAGGTTGACATACCATAAAGAAACTAACCATATAAATTAAAGTAAAACAAAAGCATATTGAAAGAGAGAAGACGTCGCTACACTTTTTTTCTTTATCACTTTGAAAACGGCAAAAAAAAAAAAAAACACATCGAGCCAGCAAAACACGAATTAAAAAAGATAAAAAAGAAAGTTAACAAATCATAAAAGAAGACTACTAATAACATCTTCTCAGGAACACCGACTAAACTAAATGTGTGTGTGGACGAAAAACAAAATAACCAAAGAAAGAATAACACACCAAATATAAATCCAAGAAAAGCGAGGACAGAGAAAGACGGACAACACCCACACCTCCGCCCACACACAACCACCCCCTCCCCCTCCCCCCTCCCTTCACCCTCCCTCCCCACTCACCCCGCCCTTCACCCTCCCTCCCCCCTCACCCCGCCCTTCACCCACCCTCCCCTTCTCCTCCCTCGACCACCTCCTCACCTCTTCCTCTCCCCAGCCACCCCAGCCTCCATCCCTCCCCAACCCCTCACACCCTACCCGCACCTCCCCAGGGCTTCCCATTCTCGCTATCTCCTTTTTCTAACCCCTTTCATTGGCCTCCTTTTCGTATATATTTACTTCACAAAATGATGACGCTGCCCATTTTCATCCTTTAAACTCTGAACTTCACTCACTCCATCCTCCCACTATTCTGTTCCACACTCATCCACTGTGTTTTTTCCACTCTTTTTTTCGATACTTTATTATTTATCCACTCCACCTTTATCAACCTCTTATCAACTCCTTCCACCCACGGTCACACTCCACCCACAGCCTCTTAAGTCACATAATATTCCACTTTACCCTTACACCGACCCTTCCGTATCTTTTCAACAGAGCTACTCTTTTCTACCTACGGCTCTCACCATTCCACCACCATGGGACACATATTCATGACGTCACACAACCCACCACCCAAGGTCTGAGGTCATAATTATATCGGCCTTCGTGTCTTAAGGATGTGTAAAACTGTTCCTTACGTTCCGCCTCATAAAGTTTTATTCCAACATCTCCTTTTCGAGTTCTTCCCAGTACTTGCATCGTATATTCTTATTCAAACTCCCCGACACTCAGATCTATATGCAGAATATGCTCCTCATCGGTCTTTTGATGACCAACAAAACACCAAAAGATGACACAACAACAGAATAGTCACACATATCGGTGACAGGCACCGTGCTCCATCCAAGGTTGTTGCTTATACACAAATATATTCCTTGTAATTTGTTAGTTAGAGATAAAGTTTGTCTAACTCTCTCTTGTTATGATGCGGCGGCTCTGACAGGGGCCAGAGCCGCTGCCCCATGACACAGTTTGCTGGTCGGTGGAGGAGAAGCACTAGATTTCAACATCGAGTTAACAATATGCAATGAGATCATGATTTAATTAATGTCCCCTTTGGGTGGTCACGTGCTGTCTTGTACATTGTTGTCAGAACCTCCGCTAATAACTACAAGCACACGAATACCCAAGAGGGGAGACAATATACATGCAAACAGCGGGATAGTTTACATAAAAGGTCAGACCAAAATACGCATAGGTAGTACTGTCATGTCGAGGGAGAGGAAATGCCCGCGGAGGTGAGTAAGGCATAGCAAGTTGATTGTGGACGGACGGAGGCGCGTGAGGCCGAGAAGGAGCAAGTGTGCCGCGGCGAGTGACTGTGTGATGGAACATGTGCCGCGCCCGTGACCAGAAAGCAAAGGCAGAGGTCAGACGATAGATAACCTTTGTGGCGGGTAGGTCTGATTAAACGACATGACGCAGTTAATCGCAGTTGAGTTGATTTTGTAAAGTGATTAGGTAGCACAGGTGGGACGGGGGTTAAGGTGTGAGAAGAGTCAGGTGTATACAGCCCTAATAATCCTTGTTCTTATCCTATCCTACCCTGTCTTATTATATCCTGAACCAACTTAATGATTATATAGATAGATATAGATAGATGAAGATAGATGGATAGATAAAAAATAAATAGATACACATATAGATAAATGAATTGATAAACATATATAGATATGGGTAAATAGATCGAAAGATAGAGATATATAAATGAATAGATAGATAAAAATAAACACACACACACACACACCTGTCAACCGTCTTCCCGCACGAGCCGCCGGAGGGGGTCCTCGTCACCCCTGGCTGGACACAGGTGTTCCGGCAAGGGGAGGTGGGTGGCGGGGGGCGGAGTGGAGCGGGGTGGACGACGGAGCGAGCGGGGGGTGTCGGAGAACCTTAAAAGGCTTCCCGCCGCCCCTCAGCACCCGCCTCACGCCCTCCGCAGGGAACACTCCGTCGTAAATCCCGCAGCGAACGTAAACATGCGATTCCGAAACAGATGACGCGGCGGCCATTACTCAGAGGGCGCGGCCTTGCATACACCCCCTCCCCCACCCCCCTTTTCCCCTTCTCCCCTCCTTGGCACTCTTCCCTTAATGCCTTCCTCTTCACGCCCTTGCCCCATAAGTACCGTCCCATTCACGTTGTCCTCTCTTTCCCTCCTCCAGGTGTCCTTCCCCTTAGCTTAACACTTACTCTATACCTCCCTCGGCCTCCTCTCACTATCCCCTCTCCCTTCCTAGGCACTCTTCCCCAAATGCCTCATCTCCGCGCCTTCCTCCCATAAGCACCGTTCCCTATTCACGTGCCCCTTCTTCCCCTACTTCAGGTGTTCCTACTCTTAGCTCACCACTTATTCAATACCTCCCTCAGCCTCCTCTCACTATCCCCTCACCCCTCCTAGGCACTCTTCCCCAATGCCTCATCTCCACGCCTTCCTCCCATAAGCACCGTTCCCTATTCACGTGTCCCATCCTCCCCTTCTTCAGATGTTCCTACCCTTATCTCACTCCTTATTCCATACCTCCCCTGGCCTCCCTCAATGTTCCCCCTCTTCCTCCTCCTCCTCCTCCTCTTTCCCCTACATCAGTTTTAAGAGTCCAAACCCCTGCAGTTTTTACCCCCTCGAGAGCCGTGAAATCTGGAAGCATGACCGGCCATACTAATGCTGTTGTTACTATTTTTTTTGCTTTACTGTTTTTTTTATTATTTTTTTCATAACCGTTTTGTATTGTGTTGATAATGTAGTTATCCACCCCTTTGTTTTCATTGTAGATCTCTCTCTCTCTCTCTCTCTCTCTCTCTCTCTCTCTCTCTCTCTCTCTCTCTCTGTCCCTCATTCTCTCACCCTCTCTCTCTCTCTCTCTCTCCGCTCCTCTCTCAGCATCCCTCCCTCCTTCCCCGCCGCCACACACCTGTTGCACGTCCCGCTAATTAGAGCCGCTCACAGGTACACCGCCAGCTGGTAGGGTCCCTGTCCTTGTGTGTTTGTGTGTGTGTATGTGTGTGTGTGTGTGTGTGTGTGTGTGTGTGTGTGTCCCCAGTCACACACACACACACACACACACACACACACACACACACACACACACACACACACACACACACGGCAATTGAAGCTTATTTCCGCTTTACACACGAAAGGAGGAAATAGAGGAATGTTCAAAACCTGTTCCGTTAAATTTCTATTAGTATATTCTTTGTAACATTTTCTTTTTCTTTTCAGTTCCCATGTAACGTGATCGCGACAAGCAACAAAGTAAATCCAAAACAAGTACATATTCTACTTTTTTTCATATTCTATCGACATTCTTACACCGCGGATATATTTGTTATTTTTTTTTTTTTAGTAACCAACGTCTACTGTTTGTCTTTCTTTCAGTAAAATACTTGTAAATAAAAAAGAGTTGCATGGCTCATTACAGAAGAAAAATATTATATCCATAAATCGAAAGATAAACAGGCTTTAAACAAATAAGATAAACTTCAATATTTGCTACCTTTAACACCCCCTATCATAAAAAAAAATATGGCTAAGGTAGTTTGTTGCATAGCCCATCAATAAAACTAATCATTTTTTTTCTCTCCTTATCACATTCATTTATCTATTCATCTCACGCTCTTTATTATCATTCTAGTCGCCTAAATTCTATCCCGAATACAAAGAAGGAATGTAAGAAGGATTTGTGTGCGATGCTTGAAGGTTCATGATTTATCGTCTTGTTTACCGTCATGGACACAATAAAACAACGCGTGCTATTTGTAGGAGTCAAGTATACACGACGACACCAACAGGCATATAAACGACCTTAAATCTATAGACGAAGTGAAGTCGTTGGAAACACTTCGACGGTTTCTGGAGACGCACCCATACCATACTTAGACCACAGAAGTTTTAGCGTAGCATGAAAAAAGAGAATGTCAGAAAACTGATTCGTTGAAAGAGTATTTCTTCCTAGCTAGCTTTTTTTTTATATAGTTTTTACGAGACGGAGAGCTAAGCCTTTTTTACGGTAAAGAAGACAACAAAATATAAAATAAAACAAACCATGCTGATCCAACAAAAATGTCAGATTAAAAAAAGAACGATCAAATTGTATTCCACAGGTGTCTTGATACTCCACTCCTAAAAAGATAAATAAATAAATCATACTTTCGCTTACCGTGACATACTACACCATCCAATTCACACTCCAACCAAAGCTCACCTTAAGTCAAAACAAGAACATATGAACAAAACAACATTGAAAGAAGGTACTTACATTTTTTATGACTTAATATAGATGTCTGTGTTCCCGTCACTGAGTCACGGGCGGTATTTCTAACCACCAAGAAGAACAACGCAGGAGTGTGAACCTTCATGTCCACCACAAACGCCGCGGGAGCCAATTGTCCAGGTAGAATCCCAACGAAGAGTAGTATTTGCGGCGCTAATTGGCCGTTCATCACACGTGGGACTCGACAAGACAAAAAAAGACTGTCGGGGTTTTCGGCCCTTCTTCCAGGTGTCTCTTAGGCGCGGCACGTGAGGCCTGTGGGGCAGACACGAGCTAATCATCACAGTAGCCGCTGACCCTCCTCCTCCTCCTCCATCTCGTTAACTCGTTACGCAGGAATGGACAGAGCTACCTCCTTCTCTTCCTCCTCCTCCTCTTCCTCCTCCTCCTCCTCCTCCTCCTCCTCCTCCTCTTCCGACTTCTCTTCCTTTTTTCTTCTTCATATCACTATTATTATCATTATCATTATCATTATTATTATTATTATTATTATTATTATTATTATTATTATTATTATTATTATCATGACTATTGTTATAATTATCATTATTATTATTATCATTATTATTTAGTGCCATTAATATAATCATCATCAATATCATTATCATCAATAATACCAAGGGTCACTAACCTCGATTTTGCCGATGATGCAGTAATCCTTTAGGAGTCGCTGGAGGTTCTAGTGATGTCTCTCGAGGCACAGCACGTGAAAGCTAAGCCCTTGAGACTTTAGGTCTCCTGGGCTAAGATCAATTTGCATGTGTTTGGAAGCTTGCTAGATGAAACGGAACTGTCTGTTCGTGCGTGTGGCGAAGATATTGATATCTTGGAAAATTTCATTTATCTTGGAGGCGTAGTGTAGAATAACAGTGGGTCTCGCCAGGAAGTCGTATGGCGGATTGGCCTGTCTCACGGTGTTATGGACTCGCTCAGCATGAATATATGGCGCTGTCGATATCTGTGCAGAAGGACAAAGATACGGATCTTTGTCAGTAGTGCTCCCTGTCTTAATCTGTGACTGTGAGGCATGGACACTGAATAGTGACTTAAAGAAGTGGATCGATGCCTCTGGTAATAAGTGACTACGTAGAATCATGGGATATCGCTGGAATGACTTTGTGTCAAGTCGGTGGTTACCCTGTGAGACTGATTCAAGGCCTATTTCCTGTATGGTCTGGATATGCGGGCATGTCTCGCTACCCAGAAGCCACCCCTGCTCACTACGGGTTGTTTCCGTAAAAGACAGCTCCCAGTGGAGGAGGCCTAAGGGACACCCACAGATTCGTGGCTTGAGCAAGTCGATATATCCTACCGTGAGGTATATAAGATGGGAATGGGGCCTACAGTCACACTTGCCTACCCGGTGGAACTCCCTGGTTTAGCTTCATAGGGTGTGAGAGGCGTAGGCCTACTCCCCTATTGACTGATTGATTGGTCATCAGCACTATCATTATTGTTTGTCTCCTCTTCCTCCTCCTCCTCCTCCCAAACACGCCTCCAACGGGTGCTCTGTGAATGGCACTTGAGGATCGGCTGCCTTTCATCATCCACCCATTCTCCTCCTCTTCCTTCACCTACTCCTTATACACAGGAGTTTTCATTTATCTCTATTCTTCGCAAAACCATATATCTTTCCATTTATGTAGCATTTCATTGCTCTTCACAACTCTCAGTAAATATATCGACATTCTTACGTGAGCCGATTTTACAGATTTACAATAAACAAATCGAATCCCGCGCTGCAAGAGGCGATTCAAAACACTCTAGGCGCTACGTGAGTACTGCTGCGTCCACTTACCTTGCGTGTGGTGCCGAGTAACACGTCAGCCTGGAATCTGAAAATGAATGAGAGACATGTTTAACAGTGAACAACAAATTTAATAGCTCATTTTAATTTTAGAGCCATAATCACCACTGTTAATGCCAAATTATTTACAAGAACTTGAAAGCCTTTAGTAAAGCAAAAGAGTGAAAAGAGAAAAAAGTGAGACACATGACGGCATTTATTAAAGAGAAAGGCAAGACTTTGAACTCATTCTCAACGAAAAATAGGGATATTCAATACATTTCAACCTATTCATCTCGAGATCACAATTTAATGTTGAATGGCAGAAGACAAGCCCGTGATGGACTTTACTCCTTGCATGAAACACATTGGATTGAATATATATGTCAGGCTGACCCAAATTTCGTCAAGGGTGCGCGGGCATGTTGGTGAAGAGGCCACGTAACATTTGCGAGGCCCAGTAGATAACATCATTAGAGCCCTCGAGTGCGTATTTTCCAAGATTATCAAGACCGTTCTTATCTGCCTCTATATCGCCATTCTTCAAACACACCGTACCTATCTATTTTCCTGCACAGAGAGTAAGTTTCACACACAGTCGCACCAGCATATATTTTTTTCTAGGGTCACTTTTACCATTGGCTCTTTCTATCAGTAGTATAGTGATGTTCAGTATTATACATTTTTAGAGCAAGGTAGGCAGCTCAAGGGAAAAAAAAAACGCATAAAGATTGGCCTAAATACTTCTTACCAAGCAAGAGATAAGATATTTAGTTTCTTCGTTTACTTACTTAGTTTGATAACATGAAGACTCGTTTTAGTGATGCAGTTTTCACTATGCCATCAAATCTGTCTTGAGGTTGAAAAAGCAGCTATTCATTATAAGTCCAAAAATATTCACTGTGTGTGTGTGTGTGTGTGTGTGTGCGCACGTCAAGGTAGCGCCCTCAAGGTCACAGGTGGGGCGGGACAGGTGCTCCTCTCCCCGTCCTCCTGCATAACGCATCACCGCGAGCTAACAGAAAAGCTCACCATGATCATTCACTTCCCCTTCGCCATTCTTCCTTTCCTCCAAATACTAATATATTATTCTCCACCTTTTTACTCCTCCAGATATCTTTTTTTCACTATCTCCATCCTTCGCTATCTCACTGTTCCTCTTCTTTGTCTGATTTCTTAGACTTTTGTGCTGCTATCTTATTAAAATAATCAATAAATACATGCTTAAGTATAAGAAGAATAAATTTACTTATATAGGGAAACATATGAATTGATATGACTACCAAATACGTATGAAGCCAAAGAAAAATACACAAAAAAATATCGAGAAAGCAATGACGATGAGACAGTACAATAATAATACTCTGAGCAACAATAATAATAATGATAATAATAATAATAAGAAGAAGAAGGAGAAAAATGATAAGAAAAACAGATGAAGAAGAACAAGAACAAGAAGAACAAAAAAAAGAAGAACAAGAACAAGAAGAACAAGACGAACAGGAAAAAAAAGACGAAGATCCCTCCCTCCCCCATCCCCCACCCGCCCCCTCACCCTCAATACGTGCAGCACAGCCTCCACGCCACTACTCCAAACAAACCCCGCATTGCATAACACATTGGCCAACTCCACCAACACCTGACCGGCCGGGCCTCAAGTGCATGGTGCCTGCGGTGAGGTCATCCACTCCTCACCTGTTTCCTCCGACCACACCTTGCGCAGAGTTTGTTTACAGGTGTCAGAAAGGGTCATTATGAAGGAGGGGGAATGTGGAGGGGACGAGACCACTTCAAAGGGATCAAAACAAAAGAAGGACACTGATGAAAGAAAAGTTAAGGAGTTAGATGGAAAGAGAGAGATACATACATATATAGATAGGTAGAGAGATAGATATAGATTGATAGGTAGAGAGATAGATTGATAGAAAGTAAAGCAAACACAAAAAAGATACAGAAAATAAGCAAAAAAATGAGGAACGAAGAGAATAAAAGAAAGGGGGAAGAATAGCGCCAAGGGATAGACACAGATATATAGATGGATAGACAAACAGACAGACCGAGAGACAGACAGACAATAGAGAAAATAGAAAAAGAGAAGGACGGGAATAAGAGAAGGAAGGAAAGGAATAAGAGGAGAGAGGAAGGATATCATTAAGGAATAGATAAATAACTGGATAGGCTGGCAGAAAAACGGAGAGAGACACAGACAAAAGAGGGAGAACTAGAAAAAGGAAGAAGAGATAAGAAGAGGAAGGAAAGGAATAAGAGGAGAAAGAAGGGATAGCGCTGTGGGATAGATTGAAAGATGGATAGATAAATAGATAGAAGAACAAGAAGAACAAGAATAAGAGCAAGATGAAAAAGAAGAAGGAGAAAAAGAAAAGAAGAACAAGACGAAGAAGAAGAAGAAGAAGAAGAAGAAGAAGAAGAAGAAGAAGAAGAAGAAGAAGAAGAAGAAGAAGAAGAAGAAGAAGAAGAAGAAGAAGAAGAAGAAGAAGAAGAAGAAGAAGAAGAAGAAGAAGAAGAAGAAGAAGAAGAAGAAGAAGAAGAAGAAGAAGAAGAAGAAGAAGATAGAGAGAGAGAAAAAGAGACGAGAGGCAAAGAGAAAGGTGAAGGAAGGGAATAAGAAGAAGAGGGAAAGGAATGAGAGGAGGGAGGAGGAAGGAAAAGGTGTGACCGGCCACCTGTGTTTACATTAGTGTGGTTGTTTACTTCTGCCTCTTGAGTGACCCAGCCCCAGCTGGCTACCTTGTGTGTGTGTGTGTGTGTGTGTGTGTGTGTGTGTGTGTGTGTGTGTGTGTGTGTGTGTGTGTGTGTGTGTGTGTGTGTGTGTGTGTGTGTGTGTTTTCGTTTTTCTCCCAATATTCTAGTATAAGAATAATGGTAATGAGGAAAAAAATCTATGTATCTATCTACCTATCTATCCATCTGACCACACACACACACACACACACACACACACACACACACACACACACACACACACACACACACACACACACACACACACACACAAAGAGGAAATAAAAAAGAAAGAAAGAAAAAAGAGACAGAGAGAGGGAGAGGGACAAGCAGACTATACAAAAAGGACAATTGCATTCAGGATCCACGGACTAATATGTTTCCTTTCCAGGGACAGCGAAATAAAGTGCACCAGCGTCCCGGTCCACTTGTATTTCCGCTTCGAGGCAACACACAGACAGGTGGAGAGAGACAACACACACACAAGGAAGGGGACAACTGAACACACCGTCACCTCTCATACTGCACCCACCCACCCACACCTGGACGGCCTCTTGCCCCAGGTACGCATGTGGGTCAATGGACTAATTAGTGAGAGGATTCGTCACCCTTGTGTTGGTCCGCGGCGGATAATGGAAAGGAAATAGGATAAAGACCGAAAAAATGTTTGCTCTCTTTTGTCCGGCCGATGGAGGAAATATTATTATCAGATGGACGCCTCCGTGTGTCGCTCGTAACAAAGTGCGTTCTAATATGTGTTTAAAAAGGCGCTATTTATATCGTGTGTGTGTGTGTGTGTGTGTGTGTGTGTGTGTGTGTGTGTGTGTGTGTGTGTGTGTGTGTGTGTGTGTGTGTGTGTGTGTGTGTGTGTGTGTTCATGTTTGCATTGATAAGTATGTTAACCTCAGAGTTTCGTAGCTGAAGACGAACATCAGCTTAATGCCACACCTGGAAGTAAAGTTTGCCGCGTAGCTACAAAGAAGGCAAAAGTTTATATATTTTTCAGATAATGCACAAAACAGAGCTCGTCAGTCAAAGCGGACCACATCAGTCACGATTCAAATCACTATTTAACGGACAGGAACAAAACATAAACTAATATAATCATCATCAAAATCAAAATCAGTTTCCAAATTTATGTACTTTGCAATATGGGTTTCCAAAGTTCGCAACGTACGTATATTTTTCTTATATAGTAATGCAGAGTTAAGCAGTTCCTGATTTATTTCATCTCCATATCTGTCTCTCTATCTGTCTGTCTGTCTGCTTATGTCTGTCTACAACCTCTTCTACCATATTCTCTCTCCCTCTCCCTCTCCCTCTCCCTCTCTCTCTCTCTCTCTCTCTCTCTCTCTCTCTCTCTCTCTCCCGCAGGTGGCAGGTGTAGATGCAGCAGCCAACACCACCTGTTTCCGGTATTGCACAGCCTGTTCAGTTACCACCATCCCCACCTGCCTCCTCACCCCCAACGCCACCCTCACACCACCATCACCACCCCTACATCCCACCCCTACATTCACCCCTACTATAAGATCACAGTCCTTTATGCCATCATCAACACCATCACCCTCACAACAGCCACCCCTCCCACCACTAATGCTACCCCTACATTCACCCCTACTATAAGATCACAGTCATTTATGCCATCATCAACACCATCACCCTCAAAACAGCCACCCCTCCCACCACTAATGCTACCCCTACATCCACCCTACTATAAGATCACAGTCATTTATGCCATCATCAACACCATCACCCTCACAACAGCCACCCCTCCCACCACTAATGCTACCCCTACATCCACCCCTACTATAAGATCACAGTCATTTATGCCATTTATACCATCGCCACCACAACCACCACCTCTCCCACTACCATCACCGCTAATCCTACCCCACTATAGGATCACAATTATTTATGCCACCACCACTACCACAAAAATAATCAAAGCTTCCACAATCATCATTACTGCTAAAAAATACACTGCAATCTTTTAGCAATATCACTACTGCCTGCGGCATTCGATAATTGCTAGTATGCCACAACGCCACTCCCTCTCACTACCCCCACCACTGAATTCGAATCACATCACTTCCATCACAGTTATCTTCATCATACCGAATCCTGTCATCACCAATACCATTTTCATAATTTTAAAAAATATCACTGCCACTACTATCTCGAAAACAGAGAAAAAAATTCCACCTTACCAAAATCTAGCTCTCCCATTACCATCACCGCACCAAAACCCTCACCATCACTAATACAATTTTCATCATGCGAATAGGTATCACCATCATGACAACTGCACCAATATTTTCATCATCACACCGTCACCCCAAACCCCACAATCACTATCATCAGCCGACCATATGGACCACCTCATCATATCCACCATCACCCATTTTCCTATCACTCTTCTCTGATAAGCCAAAATCTCACCATCTTTCCTACCACTGCACCACCACCACCATCACCACTACCACCACCACGACTTCCTACGACCGCAACGACTACCACACTCACCGCAACATTTCCCATCTGCTCTCATTACCGTTAGACAAATTCAGATTCAACAAAGACATAGGCAAGAATTGGTTCACCAATAGAGTGGTAGATGAATGGAACAGGCTTGGGAGCCATGTTGTAGGTGCCAATACCGTAGATACATTCAAGAAGAGGTTAGATAAAGCCATGGATGGTGAGGTAAGGTGGGGCTGAGTGTACAGGAGCAGCCTCGAATAGGCCAACCGGCCTCTTGCAGACTCCTTACGTTCTGATGTTTTTATGTTCTTAATAATCTCATAACCTGTCAAAAGTACTATCTATATATATTTGACATCCCTTTCACCATAATTTTCACCATGACAACAGTGCTTAATGACCATCCCGAAATTGATCTCTCTTTTGGCCACTCTTCTAAACACACACACACACACACACACACACACACACACACACACACACACACGCACGCACGCACGCACGCACATATATATATATATATATATATATATATATATATATATAGACACACCCACACACAAATATATATATATATATATATATATATATATATATATATATATATATATATATATATATATATATATATATATATATATATATATATATATATATATATATATATATATATATATATATATATATATATATATATATATATATATATATATATATATATATATATATATATATATATATATATATATATATATATATATATATATATATATATATATATATATATATATATATATATATATATATATATATTTTTTTTTACTCAATACTTTTTTTTTTCTTTTTTTTGAACTGTGGGGAAAAAATCAAGCTCACCATCAACCCTAAATCCAACATCACCACTATTAGCAATATCACTGTCACTGCTCACCATCATTATCACCATTAATTAGTCATTATTAATTTCACCACCGTAGCGATACCAGTCACTACCCTAATACTTTTACTCATCAGTTTAATCAGCATTGCCTTTTATCACAATTACGACCTTCACTATCAATGCCCATGTACCTGATATTACCACGAGTACTAACACCACTCACTATTACTGTGTCTGCCACACCGTCATTATTATCAAAAAGCCCCCAAAAATACATATATAACCCCAAAGACAACGAAATAAAAAAAGTTAAGTAATACGCATGTTATTATCGCTATTCTCATTCTTATTCTTATTCTTATCTTTCTTATTATTATCATCATTATTGATATCTATGAAAGTTTATGCAAAAAAATTAAAGAAACAAATACGGACCCCAAGTCCCCTCCAAAAGCATTCATAGATAAGAAAATAATAGACAGTAACAGTAACGTAAGAAGGAGAATAAAAAGAGAGGGGACATAAATAAAGTACAGTAACAGTAAAATAAAAAGAAGAATTAAAAACAAGGGACAAACGCATTACCAGCATCAATACACAGCCTTCAAATCATTTCCACCACTTAATTGGGCCTAGAGAGTCATTACCGCACCGCTTAATAAAACGCAACAAATGGATCTTATCAAAGGAGGGTTTAATTACACCTTAACGAGGGGGAAGCCTGTTATTATAGCTGAGTGTGCACCTGGGTCCTCTTTGCCAAATGTTCCTCCTCCTCCTCTCCTCCTCCTCCTCCTCTCCTTCCCTTCCTTCCTTCCCCTTATCGTCCCTTCCCCCCCTATCCCCTCCACTTTATATCTCTTTCTTAAAACTCTATCGCTTTTCCTTCTCATTGACCTTTATCAAGCACCTCTGATCTCTCTCTCTCTCTCTCTCTCTCTCTCTCTCTCTCTCTCTCTCTCTCTCTCTCTCTCTCTCTCTCTCTCTCTCTCTCTCTGCTGCGAGGATGAGGGGAATCAAGATTGCGTGATGTTACTCATGGTAGGAGAGAGAGAGAGAGAGAGAGAGAGAGAGAGAGAGAGAGAGAGAGAGAGAGAGAGAGAGAGAGAGAGAGAGAGAGAGAGAGAGAGAGAGAGAGAGAGAGAGAGAGAGATTTACATAGATTTACATAGAAAATCAGACCACACAGACCCCATGGTCCAGACTTGGTGGTCTGTCCTTAAACCTAAGTGATTTTACATTAATCAGAAGACTCCAAAACGTTGCATTTCTACTCTAGTTGATATTAAGTTGAAGGAAGTGACGGTCGAGCTTATTTTTGAAGGAGTCAATCGTGTTACACTGGACCACTGATGGTGGAAGCTTATTCCATTCTCGCACTACAACGTTGGTGAAGAAAAATTTGGTGCAATCTGAATTTACTTGTCTACATCTGAGTTTTACGCCATTGTTCCTCGTGCGCAGACTGTCATCGATCATAAACAATGTTGATCTGTCTACATTCGTGAAACCATTAAGTATTTTAAAACATTCGATCAATTTTCCTCGGAGGCGACGTTTCTCAAGAGAGAACATGTTAAGGATAGAAAGCCTTTCTTCGTAGGATTTGTTGCGCAAGGAAGGGATCATTTTCGTTGCCCGACGCTGAACACCTTCTAATTTAGCAATATCCTTTGCATGGTGGGGGACCAAACTGTACCGCATATTCCAAGTGGGGTCTGACTAAACTGTTGTAGAGCGGGTATTACATCTTTATTCTTGAATACAAAGTTTCTTTTAATGAAGCCCAACATTCTGTTCGCTTTATTTGCTGCATCGATGCATTGCTGTGAGAATTTGAGGTTTGACGCGATTTTGACCCCCAAGTCTTTGACGCATTGAACGCTTTTGAGTTTAACGCCGCGAGAGAGAGAGAGAGAGAGAGAGAGAGAGAGAGAGAGAGAGAGAGAGAGAGAGAGAGAGAGAGAGAGAGAGTGAGAGAGAGAGAGAGAGAGAGTGAGAGGGTGAGGGAGAGAAGTAGCATCAAGGGAGGAAGAAGGGAGGAGGGGGAGGGCGAGGAGGGGGTCAGCCAGGTGTTCGGAGATACGACCTTGACTGAGTGGCTGAGAGGAGGGGAAAAGAGAAGAGGGAGAGGAGAGAGAGAGAGGAGGAAAAGAGGGGAAGGAGGGCGAGAGGAGGAATAGGGGGGGTAGGGAGGTTTTTTTATTTGTTTTCCACTTCACCTTGCCATCATTTAAGAGAGAGAGAGAGAGAGAGAGAGAGAGAGAGAGAGAGAGAGAGACTGGGGGGAAGGGGGTAATTTTTTTCCCACTCCCTTGTCCACACACGACATGAACACACAAGCGCTACGCCTCATAAACACACCTGACGAACAGGATCACACACGGATGTCACACACAAACGCCCCCCACACACACACTCAACTACTACTACTACTATTATTGAAGTAAATACTAAAGTAAATACTATAATAAGATAAAATATGGCATAAGAAAACAAATGGCTATAAAACTAAATAAAATTGAACTATGGGGCATCCTGACGAACAACGACCTCAAAGTAAATATAGAACAAATATGTTTTTTTTTCTCTCATTTACACAAAAAAAGAGCTGTGGTGTTCTGTGGTCATGTTATAGTGATGTTGTGAGGCGTTATTATGAATGTATCCAGATTTTTCGAAGTTGCTTTAACCTCATACTAACATATTTTTTATCTCTGACATTCATCCCATCAAGAATATTTATCTCCATAGTGTGCGTGAGTTTATCTCGTAATTACCTTAAGTCAAAGTTATTGATTTAAAATATATATATCTTTCACCCGTCCGCTGCGATTGGCACGAATTTCGCCTTCACTGGTAGCCTAGTAACATATGCTCATAGGTCTTTCTGTTCCTCTGTGGTATTGGTGTGCTGGATTTAACCATCCCAAGATGCATGACCTTACATTTTTCTTCACTAAACTGGAGCAGCCACTTTTTGTTCCACTCCTGCAGCTTGGTGATGTCTTCTTGTAGGAAATCCGCATCCAGTGTGTTAAGACTAATATATCAAACATCATGAAAACGAGCATAGTGCTTTAATGAATTGTCTTGGAGGAGGGGGCGCGAACCCTTGCTACACAATCCTGAACAAAACGTCGTGGAGTCCACGGTTGAGCCACTGTCATGCACCCTGACACTGACACATCCACAGCCTGACAAACAAGACAGGCTCACACAGGCAGCTGATGAGATGACCGCCGCCCTTTGCTAGGAACAGGTATTGTCTGCTACTAATATTACTTCTGACTTCACAACCACTATCATTACAGCCTTATTTACTGATGAAAAAAAAAAGTTTCTGCAGTTACTCTTATTTCTTCGATTAATAATATTACTACTACTTCTGCTATTGTTGTTACTCCTACTCCTGCATTTGCTCCTTATCCTCCTCCTAAAACTATTCTTACCACTACTATTGCTCCTTCTATTTATCTTTCTCGCACACATAACACCAGCGTACACGGGCAAGGTGAGTGCACTTGTACCCGACAAAGCAGAGGAAAGAGGTAGGCAGGGAGGGACGGAGGGGGAGAAGGACAAGAGGGCAACGAGAGTTCTGGGGAAGAGGAAGGATGGGAAGGGATAGGAGAGAGGGGGAGAGTGCGTGCGTATACGTGTGTACTTGTGGATTGGAGCTGGCAACCCTCACGTGACTCAACACCGGACACACACACACACACACACACACACACACACACACACACACACTGAGAACCTGAGTCACCTTTATGTCTCACGATAAATAAATGAGTAATTGAGTGAGAGAAGAAATTAGTTAGGATATTAAAAAGATTGTACTGAATGAAAGTGAGATTAAAGGGATTTATATATTTACATTGTTTCTTATCCTAAGGCTTTCTCTCTCTCTCTCTCTCTCTCTCTCTCTCTCTCTCTCTCTCTCTCTCTCTCTCTCTCTCTCTCTCTCTCTCTCTCTCTCTCTCTCTCTCTCTCTCTCTCTCTCTCTCTCTCTCACACACACACACACACACACACACACACACACATCCTTGAAATAGATACAGTAATGAACATCCCTTCGACGCACACACCTGCACAAAAAAACACCTTTGCAACACATTAATTAACAGGTAACATGAAGTAATTTACAGTTCGATCATCTGCAGCAAACATCAATAGAAGCTAAAAAGGAAATGAGGTGCACGGAAAAAGAAAAGAAAAAGAAGGAAGAGTTGAGGGACGGGAGAGGGAGAAGAGAAAATGGGATGAAGGAAGGAGAGGAGGAGAGAGAGGAAGGGGAAACAGTCTAACTATTGTGTGGATCAAGAGGAACAGCTGTGTGACGCTCTGAAGGTCACACACACACACACACACACACACACACACACACACACACACACACACAGAGACTGGGTACATATGGTCCACAGTTTACCCACACACCTTACCTGTCTGTCACAATTACACTCGATTCGCCTTAATAGCCACGCAGGTGAACATTCTCACGGTGAAAAGTATCATCCTAACTGTTATGCTTCCTGTCTACCTATTATTTAACTACCTGTGCTGTCCGTGTCCGTCTCTGCTCACTTCCTTCTATTTTTACCTTCAACTGTTCATTATTTACCTTTGCTGTCCTTGTTCGTCTATGCTTTCACCAATTATTTTTTTTACCTGTGCTGTCCTTGTGTGTCTCTTCTCAAGTACACCAAATATTACCTTTTGTTACAATTTCCTTTTTTTTCCTTTGATTAAATATAACTGAAATGTTGTCAAATGTATCAATTTCTCTTTTTTCACCAATGAGAGATATACGATTCCTTTTTTTCCCTTTTTTTCTGAATTAAGTAACTGATATGTTGTCAGATGTTTCACTTTCACTTTTTTTCACCTTTAAGCGATATCATTCATTTTTTTTCCGTTTTTTTTTAATTGTGTATAGGTGTGTGTGTACCTGTGGGGGGAACTATACATAAAAAAGGAGCCGTTATGTTTTTGTTTTTTTGTTTTATCAGTGGGAGTGTTATCAAGGAGAAGCAAGATCCAAGGCCCGAGGACACACATACTTCCCAAGGCCACGAACCATCCAACACGTAAAGAGCGGGAGGATTAATATTCATGTTTTTATTGTTCTGAACCGAGGAAGTCTGTTGCTGTGGCCATGCGACGCCTTTTTCGTTTTAATTGCTGCCATTGTATGTACGAAGCTCCTGAGTACGAAGTGTGTGTGTGTGTGTGTGTGTGTGTGTGTGTGTGTGTGTGTGTGTGTGTGAGAGAGAGAGAGAGAGAGAGAGAGAGAGAGAGAGAGAGAGAGAGAGAGAGAGAGAGAGAGAGTGTGTGTGTGTGTGTGTGTGTGTGTGTGTGTGTGTGTGTGTGTGTGTGTGTGTGTTTTGGGTGTAAAATATGAGTGATGAACGGCACACTATTTACCTCCCTCCTCCCCCTCCTTCAATGATCACCACCCCCACCTCCACCACCTCCACCTCCACCACCACAACCATCTACACCATCTTCCCGTCCTTCCACGAACCTCCCATCGCTGCCCGCGCCTCTAATAACACGGCCTGTGCTGCACCGTGCCCCGGCAGGACGCCTCGGTACTACGAAAAAAGTGCCCGCAGTAAACTCTTCTTCCCTGTACTGGAACAGAGCTCAGAAATTCCTTGCATCATCCCAAGTTTTTCTAATGCTTATTTTTTCCCCTTATTCGTTAACTCTCCGTCCATGAGCGTCGTCAGGAGGATTTGTCTTATTTTGCTTTTTAGTTTTTTTTTTTTCCTTTTTTTATCAATATTTTTGTGTTGACCTTCTGTTCTTGGAGGGCACAAAATTAATTCCTACGAGGAGGCATTCTGGATGGAGGAGAAAGGGGGATATAGAAGGGGGAGTAAGGATCCTCCTCTCATGCTTTGTGCCTTTGTCACTTATAAACACAGAGGGACCCAGCGCGTGACCTTGAAGCACCGCGCCCTCAGGAATCCTACCAAGGTTGTGATTCAGGTTCAATAATACACGTGTTCATATTGTCAGTCCGATCAATCATTGTTTTGAGGACACGACTAAATCATAATTACGAGCCAAAACATCCTCAGGTAATAAACAGCGTCTAATAAATAGGTGTTGTTTACCTGAAGGACGGCCTTGATTAGTATTCGGTGTGTTGTGGTGTTACGTTGTGGTGTGGTGTGCTGGTGTGGTATGGTGAACTGTGGTAAGGTGTGGTGTGGTGGTGGTGTTTGTGATGAGGTGTGGTGTATTGAGGCATGATGTTGTGTTATGCTGTGGTGGTGATTTAATGATGTGATGAGATTTGGTATGATGTGGTGTGATGATGAGATGATATGAGGTATGATGTGGTGTTATGCTGTGGTGGTGATGTAATGAGGTGATAGGATGTGGTGTGTTGCTGCGATGAGGAGTGATGGTGTTCTGATGAGCTATGGTGTTTTGGGGTTATGGTACAGTGATGTTATGAAGATACGTTATTATGAATGTATCCAGATTTTTCAAAGTTGCAATAACCTCATACTAACACATCTTTTATCTCTGACATTCATCCCATCAAGAATACTTATCTCCATCATCCTCTCCACAGCCTTCACTTTAATCAACCTGCCGTTTCCCTTCCTCCAGGTAGAGATTGGCTTTATTATTACATTTTCACTTTTTCCACCAGCGAGAGAGAGGGTTGTCAAGCAATTTCCGTTCTCTCTCTCTCTCTCTCTCTCTCTCTCTCTCTCTCTGTAAATTAGAAGGGGAAACATTGTCTTTATATTTCATAGAGAAGAGTATTTTCCAAGGCAGGTAATGAGAAACTTTCCCTTCCCTCCTCTACCTGCCACGGTGACGCTAAGCAGGTGCACTCAACGGGCTAATTTACAGGTGTTCCGGGAAGGAGCGCGCCGGGCCAGGTAGCGGCAGGTAAATTTGGGTGTTAACCTTACCTGGAACGCTCGCTTGATGCCTTTAACTTGTTGCAGAGAGTGGAGAAGGTGCGGTGACAAGACGCGTTTTAGGGTAAGGTTATCGACTAGCTTGATAAAGGGTATGTAAGAAAGGTTAGAGTTCAAGGTTGTATTCCTAAACGTATCGACACCTAAGTACAACTGTTTGTAAAGACTCTCGTAGAAGTTGCCGAGATTTTCATGAACTGTTTTGCGATTTTGGTGATAGTTTTACACGACTTCGGTGCCATGAACGGGAAAATCACCCATGAAAACCCACTTCATCTCTCTGTGGGTCTGGAAAATAGTCGTAATGGGAACCCGATACCTTTAAGAACATGAACCTAAGAGTGAGCGAGAGCGAGAGTGAGAGGGGGACGTGTGAAGAATGACAAGTAAAGGGAGGAAGAAGGCAAGGAGGGAAGGAGGGATGGATATAAGGAAAGTGGGAAAAAATCTTGTGGTTTGATAAGATTAGTGAAGGATCTTGTGTGGAGAAGAGATAGATGCGATATGTACTGATTTTGGTGAGTAACATGAGAAGATAACAGGAAAAAGAAAGAAAAGAAACAGAGGATGAGGGAGGATCTCGGAGCAGGGGTATGAGATCTGAATCCAATGAGTTACATGTTGTGTTTGTGTGGAGTCTGATGAGTCCACAAGAAACATCGAGAGTAAACCTGTACAGCTTACCTCACCCCTGATTACTGCTCTCTCTCTCTCTCTCTCTCTCTCTCTCTCTCTCTCTCTCTCTCTCTCTCTCTCTCTCTCTCTCTCTCTCTCTCTCTCTCTCTCTCTCTCTCTCTCAAACAAAACAAAAATGAGTAAATAAATAAGCAGTTTCAAAAACAATTTAAATTATCTTAAACAAAATGACAAAGTAATGAGTATACCTGAAAGCCATTATAAACCGACAGAGCAACATAAAACAAGGCCCTCCAGCATGTGTTTCCAGGAGTGTCGTGACGCCACAACGCAGTACGTAACACCGAGACGCGGAACAAAGGCTCCACTGCCCAACAAGTTGACACACGCCGCGCCTCACACCTACCCCCTTGCGCACCGAGTTACTCAGGGTCACCTGGTCTCTAGTGCCCTGACCTTGCTCGCTGCACCACGCGAAGGTCACCAGCAGTGTCACCGCCCACGCCACCTCCTCCTCCTCCTCTCCCTCCTCCGCCATGACGTCATAGGCAAGGCACGGCAGCAGCAGCAGCAGGCCGGTGCGAGGCGCTGGAGGGGCGTGGTGTGGGCTGGCCTTGAAAAATCTCCGGCCGGCGACGCAGAAGGAAATATTTACGGAATCCAGGCCGCTGGAAGATGCTCCCGGCGGGCCAAGTCGCTCCGCCCCGCCGGCATTCCAAGAGGCTGACTTAACTCAGGGAGGCGAGGCAGCGCAACGGCCGTTGGAGCTCACAGTGATGTGGCGAAGGCCGGGGAGCACACGCCGCCGCGAGTAAGGTCAGGCGAGGTCCCCGACCCACCGCGACTGTCCGCGTCCCGTTAAGACCCAGTGACATAACATGACGGAGACCTCGGCTCCCGACGCAGTCATTTCCGGTTGTACTGCTCGCTGTGCTCACCAGCCGCTGTTTCCGGCGAGTGAGTCTCCACGACACAGGTGTGAGGCAATGGTGAGTAATAGGGATGAGTGAGTGTGTGGGTGAGTAAGAGGAGGCCTCAGTTAGTGGCTGAGGCTGGGAGCGTGAGGCCGTGGCGGAGCACGCTCGGACATGGCGCCACACGCTGCCGCCCGTCCAGAGTCCTGCTGCTGACGGGGCGCCGCCGCAGTGATCGTCGGGACCCCGCTCGCTACGCTCCGTCTTCTGCCCAGTGTTGCGTGTGTTGACGCGCCGCCGCGAGTGATGAGGGTGATGACAGTGACCGAGCTTTTTTGCGAGTCAGCGTGCCCAGTGTTGCATTGGGGCGGAAAAAGTGTACTCACACACACTGAGAAAGATTTTTTTCGCTCGCGCTTGAGCAGAGATCCATGGTGACAGTGTGTTCGTACATCACGTGAGTTTCAGTGGGAACTGATGGCTTACGCGCCGCCGCCACGTGCTCTGCCAGTGCGTGGCCCTCGTGATAAGTGAAGCCACAGGACCGTAAAGCAACGCAGGTGAGAGGAGCGGCGAACGTACGAACCCCCTCCTGGTCTGCCGCCCTCTGCTGCCTTCAGCCTCGCTAGGCCGTGTGAGTCAGGTACTTCTCGCTGTCAAGCGCGCGTGGGCGTGGGGTGTACGCGTTGGAGGGGCCTCCCCGACCCGCATCAGAGCTGTACCCGGGGCCAAGTGTGACCAGCAGGCAGGATGACCGTCGCTGTGGCCGCTTCACTGACCGACCTGCCGCTCTCCCTTGCCCTATTACTCGGCATGGATGACACCCCCGACGCCCCGATGCGTCACCCTCACCCTCCCCCCTACACTCCTCGGACAACGGCCACCGCCACCACCCATGTGCCGCAGATGCTACACACCCTAAACACCCCCACGCACTCTCCAAGGACGACCAGCGACCCCCTCACTCAGCAAACTCTCCCTAGAACAACGTTTGACACCAGCATCTCCCATCACCAGCCCTCCACCTCTTTTGAAAGTAACCCAGTGGCCAGCGACCCCTTGGGTTCCTCCTGGGAAGGGGTTTCTCCTGACCCTTCTCTCACACCCTCGCTCAGTTTATACGGGTCCCCCAGCCTCCCAATCCCCTCTCCCCACCCAAGCTTGGCGCCAGCGGTCACCACATACCCAAGTCACACAGAAGGAGTCTCACACAGTGTCAGCGTAACTCTAGCCGAGTTAACGTTGGCCACTTCACAAAGTGTTCAGACTCAGAGCGATTACAGCAGCGCCTACACCGAGGCTGGCTACTGCCAAGTAGCAAGCCCCTCGCTAGCCCTGCTGGTGGGCGAAGACCAGCAAGGCTCCACCGACTGGTCCACCATCAGCGGCGCCACTGTGGGTCTGGAAGGATGGGGCGTGGATCCGCAGCCCCCCGTATGGCCCACCCCTGTAACCAATGTCACTGCACCCAGTGACCCCGGAACGACGTGGGTGTGGCCCAGCCAGTCCGCGGAGCCTGACAACCTCTGGCACCTTCAGGCACCGCCCGTGTGTTCGCCTCCTCGAGAGCACGCCGCCCTTAGCCCTGCTAGTAGAGAAGTTTCTTTGGGGTTCCTACACGGTAATGGCGCTCCCCACGGCCGACGCTCTGCTTCCCGCTCGCCACTCAGCCCACCGGGTGCTGCCTCAACCCCCTCACCCCGAGGGGACCTCCCGCCCCGCTCTCCGCTCGCCCTACCATGCTCGCCACAAGACACGCGTTCAGCTGCTGCAGACCGGCGCCGCTGGAGAAGACGACAGCACCAACAACAGCAAGACCAGCAAAAATTTCAGCAGAAGGGTGATGAGGAGGGTGTGTGGTGGGGGTGTGGCAGCGGGCGGCGGTGGTCGGGGCAGCCCCGCCGCTCACACAGTCTGGTCCCCATGGAGAGTGCGGGAGGAGCGCGGCCGGTGGAGAGTGGAGCCCCCAGCCCCTCTAAATGTAGTTCCCCCGGTGACCACACCCCACACGCTGCAGAGCAACATACGTCACGAGACGAAGGTCAAGACGACGACGAGGACGACGATACAGAGCCGAGCCGAGTCTGCGTCCCGCCAGGTGAGTCACTACAGTTTGAACAGTTTGAACTGCGCGCGCAGATCCCGCTGTGCTGGCGAGCAGCGGCGCTATACCGACGGCGGCGGGATTCAGGCGCCCGTGGCACCGTGCCTGAACGGAGTCCCTGAGGGTGACAGGGATGCCTGAGCCCCAGGTGGAGCGCCACGTGCTCGGGTGCGTAGCGCCACGGCGGGCAGGCTGTGGTGGCTGGACTGGCCCCGCCCACAGGCCGCCCCGCCACGCCCTCCAGCCTAGCCATCTTATCAGAAGCTTCACATATTCTCGTGTTCCAATCGGCGTGGCTGCAGCCTCGGCCTCACGTGGTGCTTGCGGCGGAGTACACGGCGGGGCGCACTTCCTGCATGCACTGCACTGGCGGATGCTGTCTGCCCAGAGACCGTTGGTTAGCTTCCAGGAATCGAGGCGGCATGTGTGGAGGGTCAGAGGGGGGTGGGGGTGGGGGGAGGGTTGAGAGGAAAGGATAGGAGGGGGAGGGAAGGGCTGTTTGGCTGCCGAGGATTATGATTCTTGAGTACTGAGTTGAAAGATGCATTGCCGCCGTCACGGGGTTGCGTGTCACGAAGTATGTCATGTGCCCGGCGGCAGCGGCGATGGTAAAACTATTTATAGACGTAGTACTTTCCCTCCGGCTGACTGGCGGCAATCTTCGTTGTTGATTTTTTTCCCTTTCATGTTTGGTGAATACTAGGAGGGAATGATAAGGAGACGACTGCAAGCTTGAAGCCTGTGGAGATGGTAGTGCACACGGAAGTGGCGATGACTGCTGGTGTGGCTAGGAATGGTTGCGGTGGTGGTGGTGGTGATGGGTGGTGGTGGTGCTTCGCGGCGACGGTACTCTGAACTATGCATCTTATGCTGGCGGCGGTGGTCTGAATGCTTTTCGCGGCACGAAAGTAACTGCATGAAGCTGCCCCAGCCATGCACGGCGGGCCGAGGGTTGCCTAGGCTCGCTCCTCCCGGGGCGGCGGTCGTTACGATGACGCGTCGTTACCGTCATTATGCTTGTGGCCAGTGTGGCAGCCGCCGCCATGACGACCTGTTGAACCTGTCACGTATATGTGTGTGTGTGTGTGTGTGTGTGTGTGTGTGTGTTCATGACGTGGAGGGTGAGGTATGGTGGAGAAGGGGAAGAGTGTGGCGGAGTGTGGGAGTGTGTGGGAGGGGTGAGGGAGGGCTGCATCTTACCCACCGGAACTGTACAAGACGGGCGAGTGGCCGGAGGGGCGAATGGGGCCCGGCAGGGATTGGGGGCCGGCAGGGGATATTGGGTTTGAGTGTTTAGGAATCAATCCATGTGAAATAGGCAAGACGTACTAGGTGGCTATAAGAGCACTCAGAGCAAGTTCTTAATAAGAGAAGCACAAATACAAGAACCCTGAGCTATATACTTTTAGGAGGATCAAGTATACAGTGTGTATGGGAAGCGAGGATCAACTTAGCATCGAAGGGGATGTGTTGGGGCCCGAATAAGGGTCCAGGGGCCCGCGGGGAGGCTAACGGGAAGGTGAGTAATTCTTTCGGACTTCACCAATGACGAAACCTGAGGGAGAGGGACCAGAGACACTCCGGGAACAGCCTGGGCCCAGTTACCCTCCGTCTAGGTGCAGCCTCAACACAGGTGCGCTAAAAGGTGTACGGGCAAGCGTGTGTTGGTATTGTGAAGGCGTCGAAGAAAGTGTGTCTGTGTATCCGAGAGGCAAAGTAAGCGTCGCGGCGGCTTTCTACTCTATATGTAGAGTGAATCACACCCTGTAAGAGATTCTCCGAAGAGTGTACGGGTGTTGGTGACTCAGAGCGAACCTTCAACCAGAGCATCTTTCCTCCACCACTTCTCTCTCACTCTCCAGCGTCCTCGCATTTCACCCCCTGGGCTGTGTATCACAAGGGCGCTGGGTGCGTCCCTCCACCGCAGGTTCGCCGTCGCCGCCACATAGACCGTCGCATCGCTCTCACTGTGCCGTCAGCTGCTTGCGAAAGACGTGTGTGTGCCTGACAATTGTTTTCTGAAGTCTTTCTGTCGCGGGGGTGAGTAGAAGTAAATTGCATTTACAAAAGCACACAAAAATTATGTTTGCCAGTGAGGTACAAAATATATTTGTGGCTAAAGAAATAACAATTAAAATTACAATTAAACCTGTTAGCGAATGGAATTAAATTCATTGTAAAAGAAAAAATAATAAATAAAAATTCCAACTACACATAAAGAAAATAAAGACTAAAGTCCCACTGAAAGTGAAACAAAAATATAGAATAAAAAATCTCACTAAACGTAAAAATAAATAAATAAAACCTGTCGCCGCAGAAAAAAAAAATCAACAGGAAATGTGAAAGAAGTTCAACACCAACAAAATTAATGATGAAAAAAATATAGATGCCTGGAGAAGCAGCACTGGGGAAATTTTTATCTTGTCGAAAAATAGATGATAAACTGTGCACTTAGTAAAAGAAATAGCACTGAAATCCTAAATGAGAACCTGCTAAAGGATATTAAAATTGAGAAATGTAAAGCAACAGCATCTCTAGGAAAAGAGAGAGAGGGGATATGAAGATTTGAAGCTTGCAACAGGATACCACCACAACCACCACCACTACAGCCACCATCACCACCACCACCACCACCACTAGAGTCAGCACCATCGCCGCCACCACTACCATCGGCGTCACCACCACAGCCACAACCACTACCACGTCCACTAAGCTGCTCCGCCGCCTCTAGTGCCTGCAGGTGAAGGGTTGCGGCGGGTCTGTTTGTTGTGTCCAGAAGACTTGTCCCTTGTTCTGTAACTCTCCTGCCTCCCTCGCAGCGTCCGCCCCGTGTGAGCTGTTCCCTTTGCAGCGCTGTTTTAATGTCTTTTTATGGCCAATGATAACGATATCATAATTATAATCAGCATCAGTAGAAGTACTAACTAGATGAAAATAATTACTAATGAGTGCCCCCCAAAAAATACCCAATATATTTCTATTTTCATATTGTATAACCAGTAATTTAATAGCGCGATGTTTATTAATTTAATATGGTTGTACATGCCAATTTTATACATCTAAGTCGAATGTTTCTATGAATGTTTCAGAATCAATGTTCTTTGCCTGTTTAACCTTAACTTGTGACAATGATTTTTAATATCAGTCTGAGCTACATCATTATACCGCACATGAATGATGAGTATACCGAAGATCATCAATCTAGGCCGAATGCGTCTCGTGCAGGAGTCATTACGATATAAAAAAAAAACTAACAACGCTGAAAATGATAACGCTTCCTCTGTCGCGGCAATGACAACAAGAAAACCGATGATAGCGAAAACAACAACAACAACAACAACAACAACAACAACAACAACAACAACAACAACAACAACAACAACAACAATAATAATAATAATAATAATAATGATAGTTATATTAATGATAATAATAATGATATTAATAATAGCGTTTTCAATGATAATAATAAAAACATTTACTATTATCATTACCGTAATTATTATTATTATTATTATTATTATTATTATTATTATTATTATTATTATTATTATTATTATTATTATTATTATTATTATTATTATTATTATTATTATTATTATTATTATTATTATTATTATTATTATTATTATTATTATTATTATTATTATTATTTTTATTTTTATTATTATAATCATTCTTATTATTATCATCATCATAATCACTACCACCATCGTTACATTATCAACGATGACAATAATACTTTTGTTATTCTAGTGAAATATATTGATAACATTATTACAAATGATTATCATCATCAGTGTAATCATTATTGTAATAGTTTCAAAAACTTTTCTTAACTCTATTATTGTATTTACTATTCTTATAGTTATTATCACACATAGCACTTTTATTGCTCATACTATCAATTACTGTGATGACTGATATCATCATGACATAAATAAATACAATAAGATACAAAAAAAAAACATAGTAAGGCCAATAACAATAATGAAAGCAACGATAACTTCCGAACACCGAGGTCCCCGGCGAGACAAATGTGTCGAGTTTTTGAACACCTGTTGGCTTCATTCTTTGGGATCATATGCAATTTTTTTTAAGCATCTCTCTCTCTCTCTCTCTCTCTCTCTCTAGCTTTTCACTAATGATTTATGTCTCATGAACCTATTTCACGACCTCAAAGAGAGAGAGAGAGAGAGAGAGAGAGAGAGAATGTGTGTGTGTGTAGCAGTGGGCGCAGAGGATCAGGAAAAATGAGAGGGAATGAGGGAAGACGGCAAGGAGGAGGAGGAGGGAAGGAAGGTTACGGGGATGTTGGTGGCTTGAGGGTGAAGAGGATTATGCCTCCGCCTGCTCCTCCTCCTCCTCCTCCTCCTCGTCTTTTATCACCAGTACCACCATTACCACTACTACCACCACCATCATCTCCTCTGTTCCTCCTCCTCGTTTACTACTCCCGCCGACTTCACTACACTACCTCCTCCTCCTCCTCCTCCTCCTCCTGGTTATATAATTTCAACAGCTTTTTGCTTGCTCAGTCGGGGACCCAGACTAAGCAGAGAGTGGCATCCTCCTCCTCCTCCTCCTTCTTCTCCCCCTCCCCCTCCTCCTCCTCCTCCTCCTCCTCCTCCTCCAAGTACTCTTTCACTACATAGTCTAAGAGTCAATAATTTCACTCTCACACACACACACACACACACACACACACACACACACACACACACACACACACACACACACACATACTTTTCTTCAATATCAATACCATATACAAGGAAATGGGTCTTGGATGGGAAGGGTATCGCGTGTGTCTGTCTGTGCGTGCGTGTGTGTGCTTGTGTGATTTTCCGTTCTTTTTTTTTTCTTCGTCTCGTTATTCTTTTTTTTTGCCTGTCTGTCTCCGGGACGCACTCAAGCACCCTCTTCTCTATCATTAAGTGCGACCGGAGTAGTGGTGGTGGTGGCTGTCCCTCTCGCTGCTTTCCTCTTCTTTTTTGTACTTTTTTTTCGTGTTCCTACTTGCTTGCTTTTCCTCCTTCTTCGTCTGCCTTCTCTCTTTTTTCTCTTCTTTTTCCTTTGTTTTCGCTGTCTGCTTCCTTTGCTTTCCTGTATTTCTACTTGCTCCGTCTAATTGTCTCTTTTTCTTCTTTTCTTTCCCGTGGTTTTATTCTTTGCTTTCTCTGCTTTCCTATATTTTTCCTTGAACCATCTGCTTTCTCGTTTTTCTCTTCTTTTTCCTTTGTTCTCGCTGTCTGCTTCCTTTGCTTTCCTGTATTTCTATTGCTCCGTCTAATTTTCTCTTTTTCTTCTTTTCTTTCCCGTGCTCTTACTCTTTGCTTTCTCTGCTTTCCAATATTTTTTTTCCTAGATCCATCTGCTTTCTCATTTTTCTTTTCTTTTTTCCTTGTTCCTGGTTGCTGGTTCCTCTGCTTTCCTTGGCTCTTATTCGTCTGCTCGCTTTATTTTTCTTAACTTTTTCTTGTGTTCCTGCTTCATGCTTTCTCTGCCTTCCCCTCGTCTTTATCTGCTCCTTCGTCTGCTTTCTCTTTTTCTATTATATTTTTTTCTGTGTTCCTGCATGTTTCTCTCTTTTGGTTTCCTCTTTTCCTGCTTCCTCCTCTCTCTGCTTTCTTTTGCCTTTGCCTCTTTTCCTCTTCCTCCCAACCCTTCCCTTCCTGTCCTTTTTTCCCACTATCTCTGTTGCCGCTGTTCTTCCTCCCTCCATAACCGTTTCCTCCACCGCTGTTTCCCTTCGTCCTCTGTTTATCCTTGCCTTTCCTTCACCCCGGTTTCCTCTACCACTGTTTCCTCTTCCTCCGTTGAGTCTATCCCTCCTTCTCTCCACATTTGTTTCCTTCTTTTTTTTCTTTCCTTCCCTTCCCCCTGGTTGTTTTCCTCTTCTTCCTCTTTTTCCTCTCTTATTCTGGCTACATTTTATCTCCTCTCCACCACGTGCATCTGTCTCTCTCTCTCTCTCTCTCTCTCTCTCTCTCTCTCTCTCTCTCTCTCTCTCTCTCTCTCTCTCTCTCTCTCTCTCCCCGTCTTTGCTTTCATTCGTTACGTCAAGAGGCAAAAAACAGTGAGAGAGAGAGAGAGAGAGAGAGAGAGAGAGAGAGAGAGAGAGAGAGAGAGAGAGAAAGTTAAATAATTATAAAGAAGGAAAGAGGAGATGAGAGAGACCAAGAGACGGGAAAACAGAAATAACAGAGAAATGGAGAAGATAATTATACACAAATGGGGGGGAGAGAGAGAGAGAGAGAGAGAGAGAGAGAGAGAGAGAGAGAGAGAGAGAGAGAGAGAGAGAGAATGATGATGGTGATGATGGGAAGGAAAACTATGGAAAATTTGACGAGAGGGAAAAAAATACACACAAAAATATTAATGAGTCATACGATAGGTCTGCAGGAAAAAAAATAGTGATATGTTACTTTTTAATATGGAGGAAAGGGATAGATATATGGAAGTAAAGAAAAGAGGGGAAACAGAGCCAAAATAATGCAAGAACAGGACGAAGGGAATGATGAAAAAAAAAATCACAATAAGAAACATAGGTTGAAGAAACATGCTATTAAAATTCAAGATACACATGACGATAAAATTAAGTAAACTGCTACATTAAAATAAAAAGGCAGATAACAAATAATCTAAACAATTCCTCTTTTTTAGATTACGAATATATCGACGAACAGAGAAAGAGAGGGTTATGATAGCACTCTCATGATAACGGGAAAGCCCAAAGCGATGAGCGAACACGGCCATTACTCTCAGGGAATGTATATGTCGAGGACCCACTTTTTTGGGTGTGTGTGTGTGTCGTGTGTCATGTGTGTGTGTGTGTGTGTGTGTGTGTGTGTGTGTGTGTGTGTGTGTGTGTGTGTGTGTGTGTGTGTGAGGCAAAGGCAAAGGAAAGCAGAGGGAGGATGAAGCAGAAAAAGAGGAAACCAAAATAGAGAAACAAGCGTGAACACAGAAAAAATATATATAATAGAAAAAGAGAAAGCAGACGAAGGAGCGAATAAACTCAAGTGTGTGTGTGTGTGTGTGTGTGTGTGTGTGTGTGTGTGTGTGTGTGTGTGTGTGTGTGTGTGTGTGCCGACAAAAAATACCGACGCTGCTGATACGAACCACTCCAAAGAATCATTCTCAGCTTACGAAAGGATAAAAATATTGAATTTCCAACTTATTAATAGAAAAAAAGGATAAACAGCTGGTCTTCGTGATGAGAATATAAACAAATACACACTTCATACGTTTATACCTTTTTATCATAATCCAAACTTATCAAAATCGTCTACATGAAAAAATAATAATTAATACACCAATACAAATATACTGAATTAAAACTTTAAGGGTTTATGCCTCTAAATCATGGTAAAGTTAGGGGCATACGCTATAGTTCCTCGTGGCCTCGGTGCTCATATCCGACCCATTCGCCCTTGAGCCTGTGGTGGGTGCATGAGAACCATCTACCCCGCGACGTAGACTAATTAAGACACGTTCAATATATAGCCAATTAAAGAATGATAAAGCAGTGTACCTCATGACCTCTCCACACACACACACACACACACACACACACACACACACACACACACCTCCCATTCCCCCCTCACCCACTACCGCCAATTTAGACACACGCGCCAGGGTCAAGTTTAAAAGCCGTCTGGACCTATTGATTCGCGGCCGCTCCACGCACGAGACATAAACACACGTTGCGGAAAAGGTACGAGCGAGGGGGGGGGATAGGGAGGCGAAGGGAGGAAAGGAGGGAGGGAAGGGGCGAAGGGAGAGAGGGAGGAAAAACAGAATGAAGGGAGACTGAGTTGCATGACTGTAAAAAAGGTGAAGGGGAGAGAAGGGAGGAAAGGAGGGAGGGCGGAAGGAAAGGCAGAATGAAGGGAGAGACGGAAGTTACATGACTGTCAAAAAAAGATGGAGAGGAGGAAAGGCGGGAGGGAAGAGGCGAAGGGAAAGAGGGAGGAAAGAACGGACACTGAGTTGCATGATGGTGGAAAAGTTTAAGGGAACCAAGGGAAGTAGGAAAGGGGAGAAGGGAGAGAGAGAGAGAGAGAGGAAGGAAAGACAGAATGAAAGGAGAGACTGAGTTGCATGACTGTTGACAAAAATAGGGAGGGGAAGGAAGGTGGGAAGAGGCAGAGGGAGGAAGGGAGGAAAGAAAGAATGGAGAGACAGGAGTTGCATGAGGCGGGGGAAAGATGGAGGGAAAGGAGGAAAGAAAGAGACATGAGGGGAAAGACTGAGTTGCATGATTGTTGGGAAGATGGAGGGGAGGAGAGGAGGAATCGGGCAGAGGGAGAGAGGAAGGGAAGACGGCAAGGAGAGAAAGGAGTTGTATGACGCGTAAAAGAAGAAGGGACTCTAAAGGGGCTAAGAAAAAGGAGAGGAAGGAATGATAGAATAAAGAAAGATACAAAAGTGGCATGATAAGAGAATGAAGGAGATGGGAAAATGTAACAAGGGGTGACATTGAAGGTAAAATGACGAAGGGATAAGGTAGAGGGGGAACATAATGAAGGGGAAGGAAAGAATGAGGAAGGGAGGGAGAACATTTGTATGAATAAGGAGGCGACAGGAAATAAGAAGTGGATAGTAAAACAAACAGAAGCGACTCAAATTGGAGAGGCGGAGCGGGTAGGGTAATGAAGTACCATATTAATCTATAATGCAACGGCCAGCCGGTAGGGCGAGGGGAATATTAATAGGGGAAATGAAATATATCCTTGCGTGATCGCCCTCCTTGTCTGCCTTCGATCCCCTTCACCCCCTCACCTAAATTTCACTCCCCTTTCCGAGAACTGATTTTGCCTCCCTCCCGTTTTGCGCCCCCTCCTCGTCTCACCATTCACGACAGCCGCTCGTGCCGCCTCGTCGCAGTGGCGTCTGGCCGGTCATGAACGGCTACACACGTAGAACTAAGGAAAATATAATTATATAAAAAAATATATCGATGACGAAATAAAATATATGTCAATCGAGAGGTGAAGATTTTCAATTTTCAAACGTATATTCGGAATAATGTGAAACTTAAACTGGAAAACAAATCTAGAACTTTTACATTCACAAGTCATCTAAAAAAACAATGTATCCTCCGGTTTATCGCTTTTGTTTTTAAGCACAGAGTAAATGTATAGACGAGACATTTCCAAGCACACAATATAATGAGCGCCATCCTCAACACGCACTAAGCCCCCACCCCAAAAAAAACAGCGGCGAGGTCACGGGGTACGAGCGGCAAGCAACTGTTGCTCTGCCGCAGAGGGGGCCCGGCGCGGCGCCCCCCACGGCCCCGCGGCCAAGGATCGCCATCCACCGTGTTAGTGCGTACGTCTGAACGGCTCAACACTCTACTGAAAGGAACTGAAAAACTGGATAGGAATAAAAATATGGAAAATCCCTTGTTTTGTGTGGGGGACAAATACTTCATATTTAGATAAAAATAATTAGATATTACGAATGAAAATATTAATATCTCATTATTTTTTATATATTTATCAATCATCTATCTATCTAAATATCTACCTAGCTCTTTATCTTCCTACCTAGAAATCAACCTATATTATCTATATTATTTATATATCTATCTATATGTCAGGAAGTGTGGCAAAAATCGAGGGGGTTGGAGGAGGGATCCTTCCGAGGTAACCTAAGAGGTGAAGAGCGAAGCAAAGTCATCATCTGAAGGAGCGTTGGCAGAATCCTCGTACGGGTCTGGAGAAAAATAAATGTGCGTAAAGTACTATTGTCAGTAAAAATAACTATCAACCACAACAATATTAAAAGCAATTGTAACAGGACCGCAATAAACATTGATAGTAATATTAATAATAAAAATAATTATAACGGTAATGATAATGGAAGAACATTTCGACAAATTGGGTGAAGGAGGAGGAAGGAAGCACGGTGTATTGAGTCAGGAATAAACTCACCTCAGTACACCCGTGTCTCCTTCCTCCTCCTCCACTCAGTAATGATAAGGTTAATGACAGTCTCCTCTCTAGATACCAATGAACTGGATATGCTCTAACAGGAGTGAAAAGTCAAGGATGATGAGACAGGGTTTATAGAGTTTAGTGAAAGGGTGTGGCGGTGAATTGACGGAATATATAAGATAAAGAGGTATACGGGAAGGTTGTATAAGAGACAGCGAGCGTCCAAACAAGGTGTGGATGAAGTAGGGTGTGTACAGGAAGGGTGTAGCGTTGGCAGGGTGTGTACAGGATCTGAGGGAGGCAGGAGATGTACAGAAAGGGTGCGACTGACGCGACTCATGACTACAAAGTGTTTATTTGCCCGGAAATATCTAGGTTGTTAACACACACACACACACACACACACACACACACACACACACACACACACACACATATGTACAATCTCTCTCTCTCTCTCTCTCTCTCTCTCTCTCTCTCTCTCTCTCTCTCTCTCTCTCTCTCTCTCTCTCTCTCTCTCTCTCTCTCTCTCTCTCTCAGTCATATTTTACTCACACCGGTCTCAAACTTTTGCTTACTCGCCTATCCTTTCTGTCTCGATTAAGTGTCAGGAAAAAAAAAAAAGGAAGAAAAAGCAGAAATATCAGAAAATTCCAACAATAAGCAAAACGAATGTGAACACTAAATTATAAGCCTGAGAAATAAAACGCCAATAAAGTGTTGAAATTGTGGTTTACTTATATATACAAATGTTTGCGATAAGAAAAAAAAATAGTAGAGGAAAATTTAACAACACAAAACTACTGAAATTATTTGTCTTGTGTAATGGAGTGGCAGTGTTTACCCTTTTATTTGCGTTAGAGATAAAGAACTCCGAGTTTTTATTTATGGTATTTTTCTTATTTACAACTAATTCGTCAGCGATCGGTGTATAAATATATAAAAATAAAATAATGCGCTAAAAAAAAACCAGCCGACGTATTTTCATTCAACTATTTAGACTCAAGGAAGAAGATGAAGGAAGACGATGACGAGGAGGAGGAGGAGGAGGAGGAGGAGGAGGAGGAGGAGGAGGAGGGAGACAGCAGAAGGAGGGGGAGGAGGAGGAGGAGGATGAAGAGGGAGACAGCAGAAGAAGGAGGGGGAGGAGGAGGAGGAGGAGGATGAAGAGGGAGACAGCAGAAGAAGGAGGGGGAGGAGGAGGAGGAGGAGGAGGAGGATGAAGAGGGAGACAGCAGAAGAAGGAGGAGGAGGAGGAGGAGGAGGAGGACAATGGCTGCCGTAACTCTTCCTACTTCAGTGTCGCTCCATCTCCGCGGCACTCCCTTCTCCTCCACCACCTTCTCCCCCTCCTTCCTCTTCCTCCTACTCCATTGTGGCGCAGATGCATCCTGGGCAAGGGGGGCGTGAGGGCGGGGCAGGACAGAGAGCGGGGGCTGAAGGGGCAGCTGGTGGGGCAGGGACAGGAGGCTTTAGCGGGGTCGGGAAAGGAGGGTGGTGGTCGGTTGGTCGGTCGGTCAGCCAGGCGCCATCTTAGCTCACACCAAAACAAGACTGTGACTCTCTCTCTCTCTCTCTCTCTCTCTCTCTCTCTCTCTCTCTCTCTCTCTCTCTCTCTCTCTCTCTCTTCCGGCAAAATTTCCAGTCTTTTCGCGTTAAAATATGAATGCAATTATATATATCGAGATTAATTTACTCCGAAAATCTACATCTATATATTTTTCTGTCGCTCATAAAGTAGCGTTCGGAGGCTAGTCAGTTCGCCACTATCGTCATTTTCGCTCTTGGTTTAATAATGTTGCTGTGATTATTTATTAAGCCGGCATGAACGGGTCTTAATCTTACCGGTGAAGTGCCGAAGAAAGTGTTTATAAGCGCGAGAGGAAGAGGGAGAGGAGGAAGAAGTAGGAAGGCCGCGGCGTAGTTAATTCTACGCCGCGGCGGAAAGAAGATTAACAACAAAAGTGATTGTATAAAGAAAAAAAAAGACAATTAGCCACCTGGAATAAAATCTAGAATAATATGAACCTATTTGCGGAGTAAAATCATCAATATAAAGAAGACAAAAATAATACGACGATGCTCAGTCAGAAACATTATGAAAAAGATAAAATCATATGCAAAAATATGTTTACTTGATCTAAACAAGAAAAAAAATCTACAGTAAACTCCCCCGTATTTCCTAGACTAATTTTATGTCGGGGAAGCTAAGTTGCAATATTTTGAATTATTTAAAAACGCTAATAATAAAAAGATAAGAAGAAGAATAGCTAATAATTGTGTTGTTACTGGTATTATTACCGTTTATATTTCTTCTTGTTCTTGTTCTTCTTGTTCTTGTTCTCGTTCTTCTTCTTCTTCTTCTTCTTCTTCTTCTTGAAATGAAACTATTATTATTATTATTATTATTATTATTATTATTATTATTATTATTATTATTATTATTATTATTATTATTATTATTATTATCCCGGTAGCAGCGAAGGGCCAAATTTGTGGCTTTACCGTGTACCAGCGATGGGCCAAATTTCTGCCCTGATATAAACCTCCCAAGATAGATGATGCATAAACTGATCACAAATGCTTTGATATATATTATGAAATGGTTTGCGTGAGTGATGATTCTTTCTCATTATTCTGCTTAGAGGAGCCTTTAACCTAACCTAACCTAACCTGACCTGACCCCCGCAGCTACCTGGTTATTATTATCATCATCTTTATCATTAATATACTACCATCATTTTTATTATACTTGGGAGAATTTTCCTTCTTGTATGACAAGAAGTTTTCATATTCATATATTATTTTTTTTCTGTCCACTCAAATAGGCAAGGGCAACAAAGAAAAAAATAACGCCGCAAAAGATCGACATTTTTTTGTTTTTGTTTAGTCCTGTGAAGAATTAATGTTGTGGCAATAAACAAAACAAAAATATTGTCAAAACATACAATGTAACCAATTACTACATTCTCTTGTCCGAAAGACTAATAGCATGATTGATCATGAAAATAAAAGAGAAAAAGAGAAAAATATCCTGTCGACGATTTGTAAAATTAAAGTAAAACAAAATTTGGTGAAGAATACAATAGCGATTAAGAACAAACAGACCGTGAAGCAATGGAGGTAAATATACTCACCGCAGAATAAAAGTGAACAATAACAAGATCATAAATGTGACTGACTCCTGAAAACATAATAATGATAGTGGTAGCTGTAGTAGTAGTAAAAGTAGTAGTAGTAGTAGTAGTAGTAGTAGTAGCTGTAGTAGTAGCTGTAGTAGTAGTAGTAGTAGTAGTAGTAGTAGTAGTGATGGTGGTGGTAATAGTAATGGTAGTGATAGTAAAAATAACAAATAATGAATAATAATAATAACAACAACAACAACAACAACAACAACAAAAGCAATAATAGCGACAGTAAAGACAATCAGCAAGAACCATAACACACTCAACACAAAAAAAGAAAAATTTGCACACAAATGACGCATAATCCAGGTTCTCTCGGCTAATAATTTACTTGATCGTGAGAAGCTGGAGGGGAAAAAAAGAAAAAAAAGAGTTGCTGCTTGAAGGAAAAACCGGCTGCAAGCCGAAAAACGAGAGAGAGAGAGAGAGAGAGAGAGAGAGAGAGAGAGAGAGAGAGAGAGAGAGAGAGAGAGAGAGAGAGAGAGAGAGAGAGAGAGAGAGAGAGAGAGAGAGAGAGAGAGAGAGAGAGAGAGAGAGAGAGAGAGAGAGAGAGAGAGAGAGAGAGAGAGAGAGAGAGAGAGAGAGAGAGAGAGAGGAAATAAACAATTACTCATAAACGCCCCACTGGTTTCCTCCTCCTTAAACACTGACACACATGTTCACATTTCCCAAGCCGGCGCGGACGCAACAGCAGCTTCCACGCGCAGGAACTCGCCTCATTATAATATACGACCCGATATTAGTGTGCGAAGATGTTACTAGCAGTCCATGGATGTGTGCAAGAGAGAAATAAACAGGCGCATGAAAGAGAGAGAACAGAAGGACTGGCAAAGGGGAAGGAGTGAAAATTGACGGGAACGTGATCGCCAAACCTCTACAATTCTTGATGCTTGTATGTGTCGGTAGGTGAAGATTAATTAAGTTCCTGCTGTTCTCCGGTAGCTGTCTTGAGGAATCTCTTGGGCGACCGCAGCCTGTTAGTGGCGCAGGCGAATTTTATTTATAGTGGCTGCTGTGATGTATGACTCTTGCCTGGCCCATGCTGCCACCCGGTGCTCCACTTGAACGATGGCGATGGTTTGAAGAGTCAGTGTATTTCAGTGGTACTCGAACCCAAGTCCACAGGATCACCAAGACCCGCACGCTGACCAGTCGACCACCGCCTCTTTTTGTAGACTAATATTGCATACTACCTTTCGTGATGAGGTTATTTTCTTACATATACTTTCTTTAATATGGAAGAGCAAAGAGGGTATGGGAATAATTAGTTGCCATTTTTACGAAACACAAAAATAAATGAACTATACACTTTTTTTCTTCAGCGCTTCATCATGCCGAGAGAATATCATTTCAAGTTTCTCATTTCCGAGACTGAGATTATACACGTCTTGCCTAATAGTTTCATTTTTTTCATAGGATGTTATTACTACTGTTATTATTACTATTATTATTGTTGTTAGGATAATCATTTTTCTGTTTTTTTTAATCATATCATCTATTATTCATCCGTGTGCCAAAACTATATCCCAGACATTTCCGAGGATCAACAAACGATTTTATTTTTGGTTTTACTTTTACTTTTTTTATTGACTCGATATTCTTTTTTCTCTAACGAAGTGAGTGTCGTAACCCTATCCAACGAAGGTCAAAACCAGATCGAGGGAAGCGGAAGATTACCGGGCGAGGAGGTGGTCCATGTGCATGTGTGTGTGTGTGTGTGTGTGTGTGTGTGTGTGTGTGTGTGTGTGTGGCTGCGCATGTACATCTTTTGTCTCCGTTCTTCGGTTATGTCCGGTTAAAAAAAGAAAAGGGGACGGCCTGAGAGCGCTGTCCGGCCGCTAATTGGAGATGGTAGCGGCTTGAAGAGAAGGAAAAGAGGAGGAGGAGGAGGAGGAGGAGGAGGAGGAGAGAGTGAAGGCGGGAAGAATGGACTGCAGGGGAGGAGGAGTAAGGAGTGTAAGGGAGTGTGGGAGTGTGTGGCCGCTGTAGAGGATCGGAAATAACACTGAGCGGAGGAGAGATGACCCTGTACTTGCCCCGCCCCGCCCCGCCCCGAAACCCCGAAACACCGAAACCTCTCTCTATCCCTCCCCGTCTCCTCCCTATAGGCAGTCCCTCTCCTCCTCTTAGTATTACAGTAAAGTCAACCACAAACTTACCATAGGCTTATCTCTCATCTCTCTCTCTCTCTCTCTCTCTCTCTCTCTCTCTCTCTCTCTCTCACGCACACACGCACACACACACGCCCTGGGGGAGAGCTGGGGGCGGGGCCATGTGTTCCAACAGGGGCCGGCTGGGGGTTATGGCGCCCCTGAGGGAGTTACCGGCAAGATGAGAGAGAGAGAGAGAGAGAGAGAGAGAGAGAGAGAGAGAGAGAGAGAGAGAGAGAGAGAGACTCCACTACTTCAGAGGGGAGAGAGAGAGAGAAAGAGAGAGAGACATCACGCAAGAAGACAAAAAGAGGTTGAAAGCCTCGTCAAAACAGGAAAGCAACACACACATACACGAGACACATGGGAGGGATCAGTTACACACACACACACACACACACACACGAGGCACCGGAAGTCAGCACGTGGTGGCAGCATGGCGCATCGAGGAAAGAGAAAGAGAGAAAGAGAGATCATGTGGAAGAATCTGGAGAGGGGGAAGCTGTGACCGAGAGGAACAGTAGTAGTAGTAGTAGTAGTAGTAGTAGCAGAACCACCATTGTCGGAGTAATATAAATGAGGCTTAATTGCATTCACAGTCCTTTCATCGTCTGAGAGCGGCCCACAGCACGGTCTTTGCATGATTGGCATCGCTGTGGCGTGTCTAGGAGGCCTTTATGTTGGGTAACCCAACACTCACACGAGCTGCTCCTTGAGACTTTTTTTCTAAGCGCGCCTAATATGCAGCCTATCATTTACCTCATCCTTGCCTCCCCCTGCACATCGACTTTCTGGTTTTGAGTTTTTTTAAGCCTTATAAAAATAAAAGTTTCTCGTATGTCTTTTTCAAGCTCGAAAGGCATTCATTCACTCTTATTGCCTATATACAATATGTCCTGTACACTTCTTTCCCCGTCAAAACGGTTGTTCATTCTGTAGGATTGCGTCAGGCAGGACTTAGGCTTAGCCATATGTTTAGTGCAAACGAGAGTAAAAACACGACCAAAATAAGTTTTTTCTTCTCTGAGGCGCCGCAATTTATTCCCTTTGCTCTCGCTTTCCCTGAAGACAACCACGAATATCTATCGTTTATACGGTATCAAATATGCCTTGACCATTATGTTTCGTGTGCCCGAGATTTCAAAACATGACCTTCTAAAATCTAAATGACTCTGGGGTTTGCCTTACTTTACTAATTACACTTCTTACTTCCATTCTGTTATTACACTATTTAATTTACATTTTACATGATAATTTACGCAACACTCTTGGTTTCTCCTTACGGCATTTACGACAATGAGAGCCTCTTTCTTTTCTTCGTTTCCGTTATAAAGGTCTTGATCATATGCTTCGTATTGCTGAGAGGAAACACGCAAGACTTTCTCAATGGTCTGGGGAGTTTCCGAAGCCTTATGGACATCACTAAAAGGGCTGTCACCGTGATGGGCAGCCGCTACGCCGCCACACCTCCTTCCGCCGCTGGTCCGTGAGTCACCGCAGCGCACACCTGAGCATCCAGTGTATTTCCCTCGTCATACTGTCATTCCTTAAAAGTATTACCCCTCATTATTATTCTTTTTTTTCGTTTCCTCCTCCTCCTCCATCTATTCTTCCTCCTCCTCCTCCTCCTCCTCCTCCAGCGTCTCTTCTTCCTCCCCCTTTCCGGCCACCTGTGGAAGACTCATGAATGAAGTTTCGACATTTAAATTTCCTCTCAGGTGTACACGTGACGAAATACTCTTTTGTCTTCACTTTTACTACATTTTCCACTACGCCTACCACAGCCTCTGGTCATTCATACTCAAGTCGGTTGTTACTGCTTCCTTATGTTTTCACTTTTTCTACATTTTCTACGTCTATTACAGCCTCCAGTCATTCATTCCCAAGGCGGTCGTTATTGCTGCTGATCGTCTTTAGTATATATAAGATTAAAGGCGTGTAATGACAAGAGGGGTTAATGTAATGTAATATAACGTAATGTAATGTCATGGTAAGTAAGCCCCTCTGTCACTACACTCCTCATTTAATCTAGCAAAATAAAATATAAAAAGGCCCATTTCGGTGACGCATTACGTACACTATTTTCCGTATAACCAAACGCGGGTACATCACTTTCATAGCACTGGGATCTTTTGTTTCCATCCACAAACCTCACACAAATTATAGAGAATGTAATATCAATTGAAAGGTGTTCCGAGCTAGTCCAGTACTCTTCGCCGGTGAAAAGATGCATGCTAGATAAGAACTGCAGGTGATTGCGTAGCCCCGAGTATGTCACCTTTGTAGACGTGCGGCTTTCATATACTTATCGTGAACCCCAACTCTTCTTGACAGGCGGAGAGATGCGGGGAAGGACAGAGCGGAGGGAATGAATGGCTGAGAGAGAGGCGGCTTCACAGGGGGTGTTAAGATAAGATGAAGCCGACTCGGAAGTGACGTAAAAACTGAGAAAATAAAAGTTAAAAGAATAAAGAGAAAGAATAATACATTGAGCGGAGAGAATGAATGGCTGAGAGAGACGGCTTCATGGGGAAAGATAAGAGGAAAGAAAGCCGGCGAGGAAGTGAGATGAGGAGTAGGAGTCGTAAGACCAAAAGGTTTAGAGAAAGACGAAGAATAACACGTTGACAGCCGAGCGGAGAAAATGAATGGCTGAGAGAGACGGCTTCATGGGGGGAGATAAGAGAAAAGGAAGCCGGTTCGGAAGTGACACAAAAATTAAGAAAAAAGTTTGAAAGAGAGAGAAAGGAAGAGGAAGACTGTAACACGTTGACAGCCGAGCGGAGATAATGAATGGCAATGAGAGACGGCTTCATGGGGAAAGATAAGAGGAAAGGAAGCCGGTTCGGAAGTGACACAAAAATTAAGAAAAAAGTTTGAAAGAGAGAGCAAGGAAGAGGAAGACTATGACACATTCGAGCGGAGAGAATGAATGGCAACGAAAGGCGGCTCCATGGGGGGTTAAGATAAGCGAAAAGGAAGCCGGCGAGGAACGGAGATCAGAAAAAAAAAAAAAGTTTGGAGAGAGAACAACAATACATGGATGTGGACGAGTGGGCGTAATCTCTCTCGCTGCAGCATCTCAGTTGGGGGTCTACACAATTACCTGCATTAAACCTTGCCTTATCTGCCTCTTATCTCTTCGGGCGGGTAAGAACGGAGCGAGGAAGGATGCTGAATGAGGCGGGAGGTGAAGGGCGACAGGACTGGAAGCAGCGTTACCATATTATCGTACTCAAAACATCGCATTCATCAGTTCCAGGGCCCAAAACTTTCGTAGGCACACAGATAACGCGATTCTAGTTAAAGTTATCGTTAAAAGCGTTACTTGTTGGTGTTTGTTTCCTATAGCTGTGAGTCAAAAACCGAAAAATACGATGTGCTGAGTGGCTGAGTACGATAATTTGGTAACGCTGACTGGAAGAACGAGTCGAAAAAGCTATTCCGTTTTGGGCGTTTGTGGAAAATGTTTTTGAGTTGAGATCGAAAGCAATGTCCTAATGCCACTAACATTACCATCATCACCATCACCACAGCCACCTTTACCACTACTCCACCTCCACCTGTCATCACCCACCCACACACAAGTTTTCCCCCACTTACATCACTAAACCAACTTGTATGTACTACCACTTCTCACACTGCTAACCCTTCCATACCACCACAACGCTACCTACCGACACCATACCCCTTATACGCTTTCCCAACACCATCCACCAGACCACTATCACCCACACTATCTCTAACAAATCCACCAAAAAAAGACCATCCCTCAAAACCTCACATTACCAGACTAACCTCACTCGAATCAGCCATACCCAACACCACTACTAACCCACACACTCATAAACAGATCCACGTTAAGCACCAGACCACCCTACTAAAGACAGACTTCCACTTCTTCACCACCACCAGCGCCCCCACCCCTACACCATATGCTAGACGGCGTGTTCTCCCTTCTATTCAGGTTAGGGCTGGGAGAGGCGGCGCACCATTTCACCAGGCCAGCCAGTGTCGTGCAGCGGGCATGATGTAAAGGGGGGTGTAGTGGGCGCTCTGTCGGGGAGGCAAACAATAGCGTCCTGTGTTGGTGATTTAATGAAGGGGAGGCAGGACGCGTAGAGGGCGGTGCGTCGGGCAGGTAATGCGAGGAACTAATTACCATGAGAATAAGTTCATAGGTTCGGGTTAGAGGTATACGTGAATCAGGGAAGGTAGGTAGATAGGTGTAACCTCAACAGGTGTGGCGGGGACAAGGTAATATGATTGGTGTTTACCGTTCGTTGACAGGTGTGGGAGTGTGTGGTTCAGGGCGTGTGGTTCTGTGGATGGATTGGAGGTTAGGTTAGGTTAGGTTAGGTTAGGTTAGGTTAGGTTAGGTTAGGTTAGGTTAGGTTGGGTTAGGTGAGGTCAGGTTAGCTTAGGTCAAGTTTGGTTTGGTGAGTGCATGTTATGTTTGATTATGTTTGGCTGGGGTTAGGTTAAGTTAGATTTAGTTCTTTTTGGTTGAGTTATAGGTTAGAGATGGTTAGGTGAAGTTAGATCAGGTTGGATTAGGTAAGGTCAAGTTTTGTTTGATGAGTCCCTGTTACGTTGATTTAGGTTAGGTAACTTATGACTGAGTTTGGTTGGGTATGGTTTGCTTTGGTTGGCTTTGGCTTCCTCTGGTTAGATTTGTAGTGTTTCGTGTTACAGGGTGTGGAGTTGTGTTTCTGAGTTTTGAATCGATTGGACAGACTCAAGTAGTCGTGGCCAGGTGTGGAGGCTTAATGTCGTCACCTGGGTCTCCTGGCAGGAAGTCGCACCTGTACCGCTTAACTTGAACATTTCCTGAGAGACACAGAGAAAAGGTCACCAACTCGTCTGCCCAGAAACTTAAAAGATCCCGCCTTCCACCCACGTCATAAAAAGAAAAGAAAAACAGAGGCTATAAGTTTTTTTTTTTTTCTCGGCCGCTTCCTTTTATACACCTTAAAGGAAATACAAGAGTTTCTCAACCATCACTTGACTTCTAATAGACCCAATTATCGAACACAGCAGCGGTTTTCCCACGACAGGACGGGTAGAGTCGTGTCAGCCTGTCAAAAACGCTCAAGATGTCAAAAGCAGCAGGGAAAGATTTACCGATACGGATAAGACAGAATCATCAGGTCTCAGTTAGGAGGGCAAGCTCACTACTACAACACTTCTTACGAAATCCACAGTGGTGAACATAAAGGAAAAATGACGATGTTAAGCATGATTTTAAAAGATTTAGAAAGACAGAAAAATAAAGCTATACTACGGTAGTTTGAAAGGTCAGAGCGGTCACCCTTGTTGATCGGGAGAAGCGTAAGTTTTTGACTAGGCAGGGTGTTAAGGATAATGCTGAGAGGAGCTCCATCAAGACTACAACCGTAAAATAAAACCAACATGAAAAAAAAATCCAGCTTAGAAAAGAGGAAAACAAGTCTGAAAACATAACATACCAACTGACGGAGTATCCCTCAACCAGAGAAGGTCATTTTACCCCTTGACACAGACACACGCTCTGCCATGAAGCTGTTGCTGGCCCTAGGCACCCACATACACACCGTCCAGTTCCTTCCCCCTTCGGCAATTGGGTGAAAAAAGAAATTCCCAATCTTCTTCCTCGCCCTCTTCCTAGAATGTAGCAGAAGAACTTTTAGTGTGAATCGCGTCTCTAATTATTTCCTCAACATTACTATACTTACTAAGATAAGAGTACAAACAGTGGAAGCAGCAGCAGAAGTATCAACAAAAATAGTGACGTAAATGATAGTAGTAGTAGTAGTAGTAGTAGTAGTAGTAGTAGTAGTAGTAGTAGTAGTAGTAGTAGTAGTAGGAGGAGGAGGAGGAGAATTTCTGATGATAGTGATGATGATAACACTAACACTAACAACAATAACAACAATAACGCGTCACAAAAGCAACACCTGAGAATTTCGTAATCTATAAACAGGTTGGATGAAAACACCTGTGTCTCACCTGTTGGTTCGGAGTGGGAAACTGCATGGAAGGGAAGAGGGAGAAGAAGAAATAAGAAAAGGAAAGAATAGTAAATAGGAAACAATCGAAAATGAAGCAATCTTACAAAAAAAAACAAATATTTGACGTATATTCAAAAGATGGTGAGAGAGAGAGAGAGAGAGAGAGAGAGAGAGAGAGAGAGAGATAGAGAGAGAGAGAGAGAGAGAGAGAGAGAGAGAGAGAGAGAGAGAGAGAGAGAGAGAGAGAGAGAGAGAGAGAGAGAGAGAGAGAGAGAGAGAGAGAGAGAGAGAGAGAGAGAGAGAGAGAGAGAGAGAGAGAGAGAGAGAGAGAGAGAGAGAGAGAGAGAGAGAGAGAGAGAGAGAGAGAGAGAGAGAGAGAGAGAGAGAGAGAGAGAGAGAGAGAGAGAGAGAGAGCGCACAGACGAGAAAGCAGGCCACAAAAAATACATGAATACAGGGTGGGGCAAAAGGGTTCCTATAGGTTGAAGTGCATGAGAGCGATTTTCCCGGCCTGTGCGTGCCTGGGATAAGCCTTAGAGGAAGAGGGTGAGTTGGCCCTTCTTTCCCTTCCTTTCCCGGCAGCCATCTTGTTCTATGAGATTCCTGCAACATTCCCAAGTAAATGCAGGTGAGAAGGAGCGGCTCTCTCTCTCTCTCTCTCTCTCTCTCTCTCTCTCTCTCTCTCTCTCTCTCTCTCTCTCTCAGAGAGAGAAGAGAGAGAGCGAGAGAGAGAGAGAGAGAGAGAGAGAGAGAGAGAGAGAGCGGGGGGGAGGGGAGGGGGGGTGTATGAAGGGTGGAGGTCGGTCCCTCAAGAGCTCTCCCTCAGTTCCTGGAAATTACAATGATAAGAGATAAAAGATGAGATGCTGGTTTTACTCTCTCTCTCTCTCTCTCTCTCTCTCTCTCTCTCAGCCATCACACACCTGAGGCCATTAATTAGTATGTCAGCAATCAACCTACCTGAGATACCCACTAATTAATTCTCAGGTGCGACAGTTAAGCTCCACGACTGACTAAGGTGGCTTGATAGAGATGGGTTCATTTTGCACTCTTATTGCGATTCAGTACTTACGAATCTTATCTTTAAATTATGACAATGAAAACTACGCCTATTTTTTTTTTTTTTATCTTCGTTATTATCGTTTGCATCTTTTTTTTTTTCACTATCATTCATTAATTATTCGTATTCAGTTCACATTCTTAGAGGTCAAGTACTTTTCCACCCTCGTTGCTATTCACTACTACGAGCATAATAGGAAAATAGGAAATAGGAAAGAATTGGAAAATAGGAATATATGCTTTATCATCGTCATCAATATCATCGTCATCATTATTGTCATCATTCACTATTGTTGTATCGTCACTTCTAAACCTTCGAATTCAATTTCAATCTCCCTGTTTGATAATTACGTAATCACACCCCAATCAAGTCAATATTTAATCGTACGACGCCAATTAGTGCCCAATATCTTTCGTCCCAGGTGAGCGGGGATTAATTAAATGCAGCCCACCTAAGCTTACCTGCCCGGGGCTCATGCGAGGGGACAGGTGGAGCAATGAGTCGCTTAATGGGCGGCCAGGGTGTAATTACGGGGATGAGCGGTGTGCTAATAGCTAAGGGGATGCAGCCGGGAAAAACCATCAAGGTGTAGATTGGACAACAGATGACGAATGTGGGCAATTGCTTACCTAATTATATAAATGATTGGATGCAAGGAAGGTGACGTGATGAGTTAGAGCAGGTGTTTGATCAAGACAAGAAGACAACTAACATGCGTGAAACAAGAAAACTGATGAAGCTTTGACAACTCAGGTAATGGAAAGAGTGGATAACAATGGCTATCGCCGTTTTTCAAGACACCTCGCACGCATGAAACAAGAAAAGAGATGAAGCGTTGTCAACCCAGGTAATAGAAAGAGTGGATTAAAATTGAAATCACCGTTTGCTCAGGACACCTCGCACGCATGAAACAAGAAAAGAGATGAAGCGTTGTCAACCCAGGTAATAGAAAGAGTGGATTAAAATTGAAATCACCGTTTGCTCAGGACACCTCGCACGCATGAAACAGGAGAATTGATGAAGCTTTGTCAACTCAGGTAATAAAAAGAATGGATTAAAATTGAAATCACAGTTTGCTCAGGACACCTCGCACGCATGAAACAGGAAAATTGATGTATAGCTTGTAATCTAAATAACGCTTGTGGTCAACCGCGGTGACGTCAAAATGGGGTGACATCATGGTTACTTTTAGGTGTGAGGGTGTGTGGGTGTTTGTTCTCGTTATTGACAGGCGAGTAAACATTTGGTCGTAGTTTATTATTTGAGATTATTGGTATGAGGGTCAGTCCGAGGAAATTGCGTCACCACCCATGTTCTCTCCTAACAACTCGCTCCATGGAAAGAATGGATTAATATATATAGCTAATGTGTTATAGTAATACGATAAAGTGGACCTACATGGCTTTAAAGACGGTAGCCCATTGTGTTAGAAGTGGGATTTGGTGATGCAAGAATTGAATGCTGACTTACATATTATAATCTCCAGTTATATGGTAAATTAATAGCATGGGTAAATAAAGTAAATTACATTGTTAGAGGAGGTAAAATAGACCCTCTGCCTTTAGAAAGTAGTTCGCTGTGTTGGTAGTGGAAATGGGTGACGGAGGATTTGAATGATAACCTACATATAATAATCTCAAGTCATATGGTAAATTAAGTGCAAAGGCAAGTACAGTAGACCACATTGTTAAGAGGAGGTAAAATAGACCCACCCGCCTTCAGAAAGTAGCCCATTGTGTTGGTAGTGGAAATGGGTCATGTAAGAATTGAATGCCGACTTACATATTATAATCTCAAGTCATATGGTAAATTAAGTACAGTAGACCACATTGTTAAGAGGAGGTAAAATAGACCCACCCGCCTTCAGAAAGTAGCCCATTGTGTTGATAGTGGAAATGGGTCATGTAAGAATTGAATGCCGACTTACATATTATAATCTCAAGCCATATGATAAATTTTAAGTGCATAGGTAAATGAAGTAGACGACATTGTTAGGAGAAGGTAAAACAAACCCACCTGTCTTTAGAAAGTAGCCCATTGTGTTGGTAGTGGCATTTGGTTTTGTAAGTTTTGTATGCTGACTTACACATCATAATCTCAAGTCATACGGTAAATTAAATGCATAGGAAAGTAAAGTACATCACATTGTTAGGAGTGGACTCTGGTGATGTAAGTTCCTAGTGCTGGCTTTGATATATCCTCAAGCCTTTTATAGTAAATGATATGCATAAGTATAGTAGTGATCTATGAAGTGTTTAATATCCCAGCAGTGTCAGGAATCTTTCGTTACGAGTGGACTTGGGTGATATAAGTTTCTAATGCTGACTTTGATATAACCTCAAGACCTATATGGAAAAGGAAATGCATGCGAGTGTAAAATAGTAGTGATTTATCAAGTGTTTTTATTTTTATTTAAGGAGTTTTGTTGGGAGGGGTCTTGCGTGATTTCAGTTCCTAATCCTGACTTTGATATAACTTCAAGCCCTAAATGGTAAAATAGATGCAAATGAGTGTAAAATATTAGTAATTTGACAAGCGTTTAAATTTCTAGGCGTGTTTCGTTAGGAGGGGAAATGGGTGATGTAAGTTCCTCATCCTGACTTTGATATAATTCCAAGCCCTTTTATGGAAAACTAGATGCAAATGAATGTAAAATAGTAGTAATTCATCAAGAACTTTTATTTTCTGGGGGTGTTAGGAGTCGTTTCTTAGGAGTGGACTTGGGTGATATAAGTTCCTAATCGTGACTTTGATATAACCTCAAGTCTTTTATGGTCATCAAGATGCATATGTGTGTAAAATAGTAGCAATTTCAGAAGTGTTAAATTTTCCAGGAGTGTTAGGAGTCTTTCGTTGAGAGTATGCACGGATAACGTAAATTTTTAATACTGACTTCCATATAATCTGAAGTCATATGGTAAATTAGTTGTATATATGTATGTGTGTGTGTGTGTGTGTGTGTGTGTGTGTGTGTGTGTGTGAGTGTAAAGTAGTACAAGTAGCTTCTTACGACTCTTTTGTTAGGAGAGAACATGCATGATGACGCAATTTCCTACGCCTGACCATACTGCCATTTCCTCGGACTGACCTTCATATTAATCTCACATAATAAACTACAAGCAAACGTTTCTACTCGCCTGTCAATAACGCGGCAGAACACCCACACACCCACACACCCAAAAGTAACCATGATGTCAGCCCACTATGACTTCACCGCAGAGGACCACAAGCGCTATTTAGACCACAAGACATAACGGGGCCGCTAGGAAGGCATGAGGAAAACTTGTTAGGGAGGTGATGTATGACGCAGCTTGGTGGGCGTTGTAGCACGTGTGCGGCCTACGTGTGGGTGGAAGGGTAAGTCAGATGGTGGTGGTGAGAGGCGTGTGGCGATGGTTTGCGGAGAGGAAAAGGCTGTGTGGGTGGAGGTAGTAATAGAAGTGGGTGGGTAGAGATGAGTGAGTAAAAGTGGAAGTGTAACAAGTGTAAGTATGGGTGGTAGGCGGGGTGCGGCGTTGGATTGAGGAGAGGAGAAGGCAGTGGGTAGAAATGGGTGGAAGTAGTGGGAGATGTGAGTGATAAAAGTGAGTGGCAGAAGTGGACAGTAGTAATTGGGAAGTATACATGCATGCGTAAGTAGCGACTGAGGTGATGAAGGGGTGTGGCGGTGGGCTGGGGGGAGAAAAATCATGTGAGTGAGACGTGTAGGGCTGCCTGATTAAGATGTGCCATAGGGATGTTGAATTAGAGTAGCACAATGATGTGTTGTAGTGCATTTAGAGAAGAACGTCTTTAAATACATACGACAATGCAGTGTAGTTTAATGTTACAATGCAGTGAAAAGGAGGGCATCATGTATGTTAACGGATCAGAATGAAGTGTAAAGTAGTACTACGTGACTTACGCAAGAACGTTGGGAAAGATAAGGGAGACCGTACCTGATAAATGCTGCGCGGAGTGGCAGATGAATGATCGGTTCAACAGATACCTAAAAGAAGTTTACTACGTCGCATATAACCCGCTCTGAGTTATTTTGTTGAACAGAAATTGGATGCTTTATTGTGATGAAAAATGAATTATTGTTAATACTAAATTATCAAGTATCATATTATTTTGAATGCATTATTTGGTAATGAGCCACATCCACTACCGTTGACGTATACGAGACACGATGGAGATACTGGGCGCTGGGCCCCGTCACACACCCTCACGGCCTCACGCTGCAGTCTACTGCTCCCTGCGGGCTGCCTACGTGTTAACGTAAGTTAAGGTATCCCAGCTCTTATAATTTTTCAAATTGATAACTCTTGATACGTAGGTATAAGATTTTCTAGCAAGTGGTCTAAAATTAACAATTTTTATAGTCTTAAACCTCACGGTGTCATTGGTAAATTGGTATGTTATGCTTGAGTAGTGGCCAGCTCCGTACTGAGTAAAGTATCGGTATCGGCAGCAGTATCGATATCGACCCAGTTTTGTAGTATCGGTATCGGCCTCGGTATCGGTCAAGCATTTGGCATCGGTACATCTTTACTAAGAATAGGCTGAAAAACTGGTTAAAGAACTGGAGGGTGGAAAGCGGAGCCCCGGTGAGGATGTGAGGGACATGAGAACAATAGGTATGGACTTAAAAGAGACTGAAGAAGCGTTGTCTTAGGCCAAGGAATATCGATGTAAGGAAGTGTTTATACAGGACTGGAATGAGATGACAGGAAATGCAGTTGTTTAAACTGGACTGGATTTAAATGACACGAATGTGCGTAAGGAAGGGAAGGGTGGTGAGAATCATTGATAGAAGGGAGCATGGAGAGAAAAACGTAGATTAATGAAGTCAAGGAGGGAAAAACCGTAGATTAGTGAAGCCAGGGAGAGAGAAAAACTGTAAATGAGTGAAACCAAGGAGAGAAAAACTGTAGATTAGTGAAGCCAGCGAGAGAGAAAAACTGAAGATTAGTGAAGCCAAGGAGAGAAAAACCGTAGATTAGTGAAGCCAGGGAGAAAGAAAAACTGAAGATTAGTGAAGCCAAGGAGAGAAAAACCGTAGATTAGTGAAGCCAGGGAGAGAGAAAAACTGAAGATTAGTGAAGCCAAGGAGAGAAAAACTGTAGATTAGTGAAGCCAGGGAGAGAAAAACTGTAGATTAGTGAAGTCAAGGAGGGCAAAACCGTAGATTAATAAAGCCAAGAAGAGAAAAAATGTAGATATAGAGAAATAGAGACATATTAGTTGTAGTATCAGTAGTATACTTGTAGTTCTTAATGTCTGTAGTGGTAGTAGTAGTAGTAGTAGTAGTAGTAGTAGTAGTAGTAGTAGTAGTAGAAGTAGTAGTAGTAGTAGTAGTAGTAGATTATAATTAAAAGCCAAATAGTAGATTAGTGAAGGTTAGGTTAGAGAAAAAAACTAGATAAGTTAAGGCCATGACCAATATGAAAAATGCAACAGAAGGACGCCCTACAAAACCCATTCTTGCGTTGCGTGGGTCCAAACATTAATCTCAATAAAAGACCAAAATAAGGGGGATAATAAACGTTTACGACACCCCTATTAACGGACCCTGGACTCCCCTGGGCTCCACTTAGCGGGTCTGAGCCTAAGGGGCGGGGCATGACGGCGAATAAACACAGAAAACGGGGTGAAGGGTCATCCCCTGCAATGTCCGTCTGGCGGTCAAGGAATGTGGAAAGAAAATGGGAGGTGACGTGAGCATGGTGCGGGTAGGATCGTTTTCTGGTATGTTGCTGATAATGATCCGTTTTCTTTTTGATCTGATTGTATATCTACGTCATTTTCTAACCTTTTTTTTTTTTTGCCCAAATGGTTAATCCTCAAAATATCAGACAATCCAATCGATAAAATTTATGCCTACGTCATTTTTTATGCTCTATTTCCTTTTCTTTTCTTTTTCTCTAATGGTTAATGCTCAAAATAACACAACCAATCACTTCATTTTCCTTTATTATTAATCTAACTTTTTATGTTCTTATTCACGTTTGTTAAAATTGTCTGTGCTGCTGCGACAATAATAACAACTAATAACAATGCTAACAATCCTACCGCTGCAAACACAACTATCGAACAACTACTATTACATCAACTATTACAACCACTATTACAACTACTATTTCTCCGTTTCTCTGTATTTCTATTTCTTTATTTATCTTCAACCTTGCTCCTTAATCTCACGCTTCGGTCACAAGGAGGAAGAGGAGGAGGAGTAGGAGGAGGAGGAGGAAGAGGAATACGGAGAACAAGACCAAGAAGAACAAGAACGCAAGAAATAAACAAGAAAAAGAACAAGAACACGAAGAACAAGAAGAACAAGTACAAAATCAAGAAGAGAGAGAGAGAGAGAGAGAGAGAGAGAGAGAGAGAGAGAGAGAGAGAGAGAGAGAGAGAGAGAGAGAGAGAGAGAGAGAGAGAGAGAGAGAGAGAGAGAGAGAGAGAGAGAGAGAGAGTGAGAGATCTAGAGAGTGTGTGAAAGGAATCTGCCACCAACCGCTGTTTACTATGGGGCGGAGGAGGAGGAGGAGGAGGAGAATAGGAAGAGGAGGAGGAGGAATACGGAGAACAAGACCAAGAAGAACAAGAACGCAAGAAATAAAGAGAGAGAGAGAGAGAGAGAGAGAGAGAGAGAGAGAGAGAGAGAGAGAGAGAGAGAGAGAGAGAGAGAGAGAGAGAGAGAGAGAGAGAGAGAGAGAGAGAGAGAGAGAGAGAGAGAGAGAGAGAGAGAGAGAGAGAGAGAGAGAGAGAGAGAGAGAGAGAGAGAGAGAGAGAGAGAGAGAGAGAGAGAGAGAGAGAGAGAGAGAGAGAGAGAGAGAGAGAGAGAGAGAGAGAGAGAGAGAGAGAGAATGGGAAATGATTAGGACAGAAATCACTCCTTCCCCTTCTCTTACTTCTCTCCCTCCCTCCCTTCTTCCTCCCCTCCCATCCTCTGTGCAAGAAGAGGGTACAGAGGGCAATGTGCTCTTTACTTCCTCCTTGTAATGTACCTCACTCCCTCTCACTCCTTCTTTCTCATCCTCATCCTACCACCTCCTCCCTCCCTCCCTCCTTCCCTCTCCATTCCATCTCAGGCTGCTCTCCACCTTCTCTGACCCTTCCTCCTTCTCCTCCTCCTCCTCCATCAACATTTTTACCTCAGGGGCGTGGGTGTGGGTGTGGGAATCTGGGCGTGCTTACTCGTGAGAATGTGGAGGGGGGGGTGAAGGTATGTGTGTGCAGGGGTGGGAGGTCAGAGATTGGTGGTAGTGGAGGATGGGGTGAGAGAGTGTAAGGGAGTGAAAGGGAGGTGAGAGATGCGTGGGGGATATGATGTGGCTGGATAAGGGATGGATTTAGGCAGGGTGTGGGCGGGAGTGTTGGCAGGTCGTGGGTGGGGCGTGGGTGGAGGGTACGTGGGCGTGGGTGGGGTGTGATGATGCTGGAAGTGGGCGGAACAATTTTACGTCGTGTGGGGCGTGGGTGGGGTGTGGGTGGGGTGAAAAAGGAAGTGGGCGGAACAATTTTACGTCGTGTGGGGCGTGGGTGGGGTGTGGGTGGGGTGTACTGATGCTGGAAGTGGGCGGAACAATTTTACCTCGTGTGGGGCGTGGGTGGGGTGTGGGTGGGGTGTACTGATGCTGGAAGTGGGCGGAACAATTTTACCTCGTGTGGGGCGTGGGTGTGGGTGGGCAAGACGTGACCATGTGTGGGTGGCTGGATGCGGGAAGCTGTGTGTGTGTGTGTGTGTGTGTGTGTGTGTGTGTGTGTGTGTGTGTGTGTGTGTGTGTAGAAGTTGCATCAACGTCGTAACCTGTCAAACCAACACTCGTTTTTTCTTCCGACAACCCTTTTTTTTTTCCATAGCACCGATCCCTCGACACACGTTTGACACCTTAATTAATTTCCATTATTACATACTCTTCATAAATAACCACATGGAGGAAAGTAATAGATCACTACAACTATTGCTTCTACCATCGCTACCCCCACCCCCCAGAAAAAAATATTACTAGCAACATCGATAAAAATGAAGATAATTATAAGGCAACAAAGTAAAGTAGAGGTGTGTGCCGAGGAAGGGGAGACTGATAAGGATATTGCTTGTTTTTATTTTATTTTTCGTTTTTGTCTGGATCTTTTTGGCGCCCACGAGAGAGAGAGAGAGAGAGAGAGAGAGAGAGAGAGAGAGAGAGAGAGAGAGAGAGAGAGAGAGAGAGAGAGAGAGAGAGAGAGAGAGAGAGAGAGAGAGAGAGAGAGAGATGAATCACAGCACGACTCATTGTGTGACTCCTGCTGAAGTTTCTCATCCTTGTTTGGTAATGTAGCAACTATCTCTCTCTCTCTCTCTCTCTGCCGTAGGTCATGTCGTGAGCTGTCGTCTTGTCAATGGTTTGTACGACATGACTTGGTGGTGGACGTGGGCGTGTGTGTACATGTGAGCACGTGTGTGTGTGTGTGTGTACGTTTGGGCCCTGTGTACGTGTGGGCATGTGTGCGTGTGGGCATTTGTACGTGTTGGCATGAGTTGGTATGGATATGTGTAGCATGAACCTATACATTTGTGAGACTAATGTGAAAGAGACTGTTTGTATGTCTGCATGAGATGAGAGCGTGTATACAGGTTAAAATTATGTGTGTGTGTGTGTGTGTGTGTGTGTGTGTGTGTGTGTGTGTGTGTGTGTGTGTGTGTGTGCATTGGTGCATCGTTTCAAAAGTATTTTCAGCCCGAGACCAATAACAATTCTTCAGCTTATCGTCATCCAAAACTTCAGTACAAACAAACCCGCAAAAGATAAACCAAAAAAAAACCATGACAGCCTCAACCTCGCACCTTGAATGATGAAGCGGCGGAGAAGAAATGGGAAAAAAATTACGAAGCAGCACTGAAAAATCGACCAATTATGAACGCTGCCTTTCACAATCATCTCAAGGTAAAAAATCGACCCAATCAGAGCCTAGAATGGGCCTCTGCAAATTGACGCATGCGCACCGCTAACCAATGAGAGAGCAGCGCGCCAGTATTCAAAAGGTGGGGACTTCCAGATGTCGCCCGAGGGAAAGGATGGAAGGAAAACACAAAAGAAAAAGAGGAGAAAAGGAGGTGAAGGAGAAGGAGGGGAGTGGAGGGGAATGGCAGATGGGATTAGAGGAGGGGCAGAGGGCGAAAGAGGTTGATGGGGATTGGAGGACAGAAGGAATGGGAAAGGTGGTAAGGGTCGGGGGTTGGGGGAGAAGGAGAAGAAGGTTGAAGAGGAGTAGGATGAGGAGGAGGAGGGGGTAAGCGAATAATCTAAAAGCCACCATTCATCACAGCAGGACAACCCCACGCAGAGGACAACAACGAGAGGGAAATTGAAACATCAGGATGATTAGCATTATTTCAAAGACGCGCCAACGGTTTTAAGAAAGATCAGTTGACGATGAGCACATGAAATATATTAAAATCAACGGACCGACTCGATAAACGTCCTGCAACTAAATAGATAATGACTGAGCAATAAAAACAATCATCCGAGAAATTAATGGGTCAGGAAGGCGTCCATTATGTAAAGTTAGTACAACAATATGACCTCTCCTAAGAGTCCAAGGCCGCCCGTCCCTCCTTGTCCCTTCATCCTATACCCCCTTTCCCCTTCCATCCTACCCCCTTCCCCTTCCTCTTTCCACTCCTTCCCTTCCCAACTCTCCCCCCCCCCTTTTTTGGATCCTGGGTACACTCGAGGCCACGCCCTTTGTGTGGCTCCAAGGCTGACCTGTCGCCTAAGGGTAAAAAAGGACTTCCTCACCCTTATTCAGCCTTTAATGGTCCATGTCTCCTGCTATCAAACAATGTCTTTTTTTTCAGCTTACGATTAGCATTTGGTGTGACTACTTTTTTTATTTTCTCTGTTTTCCTTACTTTTATTCACCGTCATTAACAGCTCATTGTAGCACGTTACCTATTACAGTTACTCACCCTTTACCCATCAGTTATTCAACCCTAATTACTCTGCAGCTAGAATTCACCCTTCACTACTAGGAATTTTTTATTAGTTTTCATCATTTTTACTCATCGTCATTAACAGCATAACCTAAGCAAGTCACCTATTACTTATTCACCTTTTACCCAACATCTTATTCATCCTGTATCTACTCAGCAGTCTTCACCCTTCACTGTTTCATTTATCAGTTTTCCTCATTTTTACTCACACTCATTAACAGCCCAACATAAGAACGTCTCCTATTACAGTTACTCACTCCTTACCCATCATATTACTCATCCCCTAATTGCTCCGTAGCCTTTACCCTTCATCACTTTATCCCGACTGTTCTCACCCACCCTGACTAACCCATACTCTATCACCCACAATCTCGACCTGTCACCCTTACTCACCCTGTCTTGCTTCCTCCCTTCCCTCCCTTCCCTCCCTCCCTCCCTTCTCCATCCATTCTTCCCTTCTCTAACCTCTAATCTGACCCGGACTTAAATGAACATCCGTGTTAGATTCTTAGCTCCCCTCTCCCCCCCTTTCCTCCCTTTCCTCTCTTCCTCCCTCCTACCGTTTTTTTTTTTCTCTCTCTTACATCTTTTCCTCGTTTGTTACCTCTCTCGTCTTTTTTGTCTACGTGTCTTCCGGTTTCTCCTTCATCCTGTTCTCTCTTTCTCATTGTCTTGCATACTTAAACTCTCCTTGTCCTCCTCCTCCTCCTCCTCCTCCTCCTCCTCCTCCTCCTCCTCCTCCTCCTCCTCCTCCTCCTCCTCCTCCTCTTCCTCATTCCTCCTTTATTAGATTCCCTTTGCATCCTTTATTCTTTCCTCTCCTTCCCATCATCTATTTTATCATCTCATTATTTCCATCTTTTATTATCTTCTTTTCTCTCATTATCATAATCATCATCACGATTATAATCACTATCTCATCAACATCGTGATAACATTCTTTCTTCTTCTTCTTCTTCTTCTTCACCTTGTTTTTTCTTCTACTTCACTCCTCCTCCTCCTCCTCCACTTCTCCCAAAGAATATTATGACACTCATTATATTAGAGAGAGAGAGAGAGAGAGAGAGAGAGAGAGAGAGAGAGAGAGAGAGAGAGAGAGAGAGAGAGAGAGAGAGAGAGAGACGCCCTTCGTGTGGTAGGATAAACATAAGATAGACACGTCTCTCCACTCAGCGTCGAGAGAGAGAGAGAGAGAGAGAGAGAGAGAGAGAGAGAGAGAGAGAGAGAGAGAGAGAGAGAGAGAGAGAGAGAGAGAGAGAGAGAGAGAGAGAGAGAGAGAGAGAGATAATGTTTAGATAAATGTAGTACAGTATATTGAGGTATGTTTCCGAGATATTTGAGCTTAAGGAAAAGAGAGAAAAGTACGGAGAATGTCGGCTGCTGATAAGAAAATAGAATGCCGGATATATGAGATTAGAATTCGAAAAAAGGTCTAAATGTCTCTAAAATAAGTTAAAAAAAAATAAGGTGAAATGAATATGAGGGAGGCGCGAATACTATATAAAATACGAGAAAACATGAAAAAAGAAAATAACCAAAAAAAATCTCCCGAGTAGGACTTTTTGGGAAACGCGATCTGCAAACTATAAACTACTAAACGTATATTCAACATAGGAAACACCATCATGATAAGACAAATAAATCTTAACACATCGAGACATCATGAATAAGCAATGAAGGGAAGCCCCCCCACCCCCCCCCGGAAAAATAAAGAAACACGAAAGGCATGTCGAGTGGTAAAATAGAGATAAAGATTCGACAGACAGGTAGGGAGATAACGAATGAGGGAGAAGGGGGGAGGGAAGGGGGGGTAGTAGGCGGGGGGGAAGAGGGGGAGAGGAGAAGAAGGAAGGCCACAGGTAACAGGTAGGAGATGAGGTCAATTATCCAACACCTGAGCACCCCCAACTCACCCCAACCCCCCACAACACCACCCTATCAGAAGGAGTGGAATGTGGTGACGTGCGGCCCCTCCACCAATCCCAGGCCTCGATTCACACGGTCATGAGTCGCGGGCGCCACCAATCACAAGGGGCGGCATTCCACATGGTGATGAGGAGGGCAACCCGTAACCCGCAGCCCGCCAGCCACCCGCCGCGTGCCGACCATGGGGACTCGGCGCAGGAGGAACCAATAGGCGTGCGCGGTCCCCTGATAGAATGTGTCCGTTGTTTAATAATGAGGCTTTCCAGTGGTCTGTTGTGTGTCCTGAGCGATAAGGGCTTTCCATGGCCGCGGCTCGACGGGGCGCCTTTCCGAGTGTGTTATTATGCTCTCAAGGCTCTTCTTCGCTTCTTCGCGGGGAAAAACGAAGCATCCGGAAAACTTGAGGGCGTCCAGGGAAGGGATTCGTCATGCATGGGTGTTGTCTTGGAAAGATTGTGTTTATTTATATGTATATGTGTATGTATGTATGTATGTATATGTGTGCTAGCTGGCTTTTTTTATATATATCAACGAGTTTTTCGTACTTGGAAGATTTTTTTTTTTTTTTTGCCCTAGAGCTGCTACCTTTACTGTAAAAAAAAATGCATGTGTATGTATGTATATATGTATGTATATGCATGTTGCTATCTATCTATCTATCTATCTATCTATCTATGTACGAATATATGTTTGTAGCACATTTACACCCGGCGCGCAATAAACCGACACCACAATATCGCCCAAATTAATCCTGTTACCTGGAGGCGCGCAGGTGTGGGTGGAGGCAGTGGGAGGCAAGAGGGGAGGAGGAGGAAAGGAAGCCAGGAAGAGAGGGACGGAGGGTGAAGAGAAGGAGGGGGAAGAGGAGCGGAGGAGAGTAAGCAATATCGGCGGTTCCTCATCTGAAGACAATTGGTAAGGAATGTTGATATTGAAGACACGGCAGGTGAGGTGCTGAAGCGGGAAGTGAAGGGAGGGCTACGGGGAAGGGAAGGATGGGGACGAGGAAGAATATCAGGAGGAGGATGGGTGAGACAGGAGACGGGAGGTGGCGAGGTGGTAAGGGGAAGGGACATGACGAAGGAAAGGAAGGAGACGAGGAGGAGGAGGAAGGGTGGGATTCCTTGCGGCGAGGGTGTCAAATGAGAGCGCGAGGACCACACAGCAGCAGCGACGGAAGGTGATACGAGGAGGGGAGGAGCCGGAAAGGGGGGGAGGGGGGCAAGTAATTAAGAGAAGGTGACTAAACAGGAGGATGAAGACTTGTTACGGCGGCGTTCCTGTGATTAGCTACAGGTTTTTTGAGGGTGTAATTGCATACGTTGGATTTCTCATTCACTTCTCCTTTCTTTTTTATATTGAACTTAATTTTAACAGCAAAGGAGGCAGGCAGTCCAAGGGCAAAAAGATAAAAAAAAAACAATAAAAAAGCCCCCTAGACGTTGCTCCCATAAAAGAGAAGAGATTGAGTGGGTAGAGAAGAGGCCAAAACTACTTTTACAATAGATATTCCCCTACTACTTATCCTTATTGACTTATCATTCTCATTCAGTTTCTAGGACATTATTTTCTTACTGTATTATATCAAACTTTTATCAACATTTTTATCTTGGTTCTCAGTTCCTTCTCATCCTTGTTATAATTCTCTCACTTATTACACTTATTCATTTTCTTGGACATTTTTTTCTTTCTCATCAAAATTTTATCATACTTTTTTTTCTTTAGTTTTTAGTTCCTTCTCACACTTGGCCTTCAGTACCGGTCTCGCCCCACCTTCGCCTCCCTTCCCTTTATATAAGAATGCAAGACACAAGAGTATGCGAGTCATTTATGGTTAAGTGTGTGTGTGTGTGTGTGTGTGTGTGTGTGTGTGTGTGTGTGTGTGTGTGTGTGTGTGTTTACTTCTTTTCTTTTCTATAAACGGCTATTGATGCAAAACTAACGGGTGAACGCTTATTTACATATGACACAATAGCAGAATGGGCGCGACAGGTATGCACGAACACCTGCCAGGTAACGCGGGCGGAAGTGGGAAAGTAATAATCAGGTAACGTGGAAACAATTCAACACACAAATCACCTCTCTCTCCTCTTCCTCCTCCTCCTCCTCCTCCTCCTCCTCCTCCTCCTCCTCCTCCTCCTCCTCTTCTTCTTCCTCCTCCTCCTTCAATGCCGGAAATGACAGCATTCCAAAAATTCCAGCGCCAGTTTCAAAAAGAGCGGCGGGAGGTTCCTGAAACGGGCGACACGACCTCCATAACCCCCCCAACCACCCCACCATAACACTAACCCCCAACCACCACCACCCTAACACAATCATCCCCTACACTAACCCCAACACCAACACCCCTCCAAACACTCCCACCCCAACCACCACAACAATCACCCCAACACCACAACCCATAACACTAACCCCCCCACCTCCACCACAACCACCACCACCATCACCACACCCACCCTCATTACTACCATCCTCACCCTTTTTACCACCACCACCACCACCTCCACCACACCACCACCACATCTGGTCCACACGGTCAGGAAGGGACAGGCAGGCAGCAGCAGCATATGGGAGGCGGAGTGCCGAGGGGAAAAGGGAAAATGAGGCAGTATATCAAGACAAGCAGAACGTGGACACAAGCGGAGGCGGGAAAATAAAGTAAAAAAGAAAGAAGGAAAACACACAAGATGAAGAGAGAAGCAACAAACCGAATAACCGCCATGAGAAGAATGCATGAAGGGGGTAAGAGGGGGGTTTTGGCGGCAGAAGAGGTTTGACGTCAAGGGAGGGGATGTGAGGGGGGGGGGGTCGTGTAGTTTTGAATGGCAAGGAAGGGAGAGGAAGGGATGGGAAGGGGAAAAGAAGGAGTTTGGCGGCAGGTGAGGGTAGAGGGGGGCGTGTGTTTTTGAATAAGAGGGGGGAAGGGAAGGGGTAGAGATGGGATGTCACTGGAAAGTAGAGGGAATGAAGGGAAAGGGGTCACGTATTTTTGAAGAACTAGGAAGGAAGTGAAGGGAAGGGGAGGGGAAGGAAAGGAGGTGGAAGAAAAGGGATATGAAGAGAAAGTATAGAGAAAGGAGCTTAAGAAAAAGAAGAAAGTGAGTGAGAAAAAGAAGACTAAAGGGAGAGAAGGTTTAAAAGAGAGTAGAGGAAAGTGACAAAAGGAGAAAAAAAACTAAGCAAAGGTAAAACGCTAACATATGAAAACTCACCAAACATTCCGGTAACGATCACATTCAAATGGTTATCAGCTTGAGCGCGCGCAAGCCACCTAGAAAGACGCGTGACGTAATACGGAAGAAGAAAACGAGAAGCGGGCGTGGGAACAGAACACGGAGGCCTGAGGGGGCACTTTGGTGTGTGTGTGTGTGTGTGTGTGTGTGTGTGTGTGTGTGTGTGTGTGTGTGTGTGTGTCGTTGCATTCCACTCACGGCTGGCAAAGAAAGGATAACCGGATCGGACCGTCAAAAGGAGCAACATAGAGGAACAACAATGCATTCAGATCCCGTGGGAAAATAGGCAGGGCGAGGAGGTGGTGATTCCCCAAGAGGAGGAGGAGAAGGAGGACGACAAGAGTGGCTGTAGGGCGCCCGGTAATTGGATGTTGATCTTGCCTACCTGGACTCCCTTGCTTAGGAATGTTGACGCTCATGAGATGAAATATTTATTCGTCCACATGGCTTTGTCAGGTCCCGGAGAGACAGCCATTGTCCACTTATACAGCCGTGCCATAGGTAAGAGGGACGGGAGGGGTAGGAGGGCCATATTAGAAGTCTCGGGAGGTGATTTAAAAAGGATAAACGATAACGGAATGGAAGAACAAGGAGAGAAGAGAGAAGTGAGACGGAAAGATTTAGTAATGGCTGGCACGTACACATTAGTAGGAACGAGAGGAGATAAGAGGGAAAATTACATCCACTGACTGACATCTGAGCAATGAATTAAACATTATTTATCTTTTCCGTGGTCGGCCATGCGAAGACTGGCAAGATGAAAATAAAGATACGATATTAGTGTATTTTTTTCTGAAACTTTATATACTTACACAAGCAATTCATAAAAAAAAAATAATATGTAAATAGCCCAATATATAATACCACAGACTTAGTAATATGTAAATGTAAAAAAAAGTTTGCTAAAGTTTCATATTAACAATGAATTTCAAAGGGATGCCAAGGTTGCAAAATTAAGGAACGTGTTGACAATATCTTTTAAAATAATTGATAAACTGACGAACTAATTGACTGGCTGATTGATTAGTTTCCAAGCTGTCTAACGATCTCTTCTGGGTCATAGTTTTAAAAGATTTCAAAATGTTTAGTCTAAATTACGTTCGTCTGGGCAAATACCAGGCCGTGAAGGGAATCCAATAACATTCCTCAAGAGTTTATTAAGCATCACGGAGTTTCCGAGTAGAAACTAAATATAGACGTAACGTTATGAAAGGTTCGGTCATGTTTGGAATGTACAGAACACATACCTTAAAAGGTGTGTGTGTGTGTGTGTGTGTGTGTGTGTGTGTGTGTGTGTGTGTGTGTGTGTGTGTGTGTGTAATTTCTTATTCTTTTTTTGTTTGCTTAAATATTAGTTCTGCATTTCAAACACTGAAGATTCAAGCAAACAAAAACTAATAAAACATTCTCGAGCATAATCAAAAGTATGACTGAAAAAGACTAGCTAAACACACACACACACACACACACACACACACACACACACACACACACACACACACACACACACACTAGCGGACAAAACTAGCACTAACCAGAGAGACATTCTTCAGTCTCACTTGCAAAAAAAAAAAAAAAAAAAAGAGAATCAAAAAAACAACCAACAAGACTCAAACACAGTGTCAATGTCTCTCGGATAATGGAAATGAAATACGACACACCGGGAAAATAAGCATAAGGCCGTCGGTAATCTATTCCTCAGGTGATAATTAGGTGAAAAAGCAGGCACAGTGTGAAAGCAAGGATGTTAATGGGTTTTCCTAGAAGCTCTGAAAGGAGAAAAAAAATTGATTACCTGAATACTTGCAGCTACAACTAATCTCATGTGTGTGTGTGTGTGTGTGTGTGTGTGTGTGTGTGTGTGTGTGTGTGTGTGTGTGTGTGTGTGTGTGTGTGTGTTTGAGCGTGGCAAGTAAATAACGAACGTAAGGTGTGTTCATCATAGTCATTAAGAAGAAGAAGAAGAAGAAGAAGAAGAAGAAGAAGAAGAAGAAGAAGAAGAAGAAGAAGAAGAAGAAGAAGAAGAAGAAAAGAAAGAAGAAGATAAAGAAAAAGAAAAAAAATAATAATAATGGTAATAATAATAATAATAATAATAATAATAATAATAATAATAATAATAATAATAATAATAATAATAATAATAATAATAATAATAATAATAATGATAATAACAATAAGAAGAAGAAGAACAAGAACAAGAACAAGAACAAGAACAAGAAGAACAACAAGAACAAGAACAAGAAGAAAACAAGACTATTAAAGAAAAAAAAGAAAAATAAGAAAAAAAAGAAGAAAAAAAAAAGAAACACCACCAACAGAAAAAGCACTCAAACAACCACGAAAAAACATGTTATCAGCCACATTCCTGCCTTACCAGTCTTCACCATCATCATACGCAGGTTTACCCCCGCACAAAATAATATGGGAAATGACGCGCGTGCACCTTAAGCCCCTCTATCAACGGCCTATCTATATCCTCCTCCCTGAGACAAAGGCTGATTCGAACACTTAAAAATCGACCTAAACGAGGAAAAAGAACGACAGCGTCAGAATGTTTGCCGGCCAATCACAACGCCTCTTATCGGATTCTCGCTTTCCCATTGGTCCTTTGGAAACACACCACACAAGCCAAACCTTCCTTCTTTCTGAGGAGTTATGGGAACCCCGCCTGGTACACACACACACACACACACACACACACACACACACTTGGCTGGCTATCGCTGGATCTTGAGAGGTGTGTGTGTGTGTGTGTGTGTGTGTGTGTGTATGTGTGTTAGAGAGAGAGAGAGAGAGAGAGAGAGAGAGAGAGAGAGAGAGAGAGAGAGAGAGAGAGAGAGAGAGAGAGAGAGAGCAAAGGTCAATAAAAGTATCACAGGCATTAAGTCACTTTGGGCAAGGACTTCCGGCCGTCTTTATTTTTCTTTCCTTTTTTTCTTTTTTCTGTGCCTTTCTGGAAATCATTAATAAGTCGAACGCCTTCAGACCCAAAACAAGAAAGGAAGAGATAAGCTTAAAAATTACGTTTCCTTCCCTTCTTTAATCTTTCAAACAACAACAAAAATAAGACACTCGGAAACAACACACAACGAAACGGAGCTTTAAAACAACACATCTAATTTAATCTTTTTTTTTCATAATGTGTGTGAAACTAAACTCATTTATTTTACCTTCCAATGATTTGTATCTTGGAGTAATGTTGTGGTGTTGTTTGATGCATCCCTCTGTATCAACGTCAATCATATTACAGGGTAGCGCGGAAGATTGTGTCTAGATAGAGATCATTGTATATACAGAGTGGTGCTGAAGGAGGAGGAGGAACGGTAATAGAAGGAAAAATGAAGTCGCTAAAGCATATTGTATTACCACCGATTAATGCCATTTCTTTTGTTCATGCAGTTAACAGGTCGTTTTATGGACCACTCAACACGCCTACTAAAGCACAGGGTGGGACAGAAAGGTGTGTCAGCAAGCATAGGAAGAGGGTGCGGGAGAAGGAGGAGGAGGAGGAGGAGGAAGATGCGGTCAAAGAGGCGGTGAGTGTCTTAACGAATTCCAACATCAAGAACACGGGGGGAGACAGGTTTGCAGGTCACTCAGGACTCACTATGACCATAATAAACAATGGCATTATGTACAACCTCTCCCCCTCTCCCTCCCCTCCCCTCCCCCCACCGTCCATATCACCTTGTATTCTTTTCCTCTTCGCATTCCTTCACCTCCTACTGCTACCTCCCCTCCTCCTCCTCCTCCTCGACCCCCCCCCAGGCACACCATAATCTCAGCATCCGGTACACCCCCCCTCTCGGTTTTACATCCCCCCCTTTCCCTCTCTCTCTTCCCCCACCCTCCCCATCCTCGCACGCCCTTCCCCTCCTTATTACCTTCAGTTCCCACACACCTCCTCTCTCATCTCATTCTTCTTACCTGATTCTCCCTTCCCCTTCCCACCTCTCTCTCCCTCTCATTCATTCATACCATCTCCTCCCTTCTTTACCTCCCACCTGTACTCTCCTCCACACCCTTTTTCGTTTTTTTTTTCCTCATTCACACTACATAGCTACACCCTACGTTCCCCTTCCCTTTCTCTTGGCCTTGTCTACTCTCCTCCCCCTTACCTATCCTCTCTCTCTCTCTCCTCTCCCCATTCCGTTTCTGACACTCCCTTGCCCCCATTCAGTGACCGTAACAACACTCCCAATTGCATAAGTGTTTCGCCCCCCCCACCTCTCTCTCTCTCTCTCTCTCTCTCTCTCTCTCTCTCTCTCTCTCTCTCTCTCTCCGTCCCTCTCCCCCTTCGCTGACCTCCTCCTCTTCCTCTTCCTTACTGACCTCATCCTCCTCGCCTCTTGCCTGTGCTTTTGTAGATTGTAAGACCTTATATGAGTTTGCTACTTCACGACACACACACACACACACACACACACACACACACACACGTGGCTGGCTATCTCTGGATCATAGGCAAACAAAAGATTTCAGTTACAGCAGTTAAAAATGTGTTTCTTGAGTAAAAAAAAAAAAAAAAAAAAAGAAGAAGAAGAAACTTGGGATTTCCCTGTCTGAAATATTCCGTACACTAACAATACCATCTCTCCCTTCCTCTCTTTTCTTCCTTAATCTGCTCCTCCTCGTTCATCTCATTCTTTTGCTCCTTCTCGTTCTTCGTTTTTTGATAATTCCTCCTTTTCTTCGACAACTGTGACAACACATGAAAATATAATGCTGCGTTTCTTTCTGTTACATGCGTCAAATAAATACATCGAACCAAAACGTGGGCGAATGAAACAGGGAACGAAGAAGTTGAGCAATGATTTTGAGTACTGCATAACCCCCTCCCACCCTCAAATAAAAAGACATATGTATACTAACACGTAGCCGGCTAAAACACACGTGAATAAATGGAAACACAAAACGACTGATGCATAATTCTGGCTTCTGCGAAAACCATTAACACTCCTGCACTCCCCCCAAAAAAAACCCGCATACCGACAAAGACAAGCGAAGAAAGAAACAGGAGAGAAAATAAAGCAAAACAACGTCCATAATTCTGGCTTCAACTAAAACCATCCATCCCCCAATCAACCCTCCCCACTCCCCAAAAAAGTATACAGACAAAGACCAGACAAAAAAACGGGGAAATAAATAAAGAAACAAAAATCTAGTGCACATTTCCTGCGTGTTCCGGGGCGGGGTTACGGAGATCACCGCTGAGGCTGCCCCGGAAGGACCGCCTCGCCCCGCCGCCCACGCTAACACGACTAACGCATCTCCGGGTTAAAGGCTGAACAAGGACCCGCGAGATGGCCGGAAGGAGGAGCAGAAGGAGGAGGAGGAGGAGGAAGTTGAGGAGGAGGAGGTGGAGGTGGAGGAGGAAGGGGTGAAGGAGGAGGAAGGGGTGGAGGAGGAGAAAGAGGTGGATGAAGAGGAGGTAAAAGAGGTGGAGGAGTAGGTGGTGGAGGAGGAGCAGGAGGTGGAGGTGGATCAGGAGGAAGAAGAAAGATAACAAGACAAAAAAAGGAGTTATACGTTGAGACTAAAAGAGGAAAAGGAAGAAACTGATGATAAGGAAACGAAAACCTGATTGAGAATTGACGAAATGTGGAAAGAGAAGGAGGTGGAGGAGGAGAAGGAGGAAGAAGAAGGAGAATAAGACAAAATAAAATGACGTTGCAAGGACAGACCGAACACAAGACGAAGATAGGAAGTGATCGAAGATAAATAAAAGATGACTGAGAAATACACGGAAACGAGAAAAGAAAAGGAGGAGGGGGAGGAGGAGGAAGAGGAGGAGGAGGAGGAGGAGGAGGAGGAGGAGGAAGAGGAAGATCAAAGGGTAACTGGAAGCGTCAAAAAAACAGAAGAAGACTCAGATGGATTCCGAGAAAGACCAGAGAGGAAAAGAATCAAAGGAGGGAGAGGAGGTGGAGGAGGAGGAGGAGGAGGAGGAGGAGGAGGAGGAGGAGGAGGAAGGAGACTGGAATGAAAGAGGAGGATAAGGAGGAGGATAAGGAGAAGGTGAGAGGGGGGAGGGGGGCAACAGGAAGGAAGTCATCAGCTCATTAAGGTAATTGAGACAAGGTGAGGGCAGGTGAGCTACGGGGCACCGGTGGGAGGAACAGGAAGAAGGGTCTATGGCACGGGAAGGAAGACGAGGAGGAGGAGGAGGAGGAGGAAGAGGGGAAGAAGAATGAGATGCAGGAGGAGGAGGAGGAGGAGGAGGAGGAGGAGGAGGAGGAGGAGGAGAAGGAGGAGGAATACGAACAGAAAGAGGAAAAGGACGAGAACGAGGACGAGGACGAGGAGGAAGAGGAATAGGAATAAGAGGAGGAGGAAGACGAGGAAGAGGAGGACGAGAAGGAAGACGAGGAAAACAAGGAAAAAGGGAACAAAGAATAAAACTAATAGGAGGAGGAAGAGAAGGAGCTGGAGGAGGTTACGCAGAACAGAAGGAATGAGAGAAAAAGCAAGAGAAAACAAGAAGCACAAAGTAAAGCGAGTAAAAGGAAGCCTAATTTGATGTATCGTAGTCACAGTCTGCTCTACAACACATGGAGGAGGAGGAGGAGGAGGAGGAGGAGGAGGAGGAGGAGAAGGCGGAAGAAGAAAAGAACAAGAAGGAGGCGGAGGCAGAGGAGGAGGAGGAGCAGAAAGATAAAGTAGTGAAAAGGTTCCTAGCGGTCAACAAAACAAAAATCATACGAACATCAAATTAGTTACGAGAGACAGACACTTTAACCTTGGTATGGCAGAAGAAAGTTTCCTGGACAACCAAACATACGATTATCCTACTTACTGGTGGCAAAAAACAGGTCCACTTCATAATTCAGACACCCGAGACAACTGTTCAGACAATCAGCTATTTAGGTTAATTTCTAAGGAGTGAGATGCAGACACGAGAAGGAGGAGGAGGAGGAGAGGAGGAGGAAGTCAGGGAATACTAAGAGGCGACGGGAAGGAGAAAATATTTAGGTCAGGGAGAAGAGAAAGGAAAAATAGCGAAGTAGAAGTCAAGGGAATTAATTTGAAGACAAGGGAGAAAATTGGATTAAGAAAAAACATCGAAATAAAAAGATGCATAAAAACTACTATTGCCATCACTACTATTACTATTACTACTACTACTACTACTACTACTACTGCTGCTGCTGTTACTACTACTAATAATAATAAGAAGAAGAATGACAATACTGAGGAAAAGAAAACAAAAAACAAGAGCAAGAACAAGAATAACAAGACCAAGTAGAAAACCGAATAAAGAACAAAGATATGAAGAAAAAGAATCAAGGAAACACAGATAAAGAAAAGTAATACAATAGTAGGAGGAGCAGGAAGAGGAAAGGAGGAGGAGGTTGAGAGGGGAAGAAAGGGGAGGTGACAGGGCGAGGTAGAGTAGTGAAGGGGAAGAGGAAGAGAGGAAGGGAGGGATGGGGAGGGGAAGGGAGGGATGGGGGATGAAGGGGAAGAGGAAGAGAGGGATGGGGGATGAAGGGGAAGAGGCAGGGAGGGAGGGGGAAGGAGGGAGGGAGGAAGGGAGGGATGGGGGATGAAGGGGAAGAGGCAGGGAGGGAGGGGGAAGGAGAGAGGGAGGAACACTGACATATGGAAGGATGGAGAGGAAGACAAGGAAATTCTCTCCCTCAGGAAATGCTTTGATGGGGTGAAAAAAGGAGCGAAGGATGTGAGGGTAAGAGGAGATGCAGCCTCTCACCAAGAACACTGACATATGGAAGAGGAATGTCTCGCTAAAGAGGAAGACAAGGGGAAAATTATGCGTTCAGAATGTTATAACAGACATACGCTAAAAGAGGAGAAAAAAATAGTGAAGTGAGAGGCCGGGTGGAGGCGTGTAAATGAAGCTTCAGATGAAATGTTGTAGAAATAAATGTAAATGAGGGAATGGCTTGCCTGTTGAAATCGTAAACTGAAAAGTGGACATGTGTAAAAGGAACAAATAGAGGACAAATCTTCAACTACTGGCATTATCTACATACAGGAAAAAATGTAGAGAAAAGTGTTGTAGAAAAAAATGTGAATGATAAAATAGCTTGACTGTTGAAATCGTAAAGTGAGACGTGGACACAAGTAAAGGAACAAAAAGAGGATAAATTTTAAACTATTGGAATAATGTACATGCAGGAAAAAAACTGTACAAAATGTTATAGAAAGAAACGTAAATGGTTAAAATGACTTGCCTGTTGAAATCGTAAACTGAGACGCGGACATTTGTAAAAGTAGAAAAATGAGGACAAATTTTAAACTATTGGAATTATGTACATGCAGGAAAAATGTAGAAAAATGATGTAGAAAGAAATGTGAATGATAAAATAGCTTGCCTGTTGAAATTGAAAACTGAGACGCGGACATATGTAAAAGTAGAAAAATGAGGTCAAATTTTAAACTATTGGAATTATCTACATTAAGGAAGAAAAAACTTGCTTCGCTCCAGGGGAAAGTGGAACAAACAACATAAGGAGAATACACGGGAAAAAAGGGGTTAAAACTATCAACAGACAAAAAGAAGAAGAAAAAAACTCCCTTCGGCCAATATGAAAGTTGTGACCTTAGGAAATCCCGAATAAGTGGTTAAGTTTTTGAAATGGCGAAAGGTCAACAGCCATAAAACTTTTGAAATCATACGGAAAAGACAAAGCAAAAACAAAGAAAAAAAACGCAAAATAACGCCAGCTAAAGAATAAAAAAACGAACCTAAATAACTACTAAATAACTACAATAAGAAATAACAACCTCGCGATACTAAAATGAAAAGAAAACACTGAACGGCCTAGGACACTAAGAACAAACAAACAAAAAAATCACAAAACAAATCAATCCCAAAACAACATCAACGAAAAATTGCATACTCAGAAATATAAAAAAAATCAGCCAGAAATAATCGAAAGCATATCTAACTGGGCCAGGTAACAAAGGACCCACTGAGAGGCCAGGTGAAGGTGGTGCTGGGCCGCCAGGTGAAAGGGGGACAGGTGAACAAGGCTCCCCTGTTCGTCCTGTAGTGTTGTTGTTGTTGTTGCTGTGGTGGTGGTGGTGGTGGTACTTGGGGTGTAAGTGTAGGCAATAACAATGATGATGACGATAGTATTTTAATGGAGAAAGGAATAGTGGTGTTGGGGTGATGGTGATTGTGGTGGTGGGGGTGGTGGTGTGGAAGCAGTGATGAGGAGGTGGCGGTGAAGTGGACGTGGCAGTGTGAGTGGTGAGATGGCAGTGATGATGTGGAAGTAGTGATGTGACTGGTGTTGTGGAAGTGATAATGTGAGTGGAGAGGTGGCGGTGGTGATGTGAGCGATGATGTGGAAGTAGTGATGTGACTGGTGATGTGGAAGTGATAATGTGAGGGGAGAGGTGGCGGTGGTGATGTGAGCGGTGATGTGGAAGTAGTGATGTGACTGGTGATGTGGAAGTGATAATGTGAGGGGAGAGGTGGCGGTGGTGAGTGACTGCATTTACATCTGTCATTATAACTACTGAACGAACATCTTTTAGTCCTTCGGTATCATAGTGGCGGTGGCTGTGTATGCATTTTTAATACCCAACACCACCACAGCTGAATGCGCAGTCAACATACAGTCACAGTACAAAGGACGAACCGATAACCACAGGTACAGAGAACACAATGACAGATGAGTGCAACGGTGATGACAGTGGCAGCAGATACAGTGCAGCCGAGGACACTGATAGCGAGCACGGCAGCGGTAGATACGGCAGCCGGTAAAAAGGATACAATAAAAAAATAACAAGGGGAGCGCAGATAGTGGAACCGGAAGTTGATAAGGACGCCATGACTCGACATAACACCTGAAGACGACAAGTGGGCTACGGGGCATCCAGGTGTGTATATGTATGGGGGGGTGAAGGGGGGGGGGGAGGTGGGGGGAACCGCGTGTAGGAAGCGCTGAGATAACGGTGAGAGGTGAGTGGGTTCATGGGCAACTGTGGTGGGTAGGTAGATGTTGGGTAGACTGGTTGAGGAGTAATGGGATGTTGAGTGGTAAGTGGTGAGTGGGATGTGGGCAGACTGTTGGGGATGTTGATGTTGACGATGGACGCTGACTGGCAGACGATGATGTAGTGATGAGTGAGCGTTGACGTGGCGGTGATTGTTAAGTGGTAAGTGGGAGGTGCGCAGATTGTTGGGGATGTTGATGTTGTTGATGATGAAAAGGTGTTAGACAGACAAAAAAGACCATGACGTTGCAAGAACAAACCAGGAGTGGAAAAAAAAAAAAGAGTTCGAAGATACGAAAAAGAAAAGATGCTTGAGAAATAAATGGAAACGAGGAGAGAGGCAGACGTTGATGTAGAGGCGTGTGGGTGATAGAAAGACTGGGGGAAGCGTTGATGAAGGTTTGTGTGGTGAGTGGTGAGGGTGTGACAGGCAGATTTGTGGACTGGTGGCTAAGGAGTTGATGCGGTAGGCAGATTGATGGTCAGTGATTGAGTGGCGTGGGTGTGACAGGCAGGCAAATGGATGGTGAGTGGGTGAGTGGCGAGAGGGAGACAGATTAGTGGTGAGTGATTGAGTGGTGTGGGTGTGACAGGCAGACAGATGATGAGTGGCTGAGTGGCGTGGGTGTGACAGGCAGACTGGTGGAAGCGATGAAGTAGTGAGTGGTGAGTGGTGGGTGTGGGGAAGAGGCGACAGGCTGACAGTAAAATTGCAAAACCTCACATGTGTCAAAACAGATCCTCGTAGAATGTATGTGAGCAGTGATTAAGTGACTATGTAAAAGAAAAAATTAGGGGAGTGTCTGATACATGAGCAAGGAAAAAATCATGCACTCATCAGCTAACTAGTCTCCTCCTACTGTCAAAATAGGAAAACAAAATGAAGAAATCTATGCGTATTATTAGTCTGTTACTTTTACTCAACGCTACAACCCCAATGACACCCAAGTTCACATTTCCAAGGCTTAAACTCTCCTCATACATCATCAAACTCTTTCCTAACAGCATCTAAACGTAACATAATAAGACGCAAATATCCTCCCTTCGTCCCACATACACTTCAGGCCACACTTCTCGTTTTTCCTCGTGGTCAACAGGCCCGATATGTATAGATGTTTTTATCTCTAATTCCCTCTAATCAGAGGCTGCAGAGATGTCACTGGGCCTTCCCAAATGATGTAACCCGCCCTTATCAGCCAGGCCTTATCGCTCCTTATCTTACTACTAAGCCAACGCGACCATTCATGAAATCAGAGGCTCTTATCTCTCGCGGTGCTACACGTGGAGGAAGTTGTAGGAGGGGCGGAAGGAGGGATAAGGAAGGGATGGGGGAGGGGAGGGAGGGAGGGAGGAAAGGAAGCGGGAGAGGAGGAGAGAAGGGGAGTGTGACAGGAAGGAAAACTTCTAAGAAATCTACGTAAATATAAACAAACGTAGTAGTAGTAGTAGTAGTAGTAGTAGTAATATATTGTTGTTGTTGTTGTTGTTATTTTTGCTGTTGCTGTTGTTTCCTTTATTTTTTTGTATATTCAAGGGAAAATGCCGTTATAAATGAAAAAATAATAACGCACACACACACACACACACACACACACACACACACACACACACACACACACACACTTCAGCCTCATGACTGCCAACAAGTGAATAAACCACTTATTATTATTATTATTATTATTATTATTATTATTATTATTATTATTATTATTATTATTATTATTATTATTACCTGCTCCCCACCCCCCACCCGAGACACACAAAGTGGCCTTACTGATATCAAACTGTCATATCACTGCTTTCATGCTTTTTATTTTTTAATCCAAGGCAGAGTGCGACACGTGTAGGAGTGTAGGTGTGTGTGGGGTGCGGGGGTGCGTGGGGGGGGAGCAAGCTTGGCGGTCACCTGGTACACATGTCAACTGTTTCATCCGTTACCTGGAAAGCAACCACGGGAAACCACAACATATAAGGCGCCGCACAGATTACACCAGAGATTACGCGCAGCAGAAGGAAAACACACACACACACACACACACACACACACACACACACACACACACACACACAAACAAACACACATGTCAGCCAGGCGGATCAACTCTTAACAACGATGTGCGTCATAGAAATACAATTATCCGCCACCCACTTTTTTGTCGTTTGCCTTTATCATCACCAGAAGACAATATTTTTTCGATTTATCAGTTTTCACTTAGTTATTATTCATATTATTATTATTTGTTAGTTCTTTTGCGGATATGTAGTATTTGATATTTTAGGGTTCAGTTCTTTGTTTGATCAGTATCGATATTTTTCGTTTGTTATACTGACAAATTCACTAATCCCAAATTATTTTTACCTATAATTTCGTGGTTTTGCTTTCTCTCTGATTCTTTCTTTTCTGATTGGTCTTATACTTTCGTCCTGTCTCAGTTTCTATCACCCCTTACGTCCATAGTGTATTTTCCTTCCCGTTGCAGTCGGTGAATCGATCATAAGTATAGGTACAGTAATACAAAATACAAACATGACAGGAAGAAACATATGCAAGAGAAACATTAAATGGGGTAACAACATTCGATTACTTAATGGTCTATCACATAAGAGAACAAATTTTAATCAATCAGCTATGACCGCCTGCCCTTCTAAGTGTAGCCCCTCACACGTCATTACACCCTCCAAGCCGCCTTCAAGCTTAAAAGACTAAAGCTTTGCCCACTCACTGACCTGTTAAGCCTCATGCAAAAATTAGTTGTTGTAAAGGCTATTTTTTTCCCCAAATTACATGCCTCTGTGAATACCTGAGTAAAAATGTCTGGAAAGGTTATGAGTAGCGGTTAATAGAGCTAAATTCTCCTCATACATCATCGAACTCTACCTTGCAGCATTCGAACCTAACATAATAAGACGTAATATAAATGTACATAACGTTACTAAGATCTCAGAGCAAAGCAAATGTCAGGTTTTGAAAGCGTAGGAAGGCACAAGTTTAATGGAGCCGACTGACTTGTTTTTTGTTTTTTTTTCTATTTACATATTGACATTAAACTAAATAATATATAAGACAAGAAAGCAGCTCATTTTGTTCCTAGATTTAGCTCTTAAGCCTCTACAGGATAAAAAAAAGGTGTAAAAATGGTTGCGTAACGTGTCTAGATTTCATAACTTAGCGATTAAAGGCTCGGCCGGAAGGATGACGAAGATAATGATGCAAGACAAACAACAGAATATAAGGAAGCACATAATTTAGGGAAGAACTGAGAGTGGTTTGCATCCGTTGACTTCCGATCCTTTGCAAAGTGACCAGATATTAGGTAAACATTGATACAAAATAATTACAGGCATTTGTCGAAAGCAGAGAATTTCCAACTATTCCAGACTTTGTTGTTACTCAGGAATTCACAGACACAAGTAATTTAAGGAAGAAAAATAGCTGGAAAAATAGTGGAAGTTAATAATTATAATCTGTATCTTTCATGCTAAAATAAGATATAAACCAATCAAGAGTAGAAGAATAATATGAGGATGACATTATTATGATGACGATGATAAATACACAACATTAAACAAAGAGGAAGCATCTATTTGGGGCAGTCCTTATCCGCCTAGCAAGGAGATGTATATGTTTATCATGTTTCATCCTCCCACCTCCCACACAGGCATCATTACTGTTATCATCAGCAGCAGGTTCGCCTCCCAGACGTCTCCAAGCGCAAGCCAAACAGTTAAGTCACTCTCGCCCTCCCTACGCACTCCCGATAAGACACCGCCCCCCCAGCCCGTGCACCCGTAGACCAGGGACTCCCAAGAAGGACTTTATCAATCCCTTTTCCTTCCCCTTCTTCACGCCCCACCCTCCCCCGCCTCCTCCATCGGCACGTGATGACGCAGGCGACCCACGTCACGCCGCGATAACACGATAACGCTGGGAACTTTTGTGAATGAACTCCTGAGCCACTACGACGCGAGGTGTGTGGAGGGGAAGGGTGGGGGGTGAAGGGAGGGTGGGGGGTTAAAGGAGGAAGTTGGGTAGAATATTTAGGTTGTGATTGGTTGATTTTTCTGTACTGTAATTTGTTTTTGTTTTGAGTGAGTGATGGTTTGTGGTGGTGGTGGTGGATTGTTTTGTTGTTGTTGTTGTTGTTGTTGTTGTTGTTGTTGTTGTTGTTGTTGTTAATAGTTATTGTTCACTTTACCTTTGCTACTGTTGTTATTATCATCACCACCATCACTACCATCGCCATCACCACCATCACTACATCACCACCATCACTACCATCACCATCACCATCATCATTATTATTCTTCATTTCAAATCTTCCCTCCACCACCTTTTCTTTCCCCTTTCACCCCCTTTTCCTTATTTTTTTCTTGCCTTTCTCTTTTCCCTAATCTTGCATTTGCGGTTACCTGCTATATTAAATATTTAACATTAATTGGGATACTCGTAAATGAACATAAAAATCTAACCTAGTGCTTCTCGGCCGGGATGGGTGATTTATCTTTAGATACATACGAGAACACACACAAAAAAAAATGAAATAAAAAAATAACTATTGAAAACTATGACTCATTGAATAGTGAGGGCTAAAACGGCACTCTAGGGATGAAGTAATAGAGTAAAGGGTTTTCATAGGCATTTTCCTAGTCCCTGGATGGATTGAGTAACGTAACGGTACACGCTGATGCTTACGGAGGGGCGGTGACGGAAAACTACAGGAGTGAACTGCTAGGAAAGCCCGAGGTTAACTGAGAAGAAAATACACACCTAACCGTTTTCTGAATAAGACGACACACAAAACAAATGAACAAATAAATAAACAAACAAACAAATAAAGAAACACAAACACACACAAACATACAAACAAAAGCAAACACACAAACACTCACACATACACACACACACACGTACACACACACAACTTCCCCCACACACAAAAAAACTCCCCTCCACACACACAGTTCCTGGAAGACCCTGGGCCACGCTAGGGGCAGCCTTGACTTCGAGAGCAGGTGACGGGCTGGCACCTGACGCCGTACCCCGAGGCGAAGGAGGAGGAGGAAGAGGAGGAGTAGGAGGAGGAGGAGGAGGAGGAAACATGGAAATTCAGGCAACAGAAAGCCTACTGGCTCATTACGAGGTCGCCCGCTTTGGAGAATCAATTTTCTCGACAGCCACTTGGGGCCTGGGGAGCAGATGAAAGCACCTCGGAGGGGGAGGAGCACGAGGGAGAGGAGGAGAAGGAGGAGGAAGAAGAAATAAAAAAAAGAAAAAAACATGAACAAAACAAGAACAAAAACAAAAACAAAACAAGAAAATGAATTAGAAAAAGATATTGAGAAGGTGGAGGAAGAGGAGGAGGAAAAGTGGAAGAGGAGGAGGAGGAGGAGGAAGAAGAACAACAACACTGGAGGGGACAAGAAAAAATACGGAACAGGTGTTTTATACATTATTACAGGAAATTTTTAACGCTGAAACTGTCATGCAATTCTGTATCTCAGGTGTGTGTGTGTGTGTGTGTGTGTGTGTGTGTATTGAGACCGAGAGAGACACACACACACACACACACACACACACACACACACACACACAGACCTCCCCCGCCACACCAAAATACACGTGATGCCAAGAAGGGCTTCCCAGTACCTATTCCCTTTTCGGAGGTGACATGAACAGTACTACATGGCGCCTTCTCTCCCCTCGCCCCCCTCTTTCCCACTTCCCCCTCTCCCTACACCCCTCACACTCTCCATCTCCCCATGCCCTTCGCCCCTATTCCTCTCTCCCCTCTCCTCTCTTCCTCCTTCCCCTCACTATCATTCCCCGTCATCTACTTCCCCTCTTGGCCCTGTTTCTCTTCCTGGTTTCCTCCCTCCCCCATCATCCCCGAAGAGTGATGAGGCATAGTAAATGTGGTATAGGAAAGTCCCTCCTGAAACCCTTTACTGAGTTACTTGATTCGTGTTGCGCTTCATGTACTATTCAATGGGTTTACAGGCTTAGTTTTTATTTGTGTGTATGTTTGTTGGGTCTTGTGTTTTGTGTGTTATTTCACTTGTGCAGCACCTGAAGGATTATTTTAAAGGGTGTATCGTTTTAGTTTATTTTCCTTATTCCTTTTGTGGGAGTTTGGTGTGTCCACGATTTAAATTTCCGACGGTTTTTTTTTTTTTTTTTTTTTTTTTGTGTGTGTGTGTGTGTGTGTCCGTGGTCAAGTATATCTATAACTCTGAGGTTACTTGGTCGGAAGAAAAAGGTGTATATGAAAAAGTTGTATAAACGTGTCGCTGAGAGTTTGAGTGTTTTTTTTTTTTTGTTACTGCTCTGATTTGTGTTCTTGTCCTATCTTTTACTTTCCTTACTTCTTTTTTTCTTATCATTATTATCATCAGCACCCTCATTATCAATACTATCATCATCATTATTATTATTATTATTATTATTATTATTATTATTATTATTATTATTATTATTATTATTATCATTATTATTATTATTATTGTTATTATTATTATTATTATCACTATTATTGTCATTATTATTGTTGTTGTCACTATGATCATTAACATATTATTATCCTTGAAGAAGAAGCTGACACCTAATTTGAATAGCTATCACTCACTTCCTTACGTGTTCGTTTGTTTGTTTTGTTTAATGTGGAAGCGACGTTAATGGCCCTTAAATGAAGACGTTAGGGTTATCACACACACACACACACACACACACACACACACACACACACACACACACACACACACACACACACACACACACACACACTCAATCAATCAATCAACCAACCAGTCAACCAATCAATCAGTCAATCAATTAATAAAAGAAACAAACAAATAAACAAAAACACAAAACCAAACACACACACAGCAAAACAAACAAACAAATAAGCAAGCAAATAAATAAGGAAGTAAAAATCAAGCACATAGACAAACACACGTACAAAAAACAGACACTCCAGGAAAAAGCAAGCAAGCAAGCACACACAAAAAAGCAAACAGAGAAGCCTTCAGTAAATGCAGTGACGTCTCAGCTATTTTGATTCGTGAGTGAACTAAACGTGTTACTGCTTTCTTTTTCCTTCCTCTCCTCCTTCCTTCCTTCCTCCTTTCTTTCACCCACGTTTTCCATTTTCGATTCAGTTTATTCTTCTGTCTCCGAGTTTCTCTTCTTAATTATTTTTCTTTTCTGCTTTTAACTTGTCGACAACTTTTGCACAGTACCCTTATATCAACGTCTTTACTTTTTTATCTGATTTTTTTTTCTTTCTCTATCCTCAATACCTTATCCTTCATTTAACTGCTTTCAATATCTCTTTTCACACTGTTTTGCACTCTTTACGCTTTTCTGAATTACATTAGTTTTTTTATCTACTTTCTTTCACTCATCTACCTCCTTTTCTCATTCTTTCTACCTTTCTTTACACTTTCCTCCATCCACTGGTCTATCCCTCTTCCTACCTCTCACTTCTTCCTATCTCTTTTAAACCTTTTCCTTTTCCACCATTTCTCTTATTTCTTACACCCACTACTTTCCTTCTTTACCTCCCCCATACGCCTACCCATACTCCCTTTCCTCCCACTCACCCTCCCTCCCTTCCCCTTCTTCGGCCGCTGGGTCACCGTCCGTCCCACACGCTCACTGCCACGTCCTCACTCCCCTTGGCACTACCCAGATGCCAGATTTAGTGCCATGACGAGCAGGAGCCTCTTATAGTATCTGGCACAGGCCCAAAATGTGTAGCGGGAGGACCCATCGAGTGCCATCTAGTGCCACCTACCCACAGCCCTTCGCCCCCTTCAACACCCTCTCTCTCTACACCCACCTACAGTCTGCCTTACCCCTCCCCTCTCTTCCCTCTCTCTCTCTTGGCTCATACAAACCCAAGCCACTGTGTCCAAGTAATATGTGTGTGTGTGTGTGTGTGTGTGTGTGTGTGTGTGTGTGTGTGTGTGTGTGTGTGTTTTGTTATGGATGAAGGCGTGACGATATTTGTCTTAGCAGTAGGGTAAACAGAGTCGAGTTCCATACTGGGTTGCGACATGTATGCGATAAGGGTTAACTCTTTTGTGTGTGGGGAGGGATTTGAGGTTGATCTATCATTGTTGTTTCCGCCTCTGTGTGTGTCGCTTCCGTCGCTGCAGCTACGTCTTAATGTTTTCTTACTCGTGTTAGACTACTATTAGCATTTGTCTTATTACTGTTATCATCATTATCATTATTATCATTCTTTTTTTTTCACCTTTACATTACTATCATTCTTTTTTTCTTATTCTCATCCTTATTATTCTTATTCTTATTCCTATTCTTCTTACTCTTTTTCTTCTTCTTATTATTATTATTATTATTATTTTACTGTTCTTCTTGCTTATTATAAATATTGCGTAGGCTCTTACGAAACTAATTCAGATCCTGCGTAACACACTTTACATGAGAGAGAGAGAGAGAGAGAGAGAGAGAGAGAGAGAGAGAGTTGTGGTGATAGTGATTGTGTTGGAGTGACTTCCCCACTTCCTCCTCTCTCCCGGATCCTCTCCCTTTCTCTCTCTCCCTCCCTCTCGTTTTCCTCCTTGCCTCCCATCCTCCCCTTTCCCCTCCGTTCTCCCCCTCACTCCCACCTGTTTCTTGCTACCTGCTCCTCTCACCTGTATCATTTTTACTTTTACTCTTTTACTTTCGCGGAGAGACAGCAATACTTTGAACTATTCTCTTGTATCACTACTATTAAAATATACCCTCGAGCTTTGCAAAATAATATAACATGTTTTTATACGGCCATGGAAGCAGCTCAAAGGGCAACAAAAAACAGCTCCCAATATTGAACTACTTAGTTGAAATATATATGAAAAGTAATTAAAAGGTGTATCTAAACTGATAGAACTGCTACCGAACAAACTAGTGGAATAATAATAATAATATAATACTTTAGAATCATTTACTAGCTAACTAAACAATGCGACAACAACACAATCCAAGAAAGAAACTAACGAAGATAATGAATGGAGAAAGGAAAAAGTGTAATGAAAAGTTTTGACCAGACACTGTTAATACCATGTAAAGCAGAATGAAGACATGAAATATGAATCCACGCCGGAGTAAAAAGAAACAAAAACACATAAACAGAGACAATGGATGAGGAAGAAAATGGTGTAAAGAAAATTTTTAACATACAGTAAGATGAAATAAAAAAATAAGCCAGAACGAATCATCAATATAAATACACATCGAAATAAAAAGAATCAAGAACACTAAGCTCTCTCAGAAGCTCCAATCTTAGCGAGGCTCTCAGTGCTGATGACTTAGGCGAAGAGGGGAGGTAGGGGAGGTATACGCTGAACGGACTCTATCGGCTGCAACCAAGCTTCTGGGTAAGGCAGCGATCTCCTGACAGCGAGCCAACTCCCGCGGGGCAAGGCCGAGGGGAAACCCGCCCCCTTAATACCCCTCTTCATACCCCTCTGCTCCCCCTCTTCGCTCGTTCCCCTCCTACCCCTTTCCCTTTCGCCCCTTTCCCCTCCCTTCCCCATCTTCCTCTACCCTCTCCTTTCTCCCTCCCCTCCCCTCTCTCCCCCCCTTCCTCCTCCCTACCCATTTCCCTCTCGCCCCTTTCCCCTCCCCTCCCCATCTTCCTCTTCCCGCTCATTTCTCCCTCCCCTCCCCATCTTCCTCTTCCCGCTCATTTCTCCCTCCCCTCCCCTCTCTCCCCCACTTCTTCCTCCCGTCCCCCTTCCAGCCCCCCTCTCCCCTCTTCCCGCCCACTCCCCCCTCTCTCCTCTCCTGCTCTTTCCTCCTCCCACCCCTTCCCCCTCCCCCTTACCCATCCCACCCCCTCCCCCTTTCCTCCCCTTCCTCTCTCTTCCCACCTCTTCTGCTCCCTTGCCGCTCCCCTCCCGCCCCCTCCTCCTCGCTTACTCGGTCGCGGTGATTCACTTTCGTTTACGTTGTTTATTCTCAGTCTCCTTCCCCGAGCCGTCTCTCTCTCTCGTCTGGCGCTTGTCACTTTCTTCTTCTACTTCCTTACTCCCGCGTTCATCTTTTTCTCACTTCTCGTTGGAAATGGAGACGATTCATGGGCCAAAAGTAAAGGTGTTCAGGAAGTAAAGAAGCAAAGGAGTAGAGAAAGGTCACTGTTAACACCTTGGCGCCGTAAATGTATAGAAAAATCGAGTCACTTCTGCTTGTTCCCATGTTCATCTTTTTCTCGCTTCTCGTTGGAAATGGAGACGATTCATGGGCCAAAAGTAAAGGTGTTCAGGAAGTAAAGGAGAAAAGGAGTAGAGGAAGGTACCTGTTAACACCTTGGCGCCGTAAGTGTAAAGAAAAATCGAGTCACTTTTCACTTCTGCTTGTTCTCATATTCATCTTTCTCTCCCTTCTCGTTGGAAATGGAGATGATTCATGACTTAAAGGAGGAGTGTAAATTTTCTTGAAGCCGTAGTTAGAAAAAAAATGAGCTTCTTCTTCCTTGTTCCCATTCTCATCTTTTTTTCCTTCTCGTTGGAAATGGAGAAGATTCATGGGCCAAATATAAGGAAAGTAAAATGTTCTTGGAGAGTAAATGTTCGTGGAGCCGCAATTACAAAGAGAAAATAAGTTAAGTTTCTTTTTCATTGTTCCCGCGTCTACTTCTTCTCTCTTCTCGTTGGAAATGGAGACGATTCATGAGCCAAATATAAGGAAAGTAAAATGTTCTTGGAGAGTAAATGTTCGTGGAGCTGCAATTACAAAGAGAAAATAAGTTAGTTTCTTCTTCATTGTTCCCGCGTCCATCTTTTTCTCTTCTCGTTGGAAAAGGAGACGTGAGGAAAGTATATGTTCTTGACGCCTAATTATAAAGAATCAGTGTCACTCTCTTCTTCCTTTCTCCCACGCGTCCACTTTTTTTCCCCTTTGCTTTGGAAACTGAGACGATTCATGAGGCAAAAGTATAGAGAAAGTAAATGTTCATACCTTGCCGCCGTAATTATAAAGATATATATACCCTCTTGAAACGCTTACTCTTTTTTTGGGGGGGGGAGGGTGACCTCATACTTTAATCAACACAGAAAATTCGTCCACTGAAAAAAGAAAACTGAGAACCTGTCCCTCGTAATTAACTCTGCAATCTTTAACATATTCCAACTCGCTTGTCTGAAAATTGGTCAAATGAAAAGCGAAAACTGAGAAGAACCTGTGCCTCGTAATTTAATCTGCAGTCCTTAACATACCCTAACCCGTTTGTCTGTCCTCTGAGTCACAGGTGATTGACGTTTCCCCTTATTAACTTACACTACACCTGTCATAAACTACTCTCAATCATATACAATTATTTCATGTCCCCTCTCACCTGTACACGCGAGACTAACATCCACCTCCACCACCCTTCCCCTTACGCTATGTTCGTTTCGCGTATAATCGCTCAGTGCCACTTCAGACAGCTTTTTTTTTCCTTTGTGTGTGTGTGTGTGTGTGTGTGTGTGTGTGTGTGTGTGTGTATAGAGCCGTAATGGTAGGGCCACTGACAGAGTTTGAGAGGAAAAAGAATCACTGGCCAAAAAGCGTATGGGAAATGGACGAAGCAGGAAGCAAGTGGAGGGAATGAGTGGAGCTCGTAACAAATCGCTTTTACCTCCCTCCCTCACCTTAACCTTCTAATATAACCTTCTAACCTTCTTCTATACACTAACAAAAGGAAAGCACAAATAATTCCTCACTCCCTGCCTTCATTACTCTTCGCTTGCTTGTAACCTCCCTCACCATAACCCTCTAACCTATTCCCATACAATAATCAAAGGAAAACACTTATGAATCACCCTCTTTCCATCCTAATTCGCTATTCTTGTTTCCTCCTGACGGTGACGCCGACGAACGTTCTGCCGCCTCACCGAGAGTCATTAATAGGCCGAGGGTTCCCCGCTGCCTAACAATGAGCTAGGATTCCCCATGCTACTAATGCGATGGCTGCCAAGACACGGGGCTTTTCCCTTCTCAGCCCCATTTACCCCCCCCCCCCTCTTCCATCTCCTACCCCCTCTCCTGCTGCTCCTCCCTTCCCATCCCCATCTCCTATCCCCATACCCTCCTCCTCCCAGCCCTCTCCCACCCGTGTTTGCTGTTCCCTACCTTACCATCTCCTGTTCTCATACCCCTCCTCCTCTCTGCCCTCCTCCCATACCCGTCTCTGCTGCCCCCTTCCCACTCCCATCTTCTTTTCCCCTCCCCTCCTCCTCCCTGCCGCCTCCTCCGTCTCTCCTGCTGCCCCTCCCTTCCCCATCACCACGCCCCATACTCTCATTTTTTATCGGCTGTCATATCTTACTTTTATGTCTTGGCTGTCTCTTTCTCATAACACATCTGCTCGGTGCTTTTTTTCTCTCCTTTAAGTCTCTTTTTCTGCTTCTGTCGTCATCAGGATTTCCATAGCTTGTCAGACTGATTCAGAATATTAACTTAAATATATTCTTCCTTTTAGTCTTCTGTTTGCTTCCTACACCATCCTAAACATTGTAACCAGCTATCTACTTCTCTTTTCTTTTATATTTTTTTTCTATCTTCTTATCTACTTCCTTTCCGCCTATATATATATTTTTTTGCTTCCACTCATTTCTCTACAAATTTTATCTATCTACCTACTCTTCCCTTTTTTTTATATATTCTTTTCAACCTCCTCCTCAACTATACTTCCCCTTCGTCTATTATTTTTTTTACTTCCACACGTCTTCCTATAAATTCTAACTACCTGCTCTTCCCTTTTTTTTTCATTACGACCTCCTCCTCCTCCTCCTGCTATTCCTCCTCCTCCTCCTCCTCCTTCTTAGCTCCCTCCCTCCCTCCACTTCCTGACATCCACCCTATCCTAACGTGAAACAACTTAACACATCAAAGCATAATAAAACTCAAGGTCACACTCACAGCCACTGACCCCGAGCTCTGTCGCAATCGAGTCCGGCCTCACCTGCAAAAACGGGGAAAAACAGGTTAATTAAATATCACTTGAGCTGCGTTTGTGCTCGCGATTTATTGTGTCACGTTATCCTGTTGTGGTGCCGGGTGTTCGGCGGATACGTGTGCTGTGAATAGTGAGTGTGTGTGTGCGTGTGCGTATGTGTGTGTGTGTGTGTGGCAGGCGGTGCGGACGGGGTCATTGTACGGAGTGATGTAATTGTGTTGTGTTAATGTGTCATGTGGTTATGTGAGTCGCCTCCTGTCCTTCAAGTGTTTTCCTCATATATAATTGTGTTTCCTGATTGGTAGTGTAAGAGTATGGGTCTGTTATGCTATACAAGGGCTGACCAAGGATGACATCAACGCTCATGCTGTCTTAGTCTTTCTCGCTACAGCTGCTGCCTCGGGGGTTAAAAAGGCATAACGTATTCCACGCCGCGACCACCGCTGATTCCACGAAGTGCCTTTTTGGGTTCTGCCCGTGTGCCAGCGCGCATATACATACATACAGACATACACACATACACACACGTTTAAATAACATACACACACACACACACACACACACACACACACACACACACACACACACACACACACACACACACTGCACAAGAAACACAAAACAATCATACTTGACTAACTGATGGTGTGTGTGTGTGTGTAAAGGGTGACGAAAGGTATAACACAGTAAAATTATACATATAAATAATAATAATAATAATAATAATAATAATAATAATAATAATAATAATAATAATAATAATAATAATAATAATAATAATAATAATGAAAATGAAAATGAAAATGAAAATAATAATAATAATAATAATAATAATAATAATAATAATAATAATAATAATAATAATAATAATAATAATAATAATAATAATAATAATAATAATAATAATAATAATAATAACTACAGTAATACTAATCAGAACAACAACAACAACAACAATAACAACAACAACAAAATCTAGACACGTGTCGACTGTCACGAACCCAGTGATGAGAGAGAGAGAGAGAGAGAGAGAGAGAGAGAGTTAAAGGACGCAACGTAACGAAATGGACATGAATACATCGGTAGTGGGAACTGGGCGGGCGTACTGATGTTGAGGCTGCCAAGAGTGTGTGTGTGTGTGTGTGTGTGTGTGTGACAACTTCCATGCTTGTGTACAGATGATATAACCGGCTAAAAATAGATTTCGCGCGGGAGTTTAAAAGGAAAGTTGACTCGCGATAAGGAACGAAAGCTAAAGTGTTGTTAGCAGTGATAGATGGTGGAGGAACAGGAGATGCACTTGGCACGAGAGAGAACGTAGGGAGAGAGGAAGAAGATGGTGGACGGAAGGGAATTAAGAGAAGGGAAGGTGCATAGAGATGAGAAGGAAGAGAGAGGAAGAGAGGGAGGGAAAAGGAAGGGGTGGAGGTGAAGGGAAGAAAAGAGATGGGGTAGAGAGGTGTGACGGAAAAGAGAGGAAGAGGGGGAAAGAGAAGGAGAGAGTTAAAGGGTCATTGGACGTGGGAAGGAAGAAAAAAGGAAAGGAAGAGAGAGAGAGAGAGAGAAAGAAAGGGACGGTATAGATGGAGGGTCACAATAGGTTCAGCGAAGTTTATATTCCCAGAAGCGTTTGACAATTCACCTCAGCTTCTGCACGTCGCTAGTCTCCGCTCTATGTGTTACTCAACCTTAGCTCTACTCGGCTCGCATCCAAGTCCCTCCTCCTCCTCCACCTCCTCCTCCTCCCCCGAACGTTCGCCGGACCTCATTCTAATCATCATCATCTCCTTCATGTCTTTTCCCTTTATCCATGGTCAGTCATCATCACTTACTTAATCGTCATCGTAGCAACCAAGACCTTCCTTTCTCTCTCATTATGCAGCAAAACTTCATGATTCGACAGTTCTCCTTACTTCTGAATATACATGCATCACCCGTCCTCCTGTTTAGCAATCTAGCCGCCCCTCAAGTCTTTCCTATTTAACAGTCTCAGTATAGATGTTCACTGCATAACCCTTTGTGTGTGTGTGTGTGTGTGTGTGTGTGTGACATTCAGTGGGAGCTACGCACGTTTGTCTGACGCAACATTTGACGAGGAACACGCAAGACAGAACATGAGAGGCGGGAGAGGGAAGATTGGAGAAAGGAGAGGTGACAAAGAAAGGAAGAAAGAAAAAGAAAGGAAGAGGAGGGGGGTAAGAGAAAGAAGAAAGAGGTAAAGCAGTAAGGGATGGGAACTAGGAATAATCAGGTGGAGATTGAAAGCTATGACAAGGATGAGGTTAGAGAGAGAGAGAGAGAGAGAGAGAGTGCAGATGAAGAATAGAAGGAATGCATGAAGGGTAGACGTGGAGGGAGGAAGAGAAAGGAGGAGGGAGAGGAAGAGGAGGGAGGGAGGGAGGAGGAAGGACAGACTACTGCGCACCTCAAACCCCGCATGACCTTCCTGAACTGACCTACCTCCCGTGTGTGTGTGTGTGTACGTGCATGTGTTTGTATTATTTTTACTCTCTCAATCTCTGGTATTAAATTTTTAAAGTCCCTCCCGCTATTCTCTTATCTCTTATCTGTATTCCCGTATTCTGTCACAATTAATAACACAGAAAACGTTTGAAACCGTATCGATGTTTAATTTACACACAAACGCATCTAAAAATAATGAAAGTATGTATATATGTTTTACCTTTAATCACTAACGAGAGAAAGGACATTTAAATTAGTATAGGTAAATGAGAAAGAATATTACGCAAACGATTACATATATTGAGAAAACTATAAAGAGACAAGGGCAAGAGAAGGGTAAAGCAGAACATTTATTACACGAAAAACGAATAAGTAGACAAAGACACCAAAAAAGCTTATAATTAAATGCGACACAACGGCGTTAGGTCAGTCACCCCGCACAGACTCTCCTTCCGCTCCCTCCCTCCCTAATCCTCAGCCTCGTACTTGTTTTTATATATATTTCTCCACGCTTCTTAATTCATGGTCCCTCACCCCCATTACCTCGCCACCACATGAAGAAAAGATAGAACTCCATAGCCAACAAATAATAGTAATGGTGATGTTAATGATAATAAGAATAAAAACAAGATTAAAAAGATGAAGATGATGATGAAGAAGAGGAAGAAGTACTACAGCAATAAAGAAGCGAGTCTGACCTAAAGTAAGTGTTGTAAGTTCTAATAAAAGCAATGACGAAACATAAGGCTCGGGCGTGACCTTGAGGCTGTGAGTGGACGTTTGTGTATACTTTTAAACCCTCTCCCTCTCCTGCCCTCACTCCCTTTCCTTCTCCTCTCTTACCCTGTCTCCTCTCTTACCCTGTCTCCTCTCTTACCCTGTCTCCTCTCTTACCCTGTCTCCTCTCCTTACTCACTCCCTTTCCTTCTCCTCTATAACCTTATCTCCTCTCTTTACTCGTCTTCTTTTCTGTCTACGTAACATCTCACCCTCTTTTGCCTCCTCTTTTTCCTTTACTCGTCTCACTTTTTTTCCTCCTTAACGTACTTCTAACTCCTTTTCACTACTCTCTTTCCTTTGCCCGTCTCCCTTTTCCCTTCTGTCTAAATCATATTTCAACCTACTTTGCTTCCTCTCCATACTTTACCTGTCTCCCTTTTTCTTCTGTTTAAATCATATCTCAGTCTCCTTCACCCTCTTCCTCTCATTATATTTTTGCTCTCCTTCCATTTCAGTTTCTCGGTACCCTCAAATCTTCCTTGTCTTCCCTTTTCTTCCTTCCTCCTTTCCCCCCTTCCCTCCTCTTCTTCCTTCTCCCGCCCACTCAAGCGCAAAGAAGCCTCCTACTGATTAAGCGAAAAAAATGAATTAGTCGATGACGAAAATAGACTTTGAAGAAAACGACGATTGGGCGATGTTGTGGGCGGCAGGCAAAGGTGGGTGGGGGGAGGAAGGGGAGGGGGAAGAAGAGGGGAGAGAGGGGAGTGGATGGGATGGGGGTGAGTGGAAAGGAGACAAGGGGAGAGGTGGGGAAGAGAGCAGAGTGAGGGGAGGAAAGTGAGCGTTGAGAGAGAGAGAGAGAGAGAGAGAGAGAGAGAGAGAGAGAGGGCAGAGAACAGTGATTGGGTGATTTCTCTCTCTCTCTCTCTCTCTCTAAAACACACAAACAAATAAACAAATAAATTAACAAATAAACACACACACATGGCCCTTCATACGAAAGCAAACAACACACACACACACACACACACACACACACACACACACACACACACACACACACACACACATAGAGAGGAGGAGGAGAAAAATTCGTGGTAATAGAGAAGGAGAAAACATGTAAACACACTCATATTTACGTATACATACAACGAATTGATATGAGTGAGTAGTAATGCCAAACTGAGCCGCAGCGTAACCTCGAGACGGCGGCAAGTAGGAAAACTCTTGCCGGCTAAAAATAAAATGACATCGCAACCTCAAAATAAAGGTCTTGGGTCAGTGTTTGCTTGTGAGGGGTGGGGGGTGGGGGTTGAGGGGGAGTCGTAGAGGGGGTTGGGGGATGGGTGTTCCGCGCAGCCGACCCAGCTATTGGTTGCTCATCTGTGACGTCAGGTTCAAAGAATACATGTGTGTTGCTTGCTTCTCACTCCTCTTACTGCGTTCCTACGTCATAGAGTCACTTCTTCTTACTGTTCTGTCTTCCTCATTCTTACTCTTTTTCATCCTCCCTTAACTCTCCCTCACCACCCCTAACTCTCCTTTCTCACCGCATACGCTGTTTTAATCAGTTTCCCTTGTTCCCCTTACTGTCTTATCTCCTTCATCCTTAACTCTCTCTCTCTCTCTCTCTCTCTCTCTCTCTCTCTCTCTCTCTCTCTCTCTCTCTCTCTCTCAGCCCTAACACTCCCTGACCACCCCTAACTCTCCCTCTTTCTCCTTACCGCTCTATCCTTCTCATCCTCACTCTGACCCTCCCTTGATCCTCCGTGTCCCTGAATCCTCCCTTATCCTTAATAATTCTCCCTTTTCACCTCATTCGCCATCCTTACGTCCCTTTGCCTACCTTCCTCCCTCCCTTTTTCACCTTACTCTCCTACTGTACCTTTCTCACCCTTAATTCTCCCTCCCTGACCTCTAATTCTCCCTTCTCACTGCATACGCTTGTTTAAATATTACCTTCCTCATCGTTTTTTGGCCTCCCTCACCCTGATACTAACTCTCCCTCACTCATAATCCTCCCTGACCCCTAACTCTCCCTGACCTTTGACTCTCCTTTCTCATTACTTGATTTTTGCCCTTTTTAAATTCCTTGGCCAATCTCACTCTCTTGCTTATCCTCCCTACCCTGCTACCTCCCTTCCCTTGGTCCTCCCTCCTCTCTAAGTATTACCTCACCGTGCACTTTTCCTGATGATCTGCGTAACTTACCTACCTACCTTCCTTCCTCCCTTCTCCTATACCTACCTTTACACTCCATTTTACCCCATCGTGTATGTTTTTTTCTATCTCTCTCTCTTCAGCCCTTGTCCTCTCTTTCCTCCTTCCTTCACTTCCCTTCTACTTGCTCATCTTACCTTCCTTCCTCCCTCCACCTACTTCCTATCTTCACACACCTTTTTTACCTCATCGCTTTGGTTTGTTTGTTTCTATCTCTCTCCTTTCACCTTGTCTTCTCTTTCCTCCTTCCTTCACTTCCCTTCTACCTCCTCATCCTTTCCTCCTCTCTCTCTCTCCCTTGGCACTATGTATACTTCCCCTATCATCCTACTTCTTTCCCTTGCTTTCCTTCTTCACTTATTCTTGACTTACTGTATATTATTTCCTCCTCACCCTCTTTGCCTCTTTTTCTTTCTACTCTTGAGACCCTCCCTCCCTCCCTCCCTCTTCCCTTGGGGCACTCCTTCTCCTCTAATATCGTAAGCTCTCTCTTCCTAGTCTTACCTCACCCTTTACACTCCTTGCTTTCTTGTCCTCGTAATCTTCCGCGCCTCTCTCTTTTCCTATTCTCCTTACCTGTAACTTTTTCTTGCCCTTGATCCTCCCTCCCCACAGCGTCGCACCTCACCATATGCGTTTGTTTCTTATTCTCATCGGCTTTACTCTCACTTCCTTGTCTTCCGTCTCTGTTTCCTTTACCTGCCTCCCTCCCTCCCTCTCTCACTATTTTTCTACTTCACTACTTTTCTACCTCACTACTTTTCTACCTCACTACTACTACTTTTCACTTTTTTACTTTTTACTACAACCATTTTTCACTATTCACTACAACTACTACTTTTTACTTTTTTTACTTTTTTTCACTTTTTACTTTTCACTACTACTACTTTTCTTCACTACTTTTCTACCTCACTACTACTATTTTTCACTACTTTCCCATCTCACTACTTTTCCACTGCCTCGTATTCCCCCCTTACCTCACCTCTAATCTGTATCACATTTACGGGACATTTTACCTTACTCTACTTTATCTCTTCTCATTTTCCTGGTTGATTTCAGTCTCTGTAACTCCCATTTCCCTTCTTCCTTCCTACGCTTTTTTTTTTTTTACCTATACAAGCTGTTCAATTTTCTTCATCCCAATATTTTTTCTTCCTTCCTTCATTTTATTTTCCGTACAATCCGTCAATTCGTCTTTTTTTTCTTTTTGCTCCCTTGCTGGATATTCACCCTTTTCTTCCCCCTCTCTATCCCTACTTTCCCTCCTCTTATCTTCCAAATACCTCTAACTTATCCTTCTGTTCACCCTCTCCCTTTTCATCAATACTCCCTTCCTCCCTCACTTCCCCGTTCTCTTCCTCTTCTTCCTCCTCCTCCTTTTCTTCCTACTTCTCCTGACCCTCCTTCCCCTTGATGTCATACCTGCGGCTTTTCTCTTAACTATTGCATCAGGGAAGTTTCTGTACCCACGTAATCAGTGTCACAAGTTTCTTCCTAAAACAACGCAGCAAGAAGTGAAAAAATAATGATACGGAAAAATACTTATTGTTGATGTCACACAATTCGGCGAAGAAACGAGGAGGACTGAATGACAAACGGGTTACTTTCGCAATACAATGAAATAGATGAACGTTAAAAAAGGATAAAAATAGACAGACATAAAAGAAGAAAATTGCACTGGCCATGTTATTGAACCCTTTTACCTCTCGTTTCCAGGACAAAGCACACTGCATGTCATTCTGTCCCTAAACACACACACACACACACACACACACACACACACACACACACACACACACACACACACAACCCTCCCCCCTACACAAGCAAACTCCTCCTTCCCCTTACACACACACACACACGTAAAATCCTAATACAAGTTTTCCTTAGCCACAAAAAAAGACAGTATAGCAAGCAGGCGTGAGGTAGCAAGACAGGTGACCATGGATGAGGTAATGAGGTGAATTGCATTACCTGAGAAGTGAACAGGTGCAACGGGAAGCCCTGAAACTGGTGCACCTTTTGCGTCATGGAAAGGTGAGGGAGGGCAGGTAAGGTAGGGCAGGTGAGGGTGAGGGGGGGGGAGGGAATGAGTGAAAGAGGTATAGGCCGGAGGTCAGTAGGACGCGATAACTACTATTAGTGATGATGATGAGGGTGACTGTGGCGACAAGCTGGTAGTGGTGATAGTGATGTTGATGGTGGAGGTGACTGCAGTGGTGTTGGTGGTGTTGGTGTTGAGTGACGATGCTAATACTGGTGATGGTGACTTGTGTGGTGGTGAATGTGGGTACGTGGTGGAAGAGGTGGTGTTGGTGTTGGTGGTGGAAATGAAGGCCTTTTAACCCCTTCAGTGCGGATTTCCTACAAGAAGACATAACCAAGCTACAGGAATGGAACAAAAAGTGGCTGCTACAATTCAAGGAAGAAAAATGTAAAGTCATGCACATTGGTAGGGGATATAAAGCATACCAAAACCATATGGGAAACACTCCACTATCCACCACAGAGACGGAGAAAGATCTGGGACTATATGCTACCAGGCTACCAGTGTATGCCAAATCCGTGCCAATCGCAGTGGACGGGTTAAAGCGATCTAATAACCAGGAAATGCGATTGATTAATGATGATTATTTTGGAGTTCTCTCTCGGCGCCGCAACTGCGTAGTCATATGGCGCCGAACGAATTGCATTTTTAAACTATATAAAACTGGTTAAAAATTGAAAACTTGATAAAAAAATAATACTATTAAAACTATATGAAACCTCCAGGAAATGAGAAGGAAGGAAAGAAACGAAGGTGAAGAGTATCAATATCAGTAGTAGTAGTAGTAGTAGTAGTAGTAGTAGTAGTAGTTGTAGTAGCAGCCGTAGTCGTAGTAGTAGTAAGAATGATGATAAAAAGTTGTTATGCAAGAGGAGGCGGAAGAGGGGAAGGGAAAGAAGGAAGAGGAGGAGCAACAGGTGGAGACGCAGTGACAGAGGTGGAGGTAGTGTTCTGGGAAGACGAACCTCGCGGGCCTCTGCCAAACCCGCGGCCAAGAATGCCATTGAGTGTGTGTGTGTTGGGGGTTGCCTTCTCAGTAGTGGAGGCCATCACTTCACCGGGGGGCGGAGACACGGGGCATGGGCGTGGAGGGACCAGGGAGAGGAAAGTGGAGGCATCGAGGAGGAAAGTGGAGGGACAGAGGTATGTAGGTGGGAGGTGGAGGTGGAGGGGCCACGTGGGCGATATCATTGAGGAAAGGTAAGGAAGGATATGGAGTGCTTCAAGCAGGTACATGAATGGGATGATTATAGAAGTGTCGAAGTGTGTGAATGGCGATGGTGGGTGAATGACATACTGAACGGCTTGAGAGGAGGAAAGGAAAACAAACTAGGAGAAGGTAACAAGGGTGAAAAAGTGTAAAGGTAAATATAGCATTGGGAAAGAGTGGAAAAAAGTATGAATGGTGATGATGGTGGATAAAATAACGTTCTGAATTGCTTGAGACGTGGAAAAGCAAAACAAAATAACTAAGAGAATGTAATAACATGGATGAGAAAGTTTGAAGTTTTGAATAGGAAGATTGTGGAAGTGCGTGTAGGGTGGAGTGAAAAAGTGCTTGAAGAGTGGAAAGCAAAACAAACTAAAGATGAAAAAAGTTTAAAGTGTGGAGGAGTTGTCAGTGGAGAGAGAAAGTAAGATCAAGGGGATAAGTGGATACCAGGAAGGAAGGAGGGAGACTTTGAGAAGTGAAGGTGTGGAGAGGTGGGGTAGGGATATTTGTGGACGAAATCAGGGAAAGAATTAAGTTAACCATAAGATGAAGTAGAGGGGGTGAAGAGATATGAAGAACTTAGGAGTGTGTGGAAGAAAGGGATTCATAAGAGGTACGAGAAAAAGATGAGTTTACTAAGAGGGAAAAACATACAGGGAGAGGAAGGTGTGAAGGGTGAGAAATGAGATAAGAAAATGTTCAGAAGCAATGACTTTTGAGAGATATAAATACAAATACAGGGAAAACAAAGAGCATGTGAACACTCAGAGTAAAGGTGAAGATCCAAGCTCGAGGAAACATGTGATACGTGTGAAATTAATGAGAAAGAAATAGGGGAGGAAGGGAACAAATCGAGAGAGTTAGTGGAAGAGAGAAAAGGGAAAAAAAATTATAAGAAGAAAGAAGCGAAGAAATGAAAGAAAGAGAGAAAGAGAGTAAGAGAGTAAATGAACGAAAGGGATAAAAAAGCAAGGAAAAGAAATGAAGAAGCACTAAAATAAAGAGAGGAAGAGGAAGTGGAAGAGAGAAAAAGATAACCAAACTAAGTAGAAATTATGGAGGAAGAAATAACAAAAATAAATAGAGGAAGAGGAAGTGGAAGAGAGAAAAGGGTAACCAAACTAAGTAGAAATTATGGAGGAAGAAATAACAAAAATAAAGAGAGGAAGAGGAAGTGGAAGAGAGAAAAAGGTAACCAAATTAAGTAGAAATTATGGAGGAAGAAATAACAAAAATAGAGAGAGGAAGAGGAAGTGGAAGAGAGAAAAAGATAACCAAACTAATTAGAAATTATGGAGGAAGAAATAACAAAAATAAAGAGAGGGAGAGGAAGTGGAAGAGAGAAAAAGATAGCCAAACTAAGTAGAAATTATGGAGGAAGAAATAACAAAAATAGAGGAAGAGGAAGTGGAAGAGAGAAAAGGGGTAACCAAACTAAGTAGAAATTATGAAGGAAGAAATAACAAAAATAAAGAGAGGAAGAGGAAGTGGAAGAGAGAACAAGGTAACCAAAGTAAGAAGAAATTACGAAGGAAGAAATAACAAAACAAAGAGAGAAAAAGTAAGTGGAAGAGAGAACAACGAAACCGAAGCAAAAATAAACAAATGGAAAAAAGGAAAGGAACACAAAAAAAAGAATAAGTGGGAGAGAAAACAAGAGACCTACCCAAGAATCTCCCGCAACACACTAATCAAATACCACGATAATTATCTCACCGGGGAGGTCTCGCGCTAGCCAAGACGAGGAGAGAAAGAGAGGAAGGAAGTGGGAGAGGAAGAGAAAAAAAAGACGATTTAGAGGGACAGGGAAATCATAGGAGGGAGGGAGATCGAGAGAGAGGGAGAGAGAGAGCGATAAATATATAATGTCTTCTTGGCACGCTTATAAATCCTTCCTTTCATTTAGTAGCTTTAAGTGTCTCTATCTTAAGAACATACACAAAGACTAAGAAATAAGATAATGCCTCAAGTATTAGCTGAAGCGTCTCGTCCTCAGAAAACAAGATATATGCTTCTTATTTCACGCTTCTTGTCCCTTGCTTCATCATCTCGTTCCTCTTATTTCTCCTCCTGGTTGTCATTTCTTTCCTTCTCTCTCTCCTTACTCTGTTCCTCTTTTCCCCTTAATCTCTCTTTCTCGTTCCCTTCTATCCGTTTCCCTCTCTTTCTGTCCCATCATCTTCACTTCTCTTCCCCTTTTCTCTCTATTTCCTTTCCTATCCTCCCTTCTTTCCTCCCTCGTGATCCTTCTTCTCCCTCTTTCTCTCCTTCTCCTGTCCCTTCACACCAGTCGTTCCTCCCTTCCTCCCTATTTTCTTCTCTCTCCCTTCTTCTCCTCACTCTTTCCCTCCCTCTCTCCTCCTGTCCCTTCACACCCTTCTTTCTTCCCTTCCTCCCTATATTCTCTTCTGTCCCTTCTTCTCCTCTATCTTTCCTTCCCTCTTTCCTCCTGTTCCTTCATCCTTCTGTCACTCTCTCCTATTCCTTCTTCCCTCCGTCCCTCTTTCCTCCTATTCCTGCACACTTCCCTCCCTCTCTCCTTATGTCCCTTCACTTTCACCTCCCTCACACTTTTCCTCTTTTTCCCTTGTCCCTCCTTCCTCCCTCCCTCCCTCCCCGTTTTCCTTTCTCCCTCGTGGCCTTGTCGGGACGAAAAACAGTCGCCAGCATGGTCATTAATATGTAATCTTTCCCAGAAATTTGTTTCAAATAGGAAAGCCTCTCTCTCTCTCTCTCTCTCTCTCTCTCTCTCTCTCTCTCTCTCTCTCTCTCTCTCTCTCTCTCTCTCTCTCGATCAGTGTGCATGTGCAAGCTAGTTAGTCTGCCTGTAAGAGGAGAATTTGATCAACCTCTCAACCTCCATAATTACTAACTAAACCTAACCTCAAAAATCAAAATCTAACCTAAATCTAACCTAACCTACTAACCTAACCAAACCTAACCCTAAACCTGCCTTAAAAACCTAAATCGAACCTAGCCTATTAATATATATGTAACCTAATCTATCAATGTAAATCTATTCTAACTTACCCTAATAATACAAACCTAACCTAAATCTAATCTAACCTAACCTAATCTATTAATTCAAACCTCATTTTTTTCTACAACACTACATTCTACATCAGGGTTTCTCAACCTTTTTTCGGCAGTGGCTCTCTCCAAGGTAATTTAAGTTCTCGTGGCCCCCCTGAAGTTACAACATCTTGCGAAGTAGATATAGTAATGATCGTTGTTAGGATCAGTCTTCCTGAGCCCTAACGCGTCCAATACTGGTACCACTACGTACACGAGCATGCTCTGACAGTCTGACTCAATTCTTTACCGCTGCCTTATGTTAACGTGTAAGCAGGAAAAAGATATACTGCGTAAAAAAAAAAGGCAGCAACCCTGAATCCAGTGTTGCCAGCTCATGGGAAGTGAATGTTGCCCAGGATTACAGCAAAAAGACGCTGAAGTCGCTAAATGAAGCAGTAGAACAGCTGATAAGAAAACATCATAAAACAAATATGAAAATATTAAACTCATATGAGTAACGCAAACTTATAGGAAGTTCTGTGGCCCCCTGTGGCCCCTATCTTCCTAATTTTGTTCTATGGCCCCTGAAAATTTCTCATGGCCCCAAGGGGGGCCATATGGCCCATGGTGAGAAACCCTGTTTTACATCAACTTCTAGCTGCCTTATTATGAGCTTTTATCCTTCATCAGTGTTTCCTCCATTCCTCGTCCGTCACGCCGCCATCCCTCCCTCCCTCCCATAGCTGCTTCGTGTCCCTGGGCAAGGACGACCGACATTCCTGACCGCACGCGAAAACCAGGTCGTTCCTCTCCCTCTATTTTTGCAGCCTTTGTATCCTCTTCCTTCCGTCAATCAATCGCACCAGGAGGGAGTTTTTCTGTCATTCCTCTGCCCTCCTCCTCCTCCTCCTCGTTTCACGCCTCGTCAGTGCTCAGGTATTACTCCGTGTCACTTGATTATTTAGATAAGCTGAGAGAGAGAGAGAGAGAGAGAGAGAGAGAGAGAGAGAGAGAGAGAGAGAGAGAGAGAGAGAGAGAGAGAGATTACGAAAGTACTGTCCTGTTACCATATAAGAGCCGAGTTCATTGTCAGTCCTCCGCGAGTTCGAATAGGAGGCATCACCGGGGAGCCACGTGGATGCTACAAACAAATCAACCAGGATGTAACGAGATCACATGATGTAAGGCCCGAACCCGGATGCAACACGTAGACTCTAATCATGACAGGTATCAACAGCTTTTAATTCCTCATATGGCAAACGTCTTTGAATATTTATAACCCATATGATCGTATGTAGGCGCAGCATCCGTGTTTTTTTAATCATTACTGAATACTGTCATAAAATCATATCCGCCTTAGAAACAACTCGCGTATCTGCTTGGCCTGACAACACCACCAAGCAATAGAGGTTTTCCTAGTGAAATTATACACTTGACATAATGGAGAAGTCATGCACCAGAATAACAAGTGAAAATTCATATTGCATATCGTTTAGTTATTTACCAAGACCGAAAGAAATATATGGAATGGGAGGAAAATATGTATACGAGTGTAACTAAGGAGTATGTGAAACTGAGAGGCACTGTACAGGTTTCTTGGTGATGATGATGAAAGGGAAACAATACAAAAAATATAATGTTCCTAAAGAAAAATAAAAGGAAAATCAAAACAGAACAGAAATAATGGACCAATACCAATCATCACCAGAGTTACATTTTTACTTCTTGTTACGTCCACATCGTCACAAGAGGTATCACTATGGTAAGGAAGGAAGGAATGGGGAGAAGGAAGAAGGGAGTGAGTGGCGAGGACAAGGGAAGAATGGAGTGAGGAGGAGAAAAAGACAATGGAGAGGCGAAGGAATTGAAGTAGGGAGAGAAGGAAGGGATGGTGAAGGAAAGGGAAGAAAGGGAATGGGAAGGGAGGGAGCGTAGAGGAGGACAAGGAAAGAGGGGAGTTAGGGAGTGGGGAGGAGAGGGAAGGGAATGGGACGGGAGGGAGCGTAGAGGAGGACAAGGAAAGAGGGGAGTTAGGGAGTGGGGAGGAGAGGGAAGGGAATAGGTAGGAGAGGGAAGGGGATGCAGCTGCCTTCCTAATCTCTTTCCCTTGCATCAATATTTGAAGGCGGCCCAAACAGTGTACGCACGAAGGGAAAACCCGTCCGCAGTGCTATGGGCGGAATGCCGTGTTATGCTTCCGATGAGTAAGGAGTGTGAGTGAACGTGTGTGTGCGAATACCTGCCCTGTCCCACCTCTGTATGTTTACCTGTGTTTAGATGTGCATACCTTTCTCTTAATCTATTTTCTTCTTCCTTTTTTTGGTTTGTTTTTTGGGTTGCTTGACTTAGTTGGTTGCATTCTTTTACTTGGTTGCATTCTTAAGTACTTTTTTTTTTCCTTGGTTGCTTGCCGTCTCACCAGTGTATGTGTGTTTTTCTCTTTCTTTCCTTTTGTTTTTGGTTGTTTCTTGACTTCGTTTTTCCTTATTGACTACTTTTGTACCTCTGTCTTTCTTGAGTGATGTGATAGTTTTGCACACCATTCGCTTTGTCAGTTGTGTTCCTTTCCTTTTTTTCTGGTTCTTTTTTTCTCTCTCTCTTTCTCTGTCGTCTGCATTCTTAACTACTTTCGCCTCTCTGATTGCTGTTTAGTGTTGCACGCCATCCGCTTTGCCTGCTTTTCCCGCTTCTATTTTGGGGGGTTGGTTGCTTGAGTTCGTTTTTATCTGTTATTTGCAGTCTCTAAGTACTGTTTTTTTCGTCTTTCTTGACTGTTTAGGTGCCTTCAGCGTTGACTTCTTGTTACTTTCTTTCTCTTTATTGGTTGATTTGTATTTTCTAATTCAGTGGTGGCTTGACTTTTATCCTATTTTCGTCCTCTAGTGGACTGCTTAGATTTTTTTTCCTCGATGACAGTTTGCTTCTTTTTTAGTGGAAGGGGGAGGGGGACTGTTTTTATTTTTTATTTATTTTTTGAGTAGTTTTTTTCCCTCTTGACTGTTCTCTAGATGACTGGTTTCTATTTTCTTGCTTGATGACTGTTTGCTTCGTCTGGTATTTTTTTTCCCTTGATGATTGATTTCTGTAGCATTTTTTTTCCTTGTTCGCTGTTTGTTTTAGCTTCCACTCAGTTTCCTTACTCAACGTGTTTAGAAGCTTCATTTTTTTTCCTACTTTGCTGACCGTCTTAACTTTTTATCTTTTTTTAATTCTTTTACAGACTGTTTGGTAGCTTTTATTTCCCTCTTATAAACTATTTGCATAACTCTTTTTTCCCTTTCACTGTTAACTCGAATTATCCATCTATCTATCTATCTATCTATATATCTACCTATCTATCTATCTATCTATCTATCTATCTATCCATCTCTCTAATGCATGCATCTTCGTCCTTCTTCATCCTTCCTACTCTCGTTCACTTCATTGTTTTTCGTTCCTCTCCCAGACGTCCCTTGCACCACCTCTTCTTCCCCTCGCTTCCCTTCCCTTCCCCTCGGTGTCACTCTCCTCCTCTTCCTCTCTTTTACTTATTGATCGCCTTATTAATTTTCGTGATCGGTTGGTGGTATTTTTCTCCTTTTACTCTTTTTTTTTACGAGGGGGAAGGGGAGAGGGTCTGATTCACAGCTTCGTCTCATGCTGCAAAGTTTTCCTCCTATAAGTTTTCTTCGTCTTTTCCACGATGTGTTTACCCTTCTTAGATTTACTCGTTGGAAAATAATTTATCTTGTTTCGTTCTTCACTGTATATATATTTTTTCCTACTTATGATTCTCAGAAAATATTTGCTTACGTCAATCGAATTATCCACCTATCTATCTATCTATCTATCCATCTACCTAGGGCATGCATCTTCGTCCCTCTTCACCCTTCCTACTCTCGTTCACTTCATTGTTGTTTTTTTTTCGTATCTCTCCCAGACAACCCATCCACTGTTACTACCACCACTACCTTTGCTGACATTATCTCTCTTAAACTATCTATCTATCTATCTATCTATCTATCCATCTACCTAGGGCATGCATCTTCGTCCCTCTTCACCCTTCCTACTCTCGTTCACTTCATTGTTTTTTTCGTATCTCTCCCAGACAACCCATCCACTGTTACTTCCACCACTACCCTTGCTGACATTATATCTCTCAAACTATCTATCTATCTATCTATCTATCTATCCATCTCTCTAGTGCATGCATCTTCGTCCCTCTACACCCTTCCTACTCTCCTGCATTTCATTGTTTTTTTCGTATCTCTCCCAGACAACCCTTCCACTGTTACTACCACCACTATCTTTGATGACATTATCTCTCTCTCTAACTATCTATCTATCTATCTATCCATCTCTCTAGTGCATGCATCTTCGTCCCTCTTCACCCTTCCTACTCTAGTTCACTTCATTGTTTTCCGGTCCACTCCCAGACTACCCTTGCACTACATTCCCTCCCCTTTCCTTCCCTTCTCCTCGGTGTCACTATCCTCCTTCTAAGAACAAAAGCGAAGTACCTTCCTCCCTCCCCTCACCCGTACCCCTCACCCAGTAGCTGTCCCCTCACTCCCTACTCTCTCTCCTCTTGCTTACACACCCTCCTCACAAATGCTACTACTCCTTGCATACCACGCTTCTCCTCCTCCTCTTCCTCCTTTTCCTCTTCCGGTTTCATCCTCCTCCACTCTCCTCCACCCAGACTCCCTATTACCACAACAACGCATCTACCCCCTGGAGAGCTTCTCCTTCCCCCCTTCTTTCTTCACCCCCTTCCCCTTCCCCTCCTCTCCCCCTTCACCTCCCCTTCCGGATCCTGCTCTGCCCCACCCAAAGATCATTTCCGGATTGCTGAAACGTTTACACTCTGGTCCTACATAAAAAACTTGGGGAATGTTGGGGATGCAGAGGTTGGGGATGGTAGCTAGGGAGGGGGCATTGAGGATGTTTACAGAGGTGCCAATGACTCTGTGTAGGGGGGGAGGGGGGGTAGCATCGGCGCTCGGATTCTGACCCCTTTCCCGCCCCCTCCTCAGCTCGTCCTCCCCCCCCCTTCTGCCTCTTTACATCATCTCCGCGCGTGCCAAGTACTACACACACAGAAGGGGCGGTCCTGCATGGCCTTCATGGCATGCTTTGTTTTCTTATTGTCGCAAGCATTTTTATATTATATTATTATTATTAATATTATTATTATCATTATTATCATTATTATTATCAATATTATTATTATTATTATTATTATTATTATTATTATTATTATTATTATTATTATCATTATTATTATTATTATTATTATTACACTTGTGTTATTTTCTTTTTGCTTTTATAGTTATTCTTATCAGTGTTGTGCTTTGATGTTGCCTTTCGTTGCAAAAAAACAGCAACAATAACAATAAGAAAAAGATATTGTTATGATAATAATACTGATAATATTATTGTTATACTGACATTATTATTATTATTATTGATATCATTATTGATAATATTATTATCATATTAATGATAATTAATAATACTAATATTAACAATGATAATTAGTAATAACTAATAATGAATATAATTATAGTAATAAATATAATAATGATAAAATGATTTTGCTGCCCTTTAATTGCAACTCATTTTAACAGCTACATTTATCGTAAAAAAAAGGTATTTATAGTTTTTAACAAGAATAACCACGTTTTTTTAATGCATTACTGCAAAAGTAAGAACAGCGGTAACACCAACACCATCATCGCCACCAACAACAACAACAACAATGACAACCTGCAAAACTTTCGTGTACAGGTGTGAGCCACCGCCACCAATGTCTACGTTCGCAGCGATGATAACAACAGATACGTGACTTGCAAGATCATCCTCACATCCTTGACAGCTGCCCGCATTTAAATAACTAGGGCTAACAAGAAATAATGGAACAACAAATAAAAACGATGACTACAAAAATAATCCCATCACAACTAAGGCAACCAATAACAAAAAACAGCAGCAACAACAGCAGTAAAACAACACCGCACGCACCACCAACAACAACTCAAACACCAACAACATCAACAAAAACCGCAACAACAGCAATCGCGTGCCTGGGACAATGGCCTAAGTATTTTTCATCCCATTGTGTGACAGCGGGGCATTGTCGCACCTGCCGCTGGGTGTCATTACCTGCCCGTGTCACCTGGACTCTCACCTCGCTGCTGCCTCACTGCCCTACTGACTCGCTGCCTCACTTCCTCGCTGACTGACTGACTGACTGACTGACTGACAGACACACATAAAAAAAAATCTACATCTGCCTTTTTTCATTTTTTTTCACGAAGATTTGAACACATGTTTGTTTGCTTCTTTGTCCATTTATTTGTATGTTTGTGTGTTTGTTTATTTATTTTTATTTATGTATTTATCATTTTTTTTTTTGTGTGTGTGTGTGTGTGTGCGGACGTGGGTTCGAGACACGGGTGAGTAGCCAGAACTGGAGGCTGACATCAGAACACACGCCCTCGCATCCCCCACTCCAGAACCTGCCACCCCCTCACCTTCTCCTCCCACTCCACCACCATGCCTCTCCCCTTCCCCTTTCCCTTCCCCTTCTGCCTTACTTTCATGCACAACGTAAAACAACTCATATACGTGCGAACTTCATTAAGGCTGACATAAGAATACGTGGTGCCTCTCCATGCTCCGTCTGCTTGTTATCATTCCTCCCGTTCTCCTTCAACCTATCCTCCCCTCCCTCCGGCCCTTCACTTATTAACTTTCATGCGAGGCCTACCGTCAGTACAACACGTGCGACTAATAAGAGGTATAACTTAATTTAGGCTGACATCAGAATACGCACCCCAACATTATCCTTCTGCTTGTTTTCATTCTTCCCGTGTCACCTCCGTGTCCTCTTCCTCTCCCCCTTCCCCCTGTCCTCCACTTTCTCCTGATTTACTTTCATGTGGAGGCACACCGCATGTATAACCACATTCGTAAGGACATCGATCTACAACATGCCAGGGATAGATACTTTGATGTCTTGATTTCCCCTCATGTATTATTACATCATCACGTGCAACTCACTCAACTGTTCTGTTCATTTTATTTTTACGGCTGATTGATGAATGGATATCCTTGGGGAAACCTGGGGAACGTAAGCTGTGGTAACGCGGATGTCACAGTGGCCCTGTGTCGCGGGGTAATGGGTAGAACGTCCCACTACAGGCTCAAGGGCAAATGCGACGGATATGAGCACCGAGGCCACGTGCAGCTATAGTGTATGAAGCCACGCCCAGCTATATAGCGTACCTTAAGTTTTATATTGTGTCTACAACGACTATCCTATTCACCATTTCTACTTACTTTAGTCCATCATATTTAACTACAATCGCAGACATCACCATTGCCATTCCTACAATAAGACATACAACAGACCTTCACTGGTAACAAGATTCTCTCTCTCTCTCTCTCTCTCTCTCTCTCTCTCTCTCTCTCTCTCTCTCTCTCTCTCTCTCTCTCATCATGCAACACGCCCATAAATCCCTTCGCCACATACTATACAATTAATCACCACCTTCCTCACCTCACCCACCGCCTTCACCCGCTCCGCCCCCGCCCACCTGTCACCCACCGCCTACATATCCACAGCAACACCAGCAGCACTCCCCCGCGGTTTGCCGTGTGCCAGATACCTCGGCCCTGGCACTCACGCCCAAGGTTCCGGGAAGGTTGGACGAGGAGGAGAAGGAGGGGGAGGGGGACGAGGAGGGGGATGGTTATGGTGATGGTTGATGAAGAAACAAAAGCCAAATAGGGTACAGGAAAGGTCTGTTAATGATATGACTCAGTTCTTGCAAGGAAGTAATTTTCTACGCAATGCTAATCCCCGCGCTGCATTACCTTGAACCTGTCCCACTTTTGTTTTTACCTTGCACGTGAAAACCAACCAACCAACCCGGCCGGGATGGCAACGTGCGCAATGACGTGGCCGTGACGTCAACCGCTGCGTCATGGATTCCCCAACTCTCACTCTCTGCACTCCCCGCCTCCACCCGAGAGGCGCTGGTGCCACGTCTCCACTGCCAGCGCAAGGCCGAGAGGCGCGCGACGGGGTGCCGCTGGTGGCGGTGGCGGTGGTGGTGAGGCCTTTTACGGGAACACCTCAACTCGTTTTCTGTAGCCGGTTTCGCGCGTAACACAGTTTATAGAAGCATCTCAGCGTTTTTCTTTTTATTTCAAGCTTTTATTCGTGCACACAAAAAATATATATTACCTTGAGCTATGTGATAATTTTGATGAGGTTGATGATAAAAATATAATAAGAACAAGAATAATATAAGCAATTACAACTAAACTAAAACTAAGGAAATGCGCATACTCACCTTTGAGGGCGTAACGGATACAAAAACCACAACAGTAATAATAAAATTAACTTACACACACACACACACACACACACACACACACACACACACACACCTGTCAGCCATCATCCTCTCATCACCTGTCCTCGCCACATGCAATTACCACTCATCACTTCCACAATCATAACAATAATCTTCCCTTGCTCTTTAATGTTTGTTTCTCTTCTCTTCTTCTTCTTCCCCACAACTTCCATCATTACCACCAACAACACCAACAAAAACGCCAACACAAACAAGAACAGCTATACAAACACAAGTAACACGATGAAACTAAATAAGAGACATGACTAACGCATCAAATCGTTTGCCTCACATTCGGGCGGACGATAACGAACAAATGAGTCAGAGAGCGAGAGAGAGACGAGGGCGTGAGGCTGTGACGTTCCCCATCACCCTCTGAGTCACTACTTGTGACGCTGAAGGAGGAGGGGGAGGAGGAGGAGGGAGAAGAGGAAAAGGTAGTGGTGGTGGGAAAGAATATGAAGTAAGAGAGGATATGGAAAGAGGAGCAGGAACAGGAGGAGGATAAGAGGAGGATGGAAGTGAGAAACAGAGTTAAGAAACTGGAAGAGGAGGACGTGGAGGAGAGAGAGGAGGTGGGAGGGAGAGGGAAGGAAGAGAGAAATAGGAACAAGAGGAGGGATAGAGGGAAGAGAGAGGGTAGGAGAAAGGGAAGAGAGAGAGAGGCGAGAGGAGGGAGAGGGAGGGCTAGAGAGAGAGGGGGGGTGAAATGCATCGTGCAGTGTTGTGAGTAACCTGAGTGGGCGGGAGGAGGACGGGAGGGGCGGTGAGTAGCCAGGTTTTATTTGTCGTCTCGTCATCGCACGCACCACCTCCTCCTCCTCCTCCTCCTTCTCACTGAATCACCGTTTATGAATTCTTCACCCAATGCTTTTATTCGCCATTTTCCTCCACCTCCTCCTCTTCCTCCTCCTCTTACTCCACACCTACTCCCCAATTAGCCAATCCACCAATCTCATAGCTGTTTTCTTTAAGGTGGATTATTTAACTGAGCATTTTCTATTCGAACAAACTAAACGAAGCGAATAAAACTGGGGGAGTAAAGCGAGCAATGGGAGGGTATGTATTCGTGCTTTTCACCAATCAACATCTACCAGCTCTTACCTGGGCTTATAGGTTGAGTTTTGATTAATTTAATACGAAGAAACTGAATAGAATGAATAAATCTGAATGAATGAAACGGAATGGATAAACAGCAACGATTGAAATAGACCGAATAAAACGAAATGAATAAAACAAAACGGAAACATAAACGAAGTGAATAAAACAAAACCGAAAAAAAAAAATTAAAAAAAACGAAATGATTAAAGCAAAACGAAAAAAAGAAATGAATAAAACAAAACCTAAAAAAAACGAGATGAAAAAAACAAAACCTTAGAATAAGAAATGAATAAAACAAAACCTTAGAATAAGAAGTGAATAAAACAAAACCGAAAAAAACTAAATTAATAAAAGAAAACCGAGGAAAACAAAATGAATAAAACAAAACCGAAAAAAACGAATGAAGCAAAACCAAAAAAAACGAAATGAATAAAACAAAGCCGAAAAAAACGAAATGAATAACACAAAACCGAAAAAAAAACAAATGAATAAAACAAAACCGAAAAAAACGAAATTAATAAAATAAAACCGAGAAAAAAAATGAAATGAATAAATCAAAACCGAAAAAACGAAATGAATAAAACAAAACCGCAAAAACGAAATGAATAAAACAAAAAAAATAATAAAACAAAACCGAAAAAATGAAATGAATAAAAAAAATGAATAAAACAAAACCGAAACAAACGAAATGAATAAAACACAACCGAAAAAAAAAGAAATAAAAAAAAACAAAACCGAAAAAATCGAAATGAATAAAACAAAAAAAATAATAAAACAAAACCGAAAAAAACGAAGTAAATAAAACAAAACCGAAAAAACGAAATGAATAAAACAAAAAGAATGAATAAAACAAAACCGAAAAAAAACGAAATGAATAAAACCAAACCAAAAATAAATAAATAAAACAAAAAAAAAACGAAATGAATAAAACAAAACCAAAAATACGAAATGAACAAAACAAAACCGAAAAAAAAGAATAAAACAACACAAAAAAACGATATGAATGAGACAAACCGAAAAAAAACGAAATGAATAAAACAAAAACAAAAAGACGAAACGAATAAAAAAACGAAATGAATAAAACAAAACAAAAAAACGAAATGAATAAAACCAAACCGAAAATAAACGAAATGAATAAAACAAAACCAATAAAAACAAGTAAATAAAACAAAACCGAATAAAAACACGAAATGAATAAAACAAAACCGAGAATTAAAACGAAATGAATAAAACAAAACCAAAAAAATGAAATGAGTAAGAAAAAACGAAAAAAAACACGAAATAAATAAACAAAACCGAGAATTAAAACGAAATGAATAAAACAAAACCAAAAAAACGAAATGAATAAGAAAAAACGAAAAAAACACGAAATGAATAGAACAAAACCGAGAATTAAAACGAAATGAATAAGAAAAAACGAAAAAAACACGAAATGAATAAAACAAAACCGAAAAGACTAAATGAATAAAACAAAACCGAAAAAAAACGAAATGAATAAAACAAACCGAGAAAACGAAATTAATAAAAAACACGAAATGAATAAAACAAAACCAAAAAAAAACGAAATGAATAAGAAAAAACGAAAAAAACACGAAATGAATAAAACAAAACCGAAAAAACTAAATGAATAAAACAAAACCGAAAAAAAAACGAAATGAATAAAACAAACCGAGAAAACGAAATTAATAAAAAAAACGAAATGAATAAAACAAACCGAGAAAACGAAATTAATAAAAAAAACGAAATGAATAAAACAAACCGAGAAAACGAAATTAATAAAAAAAACGAAATGAATAAAACAAAACCCCCAAAAAAACAAATAAATAAAACAAAACCCCAAAAAAACAAATAAATAAAACAAAACCCAAAAAATAAAACGAAATGACTAAAACAAACCTCCCCAAAAAAATAAATGAATAAAACAAAACCTAAAAAAACGACGAAATTAATAAAACAAAACCGAAAAAAACGAAATGAATAAAACAAAACCGAAAAAAAACAAATGAATAAAACAAAACCGAAAAAAAACAAATGAATAAAACAAAACCGAAATAAAACGAAATGAATAAAACAAAACCGAGAAAAAAAAACGAAATGAATAAAACAAAACCGAAAAAAACGAAATGAATAAAACAAAACAAAAAAATAGGAAAACAAAACCGAGAAATAAAACAAAATTAATAAAACACAACCGAAGAAAAAACAAATGAATAAAACTAAACCAAAAAAAAAGAAAATAAAACAAAACCGAAGAAAAAACGAAATGAACAAATCCGAAAAATACGAAATCAATAAAGCAAACCGAATGAAAAGGAACAAATAAAGCGAGCAATGAGTGTGGGTATGCATGTTGTTTTCAGTGTGTTTACGGTGGTCGTCGTGTTCACAGTAATGCCCTCAGGTGAGCCATGCATATCAGAGTGCCGGCGGGTGAAGTGAGCGATCTGTTAGGCTCAAGATTGTCATGTGTTCAGTGTCACGATAAACAGTACGGAGACTCTTCTTATATACTTCACCCTTATGATACTTTACAATAATGAAGTCATGACGGTCTATATACTATTAACTTTTTGCTATTTACTATCAACTATTTACTTTTTATTATTTATTATTTACAATTTACTTTTTACTATTAATATTTACTTTTGATTTACTATTTACTATTTACTATTTTCTGTTTATTATTTACTATTTACTATTTACTATTTTATGTTTATTATTTACTTTTTACTGTTTACTATTATTTTTTATTTACTATTTACTATTGAAAGTCCTGACAGTCTTCCTTCCTTTTGATATACTGTTTGAACACATCATAATTGAGAGGCTATATCCAAAACCAGCCTATTATTATGTATGTTATCTTGGCTGGACCTTTTTTTTATTTTATCAAAAAACGTATTTGTAATTTCCTGGCAAATATTCAGCAATAATATAAAACAATCCACATCATTCCATTTACAGAAACAATTAATACAACTTCTTCATCCCTCAGCCTTCAAACACATGGTACATAATTCACGCCATTAACAACTCATATGCACCTATTCCTACACGTATAAGAACCAAAATTATCATGACAGACTCCTCCCCTCCTCTCTCGCAACATGCCAACTCAACAAGATGTCTCCGTTCTCCCGCCCAAACTCATAACTATCGCTTGTTCACAGATCCGCGCGTGTGGGAGTCGGAGGACATCAGCGCGTGGCTCAAGTGGATCATGAAGGAGTTCAACCTGAGGAAAGAGGTGGATCGCAAGGTGCTACCGGACACAGGTAAGAGGGGGGGAGGGGGGAAGGTGTGTGGGGGTCACTTTACACACGGTCTTCATGGGGCGGCCGTCACCTGTCCCCGTGCCTTCAGCTGAGGTACGTGCGGCATGAACTAACAACAATAATTATAATAGAAATAACAATAATAATAAAAATAATAATAATAATAATAACAATAATAATAATAATAATAATAATAATAATAATAATAATAATAATAATAATAATAATAATAATAATAACAACAACAATACTACTGATATTATGATACTAGGAAAAATTCTAATCAACCGTTACCACATATCCGGCAGTAGTCTCCTACAGCGAAGGATTATCTACTCGCTTACCACGGAATTGCGCAATGAATAGAATCACCACATAGATACGAGGGTAGTCACTGTCTCCGTGTTTTAAATTATGTCATCACCAGAAATGGCTCAAGAGATCAGAACTCTATCTTTAAACAGCTGTATGCCCTTATCGGTCTGGATTAATATTTTTGGAACCCGTCCCTTTTGATACTTCACTCATAATCCAAACCAGTCCATTTGAGCCATTATTTTATACATTCTCGTTTGCATCAACGAATAAAAATACTTCCAGTCTCTTGCACGACTTCAGCACCTCACCAATAGCCGGGTAAACTATAAGTGAACTCACAATTTCCAAGGGCGACTGACAGGGTGCCCTATTCTTATACTTTTCCTATTTCTCCCCACGAGGCGCCTGTCATCTACAAAGTAAGGTTGCGAAATAGGAATCAGAGGAAGCATCTAAACCCATTTTCTCAACGCAGTGTTATTATTATTGCTGTCCTTTAAGTATCGAGCTACCTATCTTTCTATATCTCTGACGGGTCGCCTTCTTGCAGGTCGTGAGATGTGTCGGCTTTCTCGGCGTCGTCTGCAGCGGTTAGTTGGGCGGCGCGTTGGTCGGGTCTTGGCGGAGCACCTCGACATTTGCCTCCAGCGGTTCGGCAAGCGACACCCGACATCCCCAGACCCCAACGCAGACCCTTCAACGACCCTCCCCTCCGATGAGTCTTCCGAGGAGGAGGAAGAAGAGGACGACGATGGTAAGTAGTACGAGGGAGATATATTACTGAAGGCAGCGGTGAGTCATGGTGGAGTTATGGTGGGATTGTGACGGGGTGCGAAGGGATACAGTGAGTTATAGCGGAGTAGAAGAGTTATAGTGGTATCGTGATGGGTTGTGATGTAGTTGTAGTGAGGAGTAAGGGGTTATGATGGAGCGCGAAGGGTGGAAGAGTGGTTATGGAGAGTTGTATTGAGCTTTGAGTGTTGTGGAGACTTGTGGGACTCGTGGAAAATTATGGGGAGATGTGATACGCTATGGGGGTTGTGGGTACTTGAAATTTTGGGGACTTGGAGATCTAAGGACTTGTGGAGGTTGTGGTAAGAAGCTTTTAGGTGTTGTGGGGGTTCGCAGACGTTCTGGGGACTTCTGGGAGTTGTGTCAGGTCACTTGATAGCTTTTTGAAGGCCAGGTTTCTGAGGCTACTGACAGCAATCTCTACTCTGTTCCCTCCTACTATCTCTATCCTAAATTTCAATCCAAAGCTGGATGTTGCGCCTACGTGCGCAACGACATCACTTGCTCTCGTGCCCACGACCTTGACTCTTCTGAATTTTCCACCATCCGGTTAAGACTTCACTGTCATTCTATTACTAAATACATCTGTGCTGTTTATCTCTCACCTAACTCTACCAACTATGTAAAATTCTTTGACTATTTGAATTCTAAAGTGGAGCACATCTTGACCCTCTCCTTCGCTGAAATCTCCATCCTAGGAGATTTCAATGTTCACCACCAGCTTTGGCTTTCATCCTCTTTCACTGACCATCCTGGTGAACAAGCCTACAACTTTGCTATCCTCAACGACCTAGAGCAGTTGGTCCAGCACCCTACACGTATTCCTGACCGTCTTGGAGATCGGCCCAACATTCTAGACCTCTTCCTTACCTCAAACCCTTCTGCTTATTCTGTCAAACTGTTCTCTCCGTTGGGCTCCTCCGATCACAATCTTATTTCTGCATCCTGTCCTATCGCTCCTGTACATCCTCTGGACCCACCGAAGAGGCGATGCTTCTGGCATTTTGCTTCAGCTCGGTGGGACGACTTGAGGATGTACTTTTCCGATTTCCCGTGGAATGATTATTGCTTCCAGGATAGAGACCCCTCTGTGTGTGCTCAGCGCATCACAGAGGTGATTGTCTCTGGAATGGAGGCATACATTCCTCGTTCTTTCTCTACTCCTCACGCTAAAAAGCCTTGGTTTAATCACGCTTGTTCTCGTGCTGTCAATGATAGAGAGGTAGCTCACAAAAGATACCAGAGCCTTCAAACTAATGCTAATTATGAACTTTACATTTCTGCCCGAAATCGTGCCAAATCTATTCTCAGACTAACCAAAAATTCTTTCATTAATAGAAAATGTCAAAACCTTGCTTTCTCTAACTCTTCCCGTGACTTCTGGCATCTAGCTAAAAAACATCTCCTCCAACTTCACTTCTTCATCTTTCCCTCCACTCCTCAGTCCTGACGGCAACACTGCCGTCTCATCTATCTCTAAGGCTGATCTCTTCTCTCAAACTTTTTCTAAAAACTCCACTCTAGACGATTCTGGGCATATTCCTCCTACTCATCCCCCCCTCTGACTCCTTTATGCCTGTTATAAAGATTCTTCAAAATGATGTTTTCTATGCCCTCTCTGGCCTCAATCCTCAGAAGGCTTATGGACCTGATGGAGTGCCTCCTATTGTCCTTAAAAACTGTGCCTCCGTGCTGTCACCCTGCCTGGTCAAACTCTTTCGCCTCTGCCTGTCAACATCTACCTTTCCTTCTTGCTGGAAGTATGCCTTCACACAGCCTGTACCTAAGAAGGGTGACCGCTCCAATCCCTCAAACTACCGTCCTATTGCTTTACTTTCTTGTCTATCTAAAGCTTTTGAATCAATCCTTAACCGTAAGATTCAAAAGCACATTTCCACTTCTGACATTCTATCAGATCGCAAGTATAGTTTACGCAAGGGTCGTTCTACTTGTTATCTCCTAGCCTTCTTATCTGACTATTGGTCATCGTATCTTAGCCGTTTCGGTGAAACTTTGCTATTGCGCTGGACATATCAAAAGCTTTTGATAGGGTCTGGCACAAATCTTGCTTTCTAAACTACCCTCCTACGGTTTCTATCCTTCTCTCTGTACCTTTATCTCCAGTTTCCTTTCTGACCGTTCTATTTCTGCCGTGGTAGACGGTCACTGTTCTTCCTAAATCTATTAACAGTGGTGTCCCACAGGGTTCTGTCCTATCTCCCACTCTTTTCTGTTGTTCATTGATGATCTTCTTTCCAAAACGAACTGTCCTATCCATTCCTACGCCGATGATTCCACTCTGCATTATTCAACTTCTTTTAATAGAAGACCCACCCTTCAGGAACTTAACGACTCAAGGCTGGAGGCTGCAGAACGCTTAGCCTCAGACCTTACTATTATTTCCGATTGGGGCAAGAAGAACCTGGTGACCTTCAACGCCTCAAACACACAGTTTCTCCACCTATCCACTCGACACAATCTTCCAAACAACTACCCACTATTCTTTGACAACACCCAGCTATCACCTTCCTCAACACTAAACATCCTCGGTCTATCCTTAACTCAAAATCTCAACTGGAAACTTCATATCTCATCTCTTACTAAATCAGCTTCCTCGAGGCTGGGCGTTCTGTACCGTCTCCGCCAGTTCTTCTCCCCTGCACAGTTGCTGTCCATATACAGGGCCTTGTCCGCCCTCGTATGGAGTATGCATCTCATGTGTGGGGGCTCCACTCACAGCTCTTCTGGACAGAGTGGAGGCAAAGGCTCTTCGTCTCATCAGCTCTCCTCCTCATACTGATAGTCTTCTACCTCTTAAATTCCGCCGCAATGTTGCCTCTCTTTCTATCTTCTATCGATATTTCCACGCTGACTGCTCTTCTGAACTTGCTAACTGCATGCCTCCCCCCCTCCCGCGGCCCCGCTGCACTCGACTTTCTACTCATGCTCATCCCTATACTGTCCAAACCCCTTATGCAAGAGTTAACCAGCATCTTCACTCTTTCATCCCTCACGCTGGTAAACTCTGGAACAATCTTCCTTCATCTGTATTTCCTCCTGCCTACGACTTGAACTCTTTCAAGAGGAGGGTATCAGGACACCTCTCCTCCCGAAACTGACTTATCTTTCGGCCACCTCTTTGGATTCTTTTTAGGAGCAGCTAGTAGCGGGCTTTTTTTATTAATTTTTACTTTTTTGTGCCCTTGAGCTGTCTCCTTTGCTGTAAAAAAAAAAAAAAAAAAAAAAAACTACGATATTTGAAGTGACTACAAAAGAATGCGTTGCCTGAGATTGTCTTTTAAAGTAACCCCTCACTGTGAGAGTCTTTCTTTCTCTTCCTCTTCCTCCTCCTCCTCCTCCTCCCCTCCACTACCGTAGAAAACGGACCAGTGCAATTTTCAGTGTCAAAAAGTAACCTTCAAAAAAGTTGTTTAAGGAAGGTTTCCTTGTTAGCTATTTTACGCTTTATTGTTGTTGTAATTATTATTATTATTATTATTATTATTATTATTATTATTATTATTATTATTATTATTATTATTGCAACTGTGAACTACTTTCTATTAACATCTCTAGATAATTAATTTTGTAAGCCCAATAAGGGGGGGGAGAGAGAGAGAGAGAGAGAGAGAGAGAGAGAGAGAGAGAGAGAGAGAGAGAGAGAGAGAGAGAGAGAGAGAGAGAGACCACTATTTGAGAGAGAGAGAGAGAGAGAGAGAGAGAGAGAGAGAGAGAGAGAGAGAGAGAGAGAGAGAGAGAGAGAGAGAGAGAGAGAGAGAGAGAGAGAGAGAGAGAGAGAGAGAGAGAGAGAGAGAGAGAGAGAGAGAGAGAGAGAGAATAATTGGTACTTATAATGATAAAAATAAATATTAGTAGTGATTAAAATAATTATATTAATCATAATCATAATAATCATAATAATCATAATAATAATAATAATAATAATAATAATAATAATAATAATAATAATAATAATAATAATAATAATGCATGTTATGAAAATAATAATAATGAGAATATTGCCGGACTATTTTTAAAGCAGTATTTTTTACCAACAAGAAAGAAAAACAATATTCAGAAACAACTGATAACATAATCTACTACTATTACATAATGTCTTTAGCTGATAAACACTATAAATAAAATAAATAAGCAAAAAGAAGGAGGTGGACGAATATATCCACACAGACGTAAGGAAGCGGACAGGCAGACTGACAGACAAATATGGACAGAAGAAAACAGCCAACAAAGAGACATGACGCGGACGTTGAAAAACGCCAACAAACTTAAAACTAAACATGCAAACATTTACCAGGAAGGCGTGGAAAGCTGAACAGAAAATGCTAATGGTATAAAACAGCAATTCATAATAAGAACGAACAGGTGATAAAACGAGACAGATGGACAGACAGACAGACAAATACAGACAAGCATACAGACAGGCAAAATAATACAAAATAATACAAAAATCTTAACGCGAAAGGAAATAATCTTCATGTGCCTTTCTTATTTTCCTCCTCCTATAATTTACTTCCCGTCATCTTGCTTCCAGTATTTTCTTTCTTCCTCCTTCCTTCCTTCCTCCCTTCCTTCCTCTCCTCCCTCCCCTGAGTGTCTTCCATCCATAATCACTCTTGACCATTAATTGTTTCTCCCTCCCCATTTACCTCCTCCCCTCCCTCCCTCCCTCCCTCCACTAAACAATGCTCCTCTTCCTTATCTCCTTTCCTCTTCCATTTCCAATTTCCTACGCGCCTCTATCACACATTTTTCTTGTCTGCTGCTGCTTCTCTCTCTCTCTCTCTCTCTCTCTCTCTCTCTCATTTTTCCCTTTTCTTTCAATTACTCTTTACTTGTAGAATACTGCCATTATATCAATAATATAAACTTATCACATTACTATTATTATTATTATTATTATTATTATTATTATTATTATAACAATAACTATCGTTAATTTCATAACTATAAATTTTACCATTATTTTTGTTATTCGTATTGTTCTTCACATTCTTACTATCAACATTATTACAAGATAAATTCGACATTCGCTTTTCATACTGCGTGTGTCAGGAATACATTAGGCAGGTATGATGTACCCTTAAGAGTTCATTCTCTTGAGGAAAAATAAAATTCCAGGTAATATAAAAATCCTTGACAATTATAAAGACAAAAATTATTGTAGGTTTGAGGAGAGTAAACAATGATTGACAAGTATCATCTCTACTCTCCCTTCTCCTCCTCCTCCTACTCATCTTCCTCCAGTTCTTACTATTCTTCTTTCCTCCTTTCGTTTCCACTAATGTAACCGGTGCTAATATAATCTAAATAATATTTTTTTTAATAATTATGATACCAATTTTATTTATTTATTTACCGTACTATTAACATTATTACCATCATCACTATAGGCATCTCTACTATTCATACAAATAACAAAACTAATTATACATTTTTGTGTGTGCTTATTCTCTCTCTCTCTCTCTCTCTCTCTCTCTCTCTCTCTCTCTCTCTCTCTCTCTCTCTCTCTCTCTCTCTCTCTCTCTCTCTCACACACACATACAACCAGTACCACTACCATCACCTCCTTCACCCTAACAACCCTTCTCCCCCCTCTCTTTCCTCACCCCCCCTAGCCTCCAGCCTCCAGGATTCAGGGAGGGAGTGGTGATAGGGCGTCAGGGGGTGCGGGGCCTTGCGGGGGGGGGGGTGGGAGTAGGGGAAGGGAGTGAGGCGTGGAAGTGGCAAAGTTTCAATGAGGTGTTTATCGCTTAATGGGCCCAGATGGTAATCCTGCCGTGGATACACTTTTTGGCCCTCAGCGAGACCCTCTCCCGCCATGCCGTTCCCGACACACACACACACACACACACACACACACACACACACACACACACGAGGACTTATATTGCATGTTTTTATTTTTCACATCTCCAGCTTGTTTTATCTGCATGGAAAAATCGTCAACATGCATATCAGTTTCCATCGATGATTCGCATGGATTATTTATAGGTTTCAAAAAATAGATAAAAAACGGACCCTTAATTTAAACCCCAATCGCCATTACACTGTATATAAGTAATACAGATAGTACCCATTAACATGATTTGCCAGACAGTAAGTAGTGGTTGAATAAACAGACAGATAGGAAGAAAGAGACAGAGATTGATAAATACAGACAGATAGATGATGTAACAGGCTTTAGAAAGATGAGCAGAGGGTTTGGTAATGAAGTAACGCAGAAACATTCAAGTACAATCAGCCAGTGAGGAACTATGTACAGCTTATAATAGAAGACCTAAAGTGCTGACGATGAATATACAGAAAACTAAAGTTGAGTAATCATCCCATACTTAATGAAGTGTAGGGTGAACGCATGGAGAAGGAAAAGGCTAATGAAAAAGTGGGGAGACTTGCAGATAATAATAAGAACAGATTTAAGCAAATTACACAAAAAGTCGTACACGAATAGAAGAGAGGAGGAAGAGAAGGATAAGAAACATAATCAGGAACAGGCTAGAAAGCAGGAAAAGGAGGAGAAACATAAGCAGGAGCACAGAGTTTAAGGGGAAGCGAGGTGGAGGAGCAGGAAGAGATAGGTAGGTGATCAGTAGGCGTCTCTGGGGCCGCATGAGCCTTTGTAGCAGACAGAGAGAGGCACTTAGCAGGTGTTCGTTGATTGGATCACCTCACCTGTGCATCGAGAAGGGAGATACAGGTAGACGTATTGATACGAGCGCACACACAGACACACAAACTCATTTACCTCCCCCCCACTATCTTCCCCTACACACACACACACACACACACACTCTCTCTCTCTCTCTCTCTCTCTCTCTCTCTCTCTCTCTCTCTCTCTCATAATCACAATCTAATACATACACAATAAAAAGAGAGGCAAACACACACACACACACACACACACACACACACACACACACACACACACACACACACACAGATGCAAGAAAGACAGAAAAAGTAGAATAACAAACAGAAAGCAAGTGAGAAAATAGCACACAACAGGAAATCATAAACAAATAAAAAAAGTAACTGAAACAAACTGTAGAATACATATTACAGATAACAAATTCGGATAACAGAAAGGGTGAAAAGGGAAGAAAGGGTAACAAGGAGGCAATAGAGGTGACCATAGAAAGCGTAAAAAGAGGGAGGGGAGAAAAGGTAACGAGGAAACATAAGACAATTTTGAGACAGATGAAAACGAGAGAGAGAGAGAGAGAGAGAGAGAGAGAGAGAGAGAGAGAGAGAGAGAGAGAGAGAGAGAGAGAGAGAGAGAGAGAGAGAGAGAGAGAGAGAGAGAGAGAGAGAGAGAGAGAGAGAGAGAGAGAGAGAGAGAGAGAGAGAGAGAGAGAGAGAGAGAGAGGGTGAAAAAGGGGAGGGAAAAAGGTAACTAGGACTCATAAGTACCTGAAGGGAGATGAAGGTGAGGTGAGAGAAGCAGACTGGCAGGAAGGAGCACAGTGAATTTTGAAAGATGAAGAAGAGAGACAGAGAGAGAGTGAGAGGGTGAAAAGGGGGAGGAAAAAAGGTTACTAGGACTCATAAGAACTTGAAGGGAGATGAAGTGAAGTGAGGTGAGAGACAGGCAGGCAGAAAGGAGCACAGTGAATTTTGAGATATGAAGAAAAGAGACAGAGAGAGAGTGAGAGGGTGAAAAGGGGAAGGAAAAAAGGTTACTAGGACGCATAAGAACTTGGAAGGAGATGAAGTGAAGTGAGGTGAGAGACAGGCAGGCAGGAAGGAGCACAGCATAGGGCAGAAAGAAGAAGTGGGGTGAAAAAGTTGATGGAGATAAATGACGTAACGAAAAGTGCGGGAGGAAGAAGGGAACGCACGATTTGGACCCACCGCCATTGTTGTGCGATAATTAACGACACAAACACGATGATGAGTCACTAATAGCAACAATTTTCATACCGCTTTTGACAATCAGCTTACTTATCTGCCAATCAATCTATTAATAAAACGCTTTGCAGGTTAGTATGTGTCGAGTTAGAGGAAGGAGGTTGTGTGTGTAGGGGGAAGGGGTTTTGTGTGTGTGTGTATGTGTGTGTGTGTGTGTGTGTGTGTGTTTCAGAGTATAGAATCGGGAAAGAAGAGCAAGTGTAGTCTACAAGAAAAAAAAAATAACGACTAAGAAAAAAAAGGAAAATACACGAAATCAAGAAGAAAAAAGACAATGAAAAGGGAAAAAAACGCAAAATCAAAAAAAACATCCAGAGAGAAAAACAAAACAATATATCAATCAAAAACAAAAAAGAACACAGAAGTAAAAAAAAGAAAAAATAACAGAGGGGAAGCTAAGTGATAAGGTAATCATTTAACGAGGAGGAAGGGATTGAGGGATGAAGGGAAGGGAAGGGAGGAGGAGGAGGAGGAGGAGGATGGTGGGGGAGGAAGGGAGTGATAAGAAGGGGGGGAAAGAAAAAGGGGACGAGGAGAGTAGGAAAGTCGTAAGGAGGGAAGAAGAGATGAGAATAGGGGATGACAGAAGGAAAATGGGAAATAGAATAGCGAGAAGGGAGGAAACGAGAAGAAAGACAGATGGGAAGTGAAGAAAGAGAACAAGAAGAGATGGAAAAACAGTACAAGTAGAGAAATAAGGGAGAAGGAAAAGGAAAAAAAGAATTGATGAAGAGACAATACTAAAGGAGGAAAGAAGAAAGGCAAGGAGAAGAAAACAAAGGAGACAAGGCTGAGAAAGAGAAGAACGAGGAAGAGGAAAAATGAGAAAAAAGAGGAGACAGACGAAGAGCAAGCAGGTATGGAATGAAAGCAATAAAGAAAGGAAAGAAGAAACGGAGGAAAGACAAGGAGGCAAGAGAGGGATGGAAAGAAGCATGAGGGGAGGGTAAAGGGATAGAGCAGGAAAGAAGAGTAAGAAAGAGGGCAAGAAGGGATGGAGAGACAGCAAGAAGGGAGGGAAGGAGAGAGGAAGGGAGGGAAGGCAGGAGGGAGGAGCAGCGGGTCAAAGATAGCATCAGCCTCACACCCTCCCTGATCACCGCCCAAAGATTGATAGTTGGAGGGCCTCGCGGGAGTAGTGGAGAGAGAGAGAGAGAGAGAGAGAGAGAGAGAGAGAGAGAGAGAGAGAGAGAGAGAGAGAGAGAGAGAGAGAGAGAGAGAGAGAGAGAGAGAGAGAGAGAGAGAGAGAGAGAGAGAGAGAGAGAGAGAGAGAGAGAGAGAGAGAGAGAGACAAGAGAGAGAGAGAGAGAGAGAGACAAGAGAGAGAGACAAGAGAGAGAGAGAGAGAGAGAATAGAAGAGAAGGAAAGAAGAAAAGAGAGAGAGAAGAGAAAGAGAGAAAGAGAAGAGAAAGAAGAAAGAGAAGAGAAGAGAAGAGAGAGAAGAAGAGAAGAGAGAGAAAGAAGAGAGAAGAGAGAAGAGAAGAGAAGAGAAGAGAAGAAGAGAGAGAAGAAAGAGAGAGAAGAGAGAAGAGAGAAGAAGAGATAGATAAACGGAACGGATAGACAAAAAGACAGACATAACACACACACACACACACACACACACACACACACACACACACACACACACACACACACACACAGCTCGGCTCTCTGTGTGTCGTTTACTCTGTCTGTCTGTCTCTAAATCGATCGTTCTCGGGTTATTGATCTCCCTAGGGTGGACTGATTTTGTTACTGTTCTTTTTATTGGTCCTGATGATGATGATGATGATGATGATGATGATAGTGGGAAAGATGATGAATTTGTGGGGATAGTAAACAATAGTCATACTCATCATCCTCATATGATTTTATTAGGCTTGCTTGTGTTGTGTGCAAGTAAGTGTTGTGCTATGTTGCGTTAATGTGTTTCGTTGTGCTATGGTGTGTATTTTCTCTACTATATGGTCTTAATTTGTGATGAAAAGTAGTGGTAGTGTGTTGGGTCGAGTTATTTCGTAATGTGGCAGTGATTAGTGTGATGCAATATAGTACGATGTGTTTCTCCGTGTTGGGTTGAGCTATTTCGTAATATGGTTTCGTTTACTGTCTTACATCAATATCGAATGAAAAGAAGGCAAGGTTCATGTAGTTCAGCGTTTAACCATTTTCTTCCCCTCGAATCAGCATTTGATCTCCTTATTGCTTCGCTCACAAACTGTCCTCTCTCCTTAGAAGATTGGATATATACGAACTTCTTCCTGGCTAATATATCTTCCTTCGCGTAAAATACTAATAGGTAAATAATAAAATACAAAACAAAACATACATATAAAAATCTAAATGCCCATACTTCATTAAGCCCGTGGTCCAAGGTCAGAGCTCGCATACGTAATGACCTTGAAGTTACTAAGTCTAGGTGTAAGCTCCCTCGTCCACCCGTGATTGGTGGGTCATTTATTTTTTCTATCATCTTCCATTTTCCTAAACCTTTTCTTTCGCGCTTTATATCTTTCTCATCTATTACTAAAACGTCTTCCACTCACATTGTTAGCTATCTACTTTCCTCTTCTTCTTTAGTTATTTTGCTACATTTTTTTCCTCGTTTTTTTTATTGTAAGTCTATTTATCTTTTCCTTTATCCATCAACCCTAAATAGTTCACCGTTCATCACTTTTTCTTGCATTTTTCTCTTGCCTTTATCATCCCTTTTTTCTCTCTAAATTATCTCCCCCCTTCATTGCTAATAAATTTTTAAAAACTGTATTTTCTTTGCTCTCTTTCTTTCAGTCCCATTCCCAAACTTTTCTTCCTAATGTTTCTTTCCTACTTAACTTTCTTCTTTTCTGCGGATTTGGGGTCTTCATCTGCTCATCCTTCTTCCCCTGCAAGCTTCATGTTCATTCAATACCTCGACCGCACACTTCATCCTCGCCATTATCCTTCCTTTCCTCCCTTCTCTTCCTCCCTTCCTTCCTTCCTTCCTTCCTTCCGTCCTCTCCCCCTTCCTCCTTTCTTCCAATACCTTCATGGTCATTCAATACACATTTAGCATTTAAAACAATGTCCTCTCTCTTTTATCTCCTTCCCTTTTCCTTCCCATCTCTTTTTTGCTTCCTTTGCTTCTTCCTTCCTTCCTTTTTTCCTATTAATCTTTCTTTCCTTCCTTGCTTCCTTCCTTCCATGTTTCCTTTCGTCCTTCATTTCCTCATTCCTTCCCTCCTTCCTTCCCTGCTTCCCCCCTTCCTTCCTTTCTTCCTTCCCTCCCTCATTCTTTCTTTCCTTTCTTCCAACCTTCCTTCATTATTTCCCTCATTCCTTCCCTCCTTCCTTCCCTCCTTCCCTTATTTCATCCTTCCCTGCATCATCCATCCATCCAACCATCCTTTCCTTCCATCCTTTCTCCCTTCCTTCCTTCCCTTCTTCCTTCCTTCCTTCCTTCCTTCCTTCCTCGCCAGGCCCCGCGGGGAGCTCCTGGGGTCACGGCTCGCCAGAAAACTCGTGTCATTTAAAGCAAATAAAAACGGAGGATGCGCGGGGGGTCGATCCCGGGCTCACGGTGGGGATGTGGCGGACCAGCGGGGCGCCACCACATTACCAAGTCTGATGCCGCGCCCCCTCCCCCTCCACCCCCCCCTCCACAGGGCCACCCCACCTCTCTGTCTCTTCCCACTGCCACCCCCTCCAAACACTACCACCATCCCCTCTTCCACTCCCTCCTTCCTTCCCACCTTCTCTCTCTCTTTCTTCCTCCTCCACTCTGCTACACTCCACCTTCCTTCCTCCACCTCCCTTGATACCGCTGCCTCACCCACACACCCACTCCCCAAAACCCCCACACTGCCACACTCCCTTCCACCTCCTCCCTCTCTGTCCTTTTCTTTCCTCCTTCCCCTCTTCATTTCACCTTCCTTTCTCCTTCCTCCACCTCCACCTGCGTCTCATTTTCCTCCCATGACTCCCTTTTTCTGTTTCTTGTTTTATCTTCGTCTTTTCTCATCTTCCTCCCTTCCTTCCTCCTTACTTTCTTCTTCTTAATTAGTTTTTTTTTATCTTATTCTTAACTTTCTCCTCCTTTTTCACATGTTTTCACTCCATATCATTCATTATTTTACATTCCTCATTTTTTTATTTATTTTCCTCCTTTTCTTTTCCTTCCTCCCTTCCTCCTCTTCCTCCCCCTCCTCCTCCTCCTCCTCCTCCTCGCTTTTCTTTCTCTAACTTCAGGCGCTCTAACACCAGTCACCCTCTCTATCACCACCATTACTAAACCTCCTCCTCCTCCTCCTCCTCCTCCTCCCACCACCGAGAAGTCACCACCACCACCACCACCACCACCACCACGATCACCACCGCAGTTACCATGAAAAAAAAATAATAAAAACGCTCTTCTCTCCCTTTCTTTGCATCTTTCCTCCCCCTCCCTTTCTGGCACCCCTTCTCCCTCCTCCCCCTAAAAACCTACCATGGGGGAGCGCCAATGTAATACTTATATCTATACTTTTCTCCCCTCCCCCACTATTTCACTTCTTCATCCTTTTCTCCTCTTCTTTTACCCCTTCTATTCACTCTCTTCCATAAATTTATCCTCTTCTTCCTTTGATTCGGAAAGTTGTGATCATTTTTTAACCATACATTCTTATAATCTATTTTTTTGCTCTGTTCTATTCTCCCTTTCTTCCCACACATTTTTCTTCTCTTTCTCTCCTTTCTTTTCCTCCATTTTTTTTCCTGCAGCTTCACTAAACCCACTATCACCAGACCCCGCCACCACCATCACCACCTTCACCAGCACCACCACCTTGTTTTCCTTTCCTTCCGACCTCCTCTTCCTCTTCCTCTTCCTTCTCCTTCCCCTTCCTCGTTCTCACTCTTTGTCTTTCCCTTTATCTTTCGTTCCCTCTTTTTTTTTCCTCTCTCTCTGCAACCCAGTATCCTCCTCCTCCCACCTGGTCCTCCTCCTCCTCCTCCTCCTCTTTCTGCTACCCGCTCCGTCTCCTCCTCCTCCTCCTCCTCCTCCCCCGCCGCCGCCGCCTCCTCCTCCTCCTCCGCCACAAACCCTTCAATATTTCACCGGCTTTAGTGGCAAGGTGGTGGAAGGGATCTAGACCTGCTCTGGGGAGAATCCTTGTCTTCTCCTCCTCTTTCCTCCACCTCCTCCTCCTCTTCCTCTCTCCTTCCTCTCTCTCTCTTTCTCTCTCTTGCTCTCTTCTTTCTGCCTTTCTGGAATATTTTTGAACGGGTATTTTTTGATGGGGGTGTTGTATGTTTACTTTTCTCTCTTTTTGTTGTTAGTTTTTCATCTTTGTCTATTTTTTTTCCTTGCGTGAACTTTTGTGTCATTGATTTATATTTTCTTTTCATGGGTATTGTTTTTTTTTCTTCTCACCTTTCTTGAGTATCTGGAAACTTCTGTATTCTCAGTCAGATTTGAATAATTCTCCGATGTCCTCCTCCTGTTCCCATTTCTCTTTCTTCTCTTCCTCTTCCTTCTCCACTTCTCTTATTCCCATCTCCTCTTCCTCCTCCTCCTCCTCCTCCTCCTCCTCCGGTTCCCATTTTTCTTCCTTCTCTCCGCCTTCTTCCTCCACTTCTCTTATTCCCACCTCCTTTTTCTCCTCCTCCTCCTCTTCCTCCAGTTCCCATTTTTCTTCCTTCTCTCCGTCTTCCTCCTCCACTTCTCTTATTCCCATCTCCTCTTCCTCCTCCTCCTCCTCCTGTTCCCATTTCTCTTTCTTCTTTCCCTCTTCCTCCTCCACTTCTCTTATTTCCATCTACTCTTCCTCCTCCTCCTCCTCCTGTTCCCATTTTTCTTCCTTCTCTCCCTCTTCCTACTCTTAATCTCCCCGTCTCCTCTTCCTCCTCCTCCCCCTCCTGTTCTCAGTTCTCTTCCTACTCTCCCTCTTCCTCCTCCTCCTCCTCCTCCTGTTCTCAGTTCTCTTCCTACTCTCCCTCTTCCTCCTCCTCCTCTCCCCATCTCCTCTTCCTCCCCATCCTCCTCCTGTTCTCATTTCTCTTCCTTTTCTCCGTCTTCCTTCTCCTCATCTCCCCGTCTCCTCTTCCTCCTTCTCCTCCTCTTCTCCCATTCCCTTCTTCCTATGCCTTACTCCTCTACTGAAAAAAAAAACTTAGGCCTAAAGAGTAAAGGTTAAAAATACCAAAAAATAAAAAGCAATCAATTCATTGGTAACAACGAAGTGAAATAACAGTGCAAATAGAATATAAATAGTTATTTGTTTGCTTTGAGAGAGAGAGAGAGAGAGAGAGAGAGAGAGAGAGAGAGAGAGAGAGAGAGAGAGAGAGAGAGAGAGAGAGAGAGAGAGAGAGAGCAGGGGGGAGGGGCGAGGGGGGCAGGCAATAACGCCGTGACCCCCAGAGGATGCGGCGCCTCCAGAGTCTCCAGGATTTCCACACTTATCAATATGCTCAAGTTATGTCTTCCTTTATCATGGCTCGCATTACCCCCCCCCCCCCTTCTGTACCTCCTCCACTCCTCTCTCTCTCTCTCTCTCTCTCTCTCTCTCTCTCTCTCTCTCTCTCTCTCTCTCTCTCTCTCTCTCTCTCTCTCTCTCTCTCTCTCTCTCTCTCTCTCTCTCTCTCTCTCTCTCTCTCTTCACTCCCCTTTCCTTTCCAGTCCACTTTCTCCCTTTCCTCTGATCCTTATTCTACTCCTTTCCTTTCCTCTCCACTCTCTTCTCTTCGTCTGGCCCTTCCACTCCACTCACTTACTCTTCATTCTTTCCCTTTCCTCTGTCCCTTCCATTCCACTTTTCTCTCCACTATTTCCTCTTCCTCCGACACTTCCACTCCATTGCACACTTTCCCTTTCTTCTGACCCTTTACCCCATTCATTTACTTTCCACCCTTTCCCTTTCCTCGTTCCCTTCCACTCCACCCCTACTCTTCACTCCCTCTCCTCTTCCGCTGATACTCTTCCTCCAACTTCCTTCCATCTCACACACTTTTCCTCCCTTCTCTTAACTATCCATTCCATCCAAGCCTAATTTTCCCTATCCTCTATCAATATTTCACTCCCTATCTCTCGCTAACAAATACC